>NC_058131.1:383139474-383451031 GCF_016433145.1 Gracilinanus agilis | reverse complement strand
TTATTTTGTTGTGATCTACACACAGTCAAAGACTTTAGCATAGTCAGTGAAGCTAAAGTAGATGTTTTTCTGGAACTCTGATTTCTCCATAATCCAGCAAATGTTGACAATTACCAAATTGTCTAGTTCTTTTGCCTCTTTGAAAACTACCCTATACTTCTGCTATTCTTGGTTTACATATTGCTGAAACCTAGCTGCTGGCATGTGAAATGAGTACAAGGCATGCCAAGGCAACTAACCAACTTCACAATAGCTACTTTCAGTATCCACTGCAGAGTAGAAGCCTCTTGAGACCATTCCCTGCTCAAACCATACACTTCACCTGAACTTTCTTCCACCTCATTTCCATGATAAATTTCCCTCTTCACTATACCGACCTATTAAATCTCAGCCCTCAGGCTCTCTGGGCCACTAGATTAGAATAAAAGAATAGTTGATCTTCTCCCCAATCTGAACTCTATCTCTGCCTCTCAGGATAAGACTCAATGTCCCTTGTCTCAATATGCTTAATTTTGCCATCAAATCCAAAAAAACTATGCCCTCAGCCAAGCCAAGGAAGAGAGAATAGTGACTTTAAGTCACAACTGTAAGAGGGGTCATTTAGAGTATGTATCACCTCCTCCTGAAGATGGTCCTAACTAGAGATCTACCTCTGAACTTCATGAAGTTGTCAACCTGATAACTTGGATGCTACAGCATTCACCATGGGTTTCTGATTAGAGTGTTTGGGAAACACCTACTTTGATGCTTTTGACCTTAATTTACTCTCTATCTATCCTAATTATTTATACATATAGTTCCTCCAGTTCCTACCATACACATACACCTTTGTCTCAATTAATTTGATTCCATTCAAAAGGTATTTATTAAGGATATTTATTAAGATGTATTTATTAAAATACCTCTATCAGGTAATTATCCTAAAGAGATCAAAGAAAAGTAAAAAAAGCTCTTTGAATAAAAACATTAATAGCAGCTCTTTTTTCTAGTGGAAGAGAATGGGGAATTGATGGGATATTCATCAATTAGGGAATGGCTAAAGAAGTTGCAGTATATTATTGTGATGAAATACTAAAAGAGATGATGAGTAGGATAGTTTTGGAAAAAGCTTGGAAGTTTTATGCATTGATACAAAGTGGCATGAGCAGAATTAGAACATTGTACACAGTAACAGCAATATTGAAGGGATATTGCTGTTAGTCATTTTTAGTAATATCTAACTTTTAATGATCCCTTTTGGGATTTTCTTGGTATAGACACTGGAGTGGTTTGCCATTTCCTTCTCCAAATCATTTTATAGTTAAGGAAACTGAGGCAAACAGGGTTAAGTGGCCTGTCCAGGGTCACACAGCAAGGAAGGGTCTAAAGCCAGATTTGAACTTGGGTCTTCCTCCCTCCAGACTCAATGCATTCTAATCACTGCACCACTGTAAGGATGATCAACAGTGAAACAATTAGTTACTTTGATCAAGATACTGATCCATGTCTAGGATCCATGACAAAAAAATGCTACCCATCTCCAGGAAGAAAACTGATTGAGCTCTCAATACAGATAAAAGCAGAGTTTTATTTTATTTATTTTATTTATCTTTTGTGTGTGCTTTCTTTTGCAATATGGTTAATATGAAAATATATTTTGCATGACTCTATATGTGAAATTGATATAGTGCTTGCCTTTTCAAGCAGTAGTTAAATTTAAAAGTAAACTAAAAAATTAAATAAAAGCTTTAAAAAAAGCAAATTGGGGGAAAGGGAGAGAATTTGGAATTCAAAATTTAAAAAAGAATGTTAAAATATTTTTAAATGTAACTGGGAAATATTAAGTGAAATACATAAATAGATTTTTTTTAATGTTTCAAGTCCTCTGTTAGGCAGGCTCTGGGGATATTAAAAACAAAAGGTGAAATAGTGCCTGCTTTCAAGGAGCTTATATTGTACATTAAACAGACTATAAGATAGATCCCTAAGAGCAAGATCTGTATCAGATCTGCTTTTGCATTCTCGTTGCCTACCTACTTTGTCACATAGAAAGCAGTAAATGTCTGTTAAATGGAACTAGATTCTTATATCAGCTTTTCAGCAGTAGGTCATATCTCATATCATGGTAGTTCTAAGACTGTTTCAAAAGAATTTGGAAAGGAGTAGCAATATCCCTTTCAGGATACTTCCAAAGGACTTGAAAAGCACAAATTGCCCTCTCCAGACTTTGCTGGCTGAAAAAAAATGCCCTCAGACTAGACCCAAATAGACAGCAGCTCCCTTCAAGGATCCTGTCAAGCACAAGGGCCTAAGGAATGAGAAGGGAAACAGGGGAGTCTTGGCTGTCAACTCTATATTCATGGGGATGCCTGGTGAGTGATGTGGCAGAGGGCTCTCCAAGTCAGAAAGAGACAGGCAGAAAACAAGTCATTATACTTTCTTTAAAAACCAAAGAAAGAAGACAGAGAGAGGGACAAAATATTAAATGAAAAGGAACAATATCTCCTTTCATTTGGGAAATAGAGCAGTATAGGAAGAAATGAATTACACAGACAGAAATAATCAACTAGGACAAGGTCTTAAATACAAATAATAGAAAGCTATCACTGAGTCAAGTGAGAGATATAAGAAAATATAGGGGATTGGGACTCTAAGGACCTAAGCTTGAATCCAAGTTCTGCTAATTACTATCCACGTGACCTTGAGCATTAAAAATAATAATTAATATTTATGTTGCCCTTTAAGGTTTGCAAAGTTCTTTAAGTTATTTCATTGGACTCTTAAAGCCACACTCTGAAGAAAGTGCTATTATTACCCTCATTTTACAGATAAGGAAATAGAGGCTCAGAATGGTAGTAGGAACCTGAAGCAAGATTTCAACTCATCTTCCTGACTCCAATTCTAGTACTGCATCCAATATGCCACCTACCTATCTCAGTAGTTAGGAGTCTTTTCATTCAATTCAATCAACATTTAAGTGCCTACCATGTGCCTCTCTGGGCCTCATTTTCCATTTCGTAAAGTCTAGGAAGTTGGACTAGATGTTCTTGAAGGTCCTTTTCAGCTCTAATTCCTATTATCCTTCCAATTCCAAACTAGATTGTACTTAAACTTTCTAACCCAGGATTTAATTAAAGTCCTTTAGGTCGGGGTTAACCTTCATAATACTCCATAGTTCTAAGTTCTCTCTTGGGCCATGAAGATAATAAAGGTTTTGTTCACAAAAGAGGCTCTCTCCCTTTACTTCATCCATATTTGGTATTTAACTACCTGAATATTCCAGCATGGAGCTACAACTGAGCGTGTGTGTGTAAAAGGATTGAACATTGCACACCAGCCATTCCCATGAATATAGAGTTAATGGCCAAGACTCCTACTTTCCTTCTCATTCCTCAGGCTCTTTGTGCTTGACAGAATCCTTGAAAGGAGCTGCTGTCTATTTGTGTTTAGTCTGAGGGCATTTTTTTTTTCATCCAGGAAAGACTGAAGAGGGCAATTTGTGCTTTTCTGTCTCTGTTCATTTTTGTGCTTTTTCTTGCTGGGATCTAGTGAGTCAAGAACTGCTGTGAGCTGCTGCATTTGGAGAGGGACCCTTGCTAGTTACCCTACCTCCCACCCAGTCACCATTATGTCTGTGAACATATGCAGTCACTGTTTCTTCAGAGTTTATTTGTATGTTTTTTTATCTTAGGTATTCTGGGATGAGAAGATCCAAGTGGATGGTAAGACTAAGAGATCCATTAAGTCATCAGAGGTCCAACTAGCAATCAAAGTTGGTAGCAATAGCCAAGTCCACTGAGGAATTGGCTCTACAGTCAATCAGCCTATGGTTTGGAAAAGGTTTTGTGACTTCTATCCTTACTAAATGTTCTCAGTAAAGATCCCTTTTAGAAAAGCTAACTGTTGTCAATTGGATGTTCAAAATATCATGGAAGGCACATTATCAGGACTTGTGAATGACAGTAAAAGAAACCCTATAACCCCTCAAGGTTGCCCCTCAAACCCTAAGAACAGCAGTCATTGCCTTTGCCAGCTAGTCCAGGGGAATTTGAGAAAATGAGGGAACCCAGAAAGGGTATTACACATGAATGAGTCCTTTCCTATCCCCTCTAATTGCTAAATGCCCTCCTCATCAAAATTTTACCTTATATTTATTTTGTATATGCTGATTTGTTCAAATGTTTTTCTCCCCCGATAAGCTTCTTGAAGGTAGGGACTTTTTATTCCGAGGTAATTGGCAAAGTATCCAGCACATAGTAAGTACCTAAAATCACTTATTGATTAATCGGTTAATCACTAGTTAACTCCCTATCATGGAAGAGAAAAGGAAATATAAATAGATACAGATAGCTCTTCTATCCTCTCAAATAAAAAATTTTCACACTAATGCAAAAGCACATAGAGATAACCCCTATAGCAAAAAAAAAATAATATATATATATATATATATACATATATATATATATATATACCCACCAACTTATTCATTCTACAGAAAGGTCAGGGTAGGAGGGTCAAGGGTTATCTTCTAAGGATGCCATGAGAAGACGAATGTTAGACCCAGTTTGGGAACTTCAGGAATCCACAGCAGAGACCACAGCTTCTGAAGACACAGTATTTCCTGGCCAAAATTCTTGGTCTCTCTCCCACTCCTCCCGCCCCTACTCCCTTCTTTGTGGCCAGATGGACAAGATGCACAAGAATGGTCTCTCTTGTCACATTCAACCCCCTTCTGCTTCAAGACTTTGGCCAGAAAACAAGAGACAGCAGGGAGATGAAATATAAAGCAAAACACAAGAACCATTTATGGTTCAGAAGCTCTTGGTTCAATGGAAAGTGACTCTCCCATGTCAAAATCTCTCTAATCCTCTCTCAAGTCCTTGAAGGTAACTCCACATATCAAATTATCTAGACCTCCTGTCTCTCCTAAACTCCAGTACCACAATACTAATTGCCTGCTAAACATCTCTCCCTGGATGACCTACTAGCATCTCAAAGTCAACATGTCCAAAACCAAGCTCATTATCTTTTCTCCTAAATCCACTCCTCCTCCTCCCTTCCCTGTTTCTTTGAGGGGACAGCATCATCCTTCCAGTCACTTCAGGCTTGAAATAACAGTCAGTCTCAATCCTTCCTTCTCCCTATACTCTCCATATCCAATCAGTTACCAAGTCTTGTCAGTTCTATCTCCATAACATTTTATACAGTGCATGACACATGCTAAGAGCTTTAAAAATGCACTTTCATACATTTATTCATTCAGAACATCTCTACCATCTACCCTCTTTCCTCCACTCATACAGTCACCACTCTAGTTCAGGCTATTATCACCTCTTGCAGGGAGTATTCTGTCTTTTATCTGGTCTGCTTGCCTTTGGTCTCTTTCTCTCTCTAATCTGTCACATAAAACACCAAATGGGTTTTCCTAAATGAGATCTGAACATATCACTCCCCTGCTCAAAAAGTGTCAAGGGTTCCTTATTATCTCTAGGATAAAACAAAAACTTTGGCATTTAAAGCCCTTCACAATCTAGTTCCAACTTCTCTTTCCAGAATATTCCCATATCACTTCCCCTTCACACATTTATAAAGTTTCTACTATGTGGCAAAACAGTGCTAAGCCCGGGAGGTACAAAAAAAGAGAAAACAGCCCACTACCCTCTGGGTGCTTACAATGGAAAAAGAAAGACATGTAAACAAATATAGTTATCTCTTCCATATCACAGTGGCAACTGTGATATGGAAAATCCTTGTAAAATTTTTAGCCCTTCTTTCATACCACAGAAGAGGTCAGAATTTTTTTCTTTTTCTTTTATGAGGTGCTTACATTATCTTATTGTAAATTTGGAATTAAGTATGCATTTCTGAGTTTCCAAATTTTTTCTATGTTGTCTGAAGGCCTTCATATGTCATCTTCAGGTTCAACAAATATTCCAAAAAATTCCTATTTAATTTCTTATGCTAACCCATAATATATCAAAACCTCAATGGGGAAAGTCACAATATGGAAGGGATAATTGTATATACAAAGCAAGCTACATACAGGCTAAAATGGAAATAATTTTAACAGAGAGAGGGTACTAGAATTAAGAGGGATTGGGGAAGTCTTTTATAAAAGATGGAATTTTAGTTGGAAATTAAAGGAAGTCCAGGAGGTCAGCAGTCTGAGTGAAGAAGAGAGAGCATTCCAGGCATAGGAGAATAGACAAAGAAAGCACCTGGAGATGGTGTCTTGTTCTTAGAACAGCCAAGAGGCTAGTGTCATGAGAGGAGAGGAGAGGAGGAGGAGGAGGAGGAGGAGGAGGAGGAGGAGGAGGAGAAGAAGAAGAAGCTTTTAATTCAGGACATATTTTAACCAAACCAAATCTAAGTTCTATAACTGCCACCATAACTTTCTATTTACTTTGGAATCTCTTATCCCATTCTACTTATTTCAAACAACTTCCTCAACCTTTCTCCTTTTATTTAACCACTGAATTTATATCCTGAGAGAATTTGTTTTTAATAGATACTGAATTATTCTTATATCCGAGTTCTAAATTAGAGGTCAGTTTCCTGGTGGTGAGCCTCCCTGTGCTAGGTAGCTGGTCCTTCGTCAGCAGACACTACCCATCACTGGGACCCAGGAGCAAGGTAAGATACAATAAATCAAAGAAAAATTTAAGTGGAAAAAAAGATGCCCATGAAATATTAAAGGATACAGAAAGGCCCCCCAGCACATTAGGCATATACTCTTGAGAATTACAGAAAAGAATTCTGCACAATGAGTAGGTATAGATCTGTGATCTCTACTAGTGAATGGAATATCCACAATGAAGAAATCATAGAGCCAGAGTATAGGCTACACTGGCAGATTATAATAGGGGAGAGATGACCTAGGCAGTGATGGGCAAACTACAGCCCACGGGCCAGATGTGGCCCCCTGAAATGTTCTATTCCACCCCTGACATTATTCCTAATCTGACGAATACAACGAGTAGGATACAATACAATGAAACTTCGAAAGAGTTGCCTTAGAACCAGACTGATAGATGAGCATTTCCTTTCCTTTGGCCCCCTCTTTAAAAAGTTTGCCCATCTCTGGATTAAACTAAAGAGAATTTAATGTCCCTTTCAGCACTCAATGTTTTATCCTATGATCCTCTAGTCTTGTTGACCAGAAATCCTAGGGAGGAAAACCTTGAAGTACCACTGACCACCCCAGGAATGAGGGTTGGTCCTCAGACGAACCCATCCTCAACATTACTGAAAGGCAGCCCAAAAGCTAAAGATTGTTTACTGAAAGGCTTCCTAGAATCTCAGCCAGGCCAGAGCTCATCCTTCCTGGAAAATAACATGGATCCCTGAACTAGAATGCCTGTATAATGTCTCTTTTTTGTGCTCCTCCTCGATCACCACTAATCTTCTCACCCCCAGGGGAGAACTGAGGCAGAGGGAAGGGAGTGTCCCAAATAGCCCCTGGGTCATTACTACCAGCTACAGGCCTTAGAAAGTGAGTAAGTCAATTTCTGCCTCCAGGGCCTTGTCTTTTACTCCCCCTTTCTCACCATTTAGGACCTCTGGTAGACCAGCCTGGGAGTCAGGAAGACTTGGACTCAAATCTTTTTTATGACAGTTGGGAGATTCTGGCCAAATCACTGAACTCATCACCTGAAGCAACTCTGGGATCTAAGAATTACAGAAGAGGTGCTGATGTGTACTGGTAGAAGGACTTTCCTCCAAAGGAGTTCCTTAAAGCAATAAAATCACAGGTTAAAAAAAAAAAATCTCCTCCCTTTCAAACAAATAGTCAAGTCACTTCCATTCTCTGTGTCCAGTTTCCTCCTTTATCGAAAAAAAAAAAAAAAGTCTCTGCTCTGGATCAGCTTCAGGAAAAGCTAAAATTTTTTTCCAGCTACAGACCTATGATCCCATGACCTAGATTCAAAGTCAAATTCTACCACTTAATAGCTGTGTGGTTTAAGGCAAATCATTTCCTCACTCTGTGCCTCAGTTTCTCAGATGTAAAATGGGAATAATGTGGCTTTGGGGGTACAATGTACAACTTAATTTGAATTTGAATTTTTCTACTGACTACCTATGTGACTTTAGGCAAGGCATTTCCCCCACAGTTGGCTTCAGTTTCTTCATCTGTAAGATGAAAGCATTAGACTAGATGATCTCTAAAATTTCTTCCCCTGAATCCAGCAATTCTAAGATATACATCATTCAGAAGCTTCAAACAGAGGTCTAGGTCTGGCAGGGCTGCTATCAACACCAGTGCTTCCGAGGAGAAAATAGCATACAGAACTAGTCACGAAACACTTCTCCTTCTCAGACCACATCTTTTTTTTCTACTCTCTTCCCTGACATGAGCTGGCTCAGCAAGAATCCACAGGAAGCCAGTCTTTCATCACTCAACTGAATTAGAATTTTCAAGAAACAATCTTGAATGATGTGATTCCCAGAAGATTTTCCTTTCTTCAATCCCTTCCCATTATTCCATCCCTTTCTCTCTCTCTCTCTCTCTCTCTCTCTCTCTCACTCACACACACACACACACACACACACACACACACACACACACACACACACACACACACTTCCCTCCTAATGCCCCAGGAGTATTTGACCTGGTTAAAAAAAAAAAAAAAAGGAAATGAGGATAGGGATAGCTTATTGCATCTCTCAGTGGTTAACCAGTTCCCCTTTGTTTTCTCTAACTAGTTCCTCATGTTTGTTCACTACAAGGATGTTGATAGTTTTAGTTCTCTGAGTTCCTGGACATGGTTAGAAAATTCTCTCCAGTCAGGAAGCATCATTCTGGGATAAAGACTTCTCCAAAGATTAGCCTTTAGCACTGTGCCTGGCACTTGGGAAGTGCTAGATAAATGCTTCTTTATTTACATACAGAGTGTAAACCAGAGTGACGATGGCACCAAGTGAGATGTCTTAATATTTGCCAACAAGTACTATAACCATAAGCCAGTCTGAAAATAGCTCCCTAGTTTCTAATACATGCAGTAAACCTTTTTAAGTCTCTCCATATTAACAAAAGCTCTTTTAGTATCTGATCTATAAAGCACCCTTTTCCTTGTTGAAATACAGGGCTAGGACTTTAAAGGATGTGAACCATTTCCTCTTCTAGCCAACATCCACCTCCTTTCTCAAACGATTCTCAAATGATAAGCTGATAAACAATTCTTAACTGCTTTAAAAGATGGAAACTTTTTGCAGACAAATTCAACAGAAATAAAAGTCACTGTCACTATCATTCTAATTATGAGCCTGGAGTGAGGAATCAGGAAACCTTCCTTTTCACTCCAACTCTTGGACAGAAAACATTTCCTCACAATAAAGGGATTATTTTTAGGGTCCCTTCTGGCTCACAGAATCCTAAAAGATTCTATAACTCTCTCCCCTAAGAACCCTTGTATTCATTAATGATTCTGCGGGGCTCTGAAATCATTTTAGGTACTTCTTCAATGGCAGAGGTTCTTAATCTTTGTGTCAAAGGCCCATTTGGCAATCTGGCTAAAGCGCATGAACCCCTTTTTCAGAGTGACATTTTTAAATAACAAGAAAATGTCACATTTTAGTTAGAGGTTAGTGAAAATAAAGATATAATTTTCCCATCCATGTTCTCTGGTTAGGTTAAGAGCTCCTCTTCTATGGTGACTAAGTCTGAAGACATCAGGAGGCAGGCCAGGCATAGAGTTGTGGGTTACCTCCTACCTCCTTCTATCTACCTCTTCCCAGGTAGAATGTAAGTTCCTTGGAGCCAAAAACTCTTTCCATTTTGACTTTGTATTCCCATCACCTAACCTACCATAGTGCCTACCATACAGTAAGTGGTTAATAAATACCCTCTTGCTTGATTAACTGATTGCACTGGGGAATTCTCAAAAATACCCCCAGTTAAATAATTGGACAATTGCATTTGGTAAATTCAAATTTTAATGTATTCCTGATCACTTCCTCCTCTTTCTTTGCATAACCCCCAAAGCCAAAGGTGATACCCAGAAGGAGAGGGACTGCCACTGGTAATGGTACTAGACTGTAGGCCAGAGGACCTGGGTTCTAGTCCTGTCTTTTCCACCAAATATCTGTTCCTCTTTGTGTCAGTCATGCATTGGTCCTCACCTTCTTCTGTCCAGTGAAGAATAATAGTTCTAGCGTTATCTATCCTCCCATTCAATTTCCAATTAATTTAGCAAGCATTTATTAAATGCCAAATAGGTACTAGTGTGCTAGGCCCTGAGGATAAAAAGACAAATAAGATCTGCCCCTCCAGAAACTTTCGCCTTACCCCCCAGTCTTCTATTGTCTCTCAGGACTTCTGTGAGGGTAAAGGTGATCAGGACCAAAGAGCTTTAGAAAACACAGAGTGCTACACAGATGTTAAGGTCTCATGTCATTCCTAATACTTAACTGAAAAGTCAACAATTTTTTTTTCCTTTAAATGAGCTTCTCAGGGAAACTGAGCTCAAATTGTTGTACTATCTCTTTACTTAAATCATGAAGGAAAAGGAAATTTTAACCTGGAACCCTATAGCTTGTTCTTTTTATAAATTTTGATAACTATATTTCAGAATAATGAGTTTCCTTTGTAATCCTATGTGGTTTGCTGTTGCTGTTTAATCATTTCAGTTATATGTGGCTTTTAATGACCCCATTTGGGGTTTTCCTGGCAAAGATACTGGAATGGTTGATCATCTCCTTCTCCAACTCATTTTAAAGAGGAGGAAACTGAGGCAAAGAAGGTTAAGTAACTTGCCCAGGGTCACACAGCTAGTATTTGAGGCCAGATTTTAACTCAAGATGTATTTTATTTTATGAATTTATAATTATTCTGAGGAGGGGTCCATAGGCTTCACCAGACTGCAAAAGGTGAACATGACCCAAAAAAAGTTAAGAATTCTCATAATGCTTGTAGGCTTTGCAGTTGATCTTCCTGCCTTGAAGGATTTTCTAGAAGGCAAAGTACATTTCATTATTTTGGTTTGCACAGGCCAAGGGGGCTCTTAATTAAGCCTTTCTGAAAGCCAGGAAAGTAGAAGGACAGGGGGCAGTTGGGTGGCTCAGTGGATTGAGAGCCAGGCCCAGAGATGGCAAGTCCTGGATTCAAATATGACCTCAGACACTTCCCAGCTGTGTAACTCTGGGCAAGTCACTTGACCCCCATTGCCCACCCTTACCACTCTTCTGCCTTAGAACTAATACCCAGTATTGATTCTAAGACAGAAGGTAAGGGTTTAAAAAAAAAAGTAATTTAAAAGAAAAAAAAGAAAGTAGGATGACACCATACGCAATGAAGAAAGGGGTCAAGACCTAAAGCACTAGCTTTGGAGTCAAAAGACCAAGCATCAAATCTCAGGTCTGCAATTAACTATCTTTATGTCATTAGGCAAATCACATCCCCTCTCAGGAACTTAGTATTTACTCCTTTGGACTAAGAAGGACCTCAACATTATCTGGGAAGAATAATACAAATACATTATGCCGTGAAGAGAAAAGGAATAGATTTAGAGTCAAAAGATCTAAATTAAATTCCTAACTCCACCACTATGTGACCCTGAGCAAGACTCTTAAATTCTCCAAATTTCAGTTTTCTCATCTGTCAAAGGAAAAGGTGTGCGACTTAAGGATCTCTAATGTCCCTCTAAGCTTTAAAGCTAGCCCTCTCATAATACCCACTTTTCAGATGGAAATGTCCAGGATATTGATGAATTCTGGCCTGGTAAGGCCAGGAAAAGGTGTCTACTACACTTCTAACAGTTGGGTTTGGGTTTGGTTTGGTTTGGTTTGGTTTGGTTTTTTAACCCTTACCTTCTATTTTAGAATTGATACTAAGTATCAGTTCTAAGAGAAAATAGAACAGTGAGGGATAGGCAACTGGGGTTAAGTGACTTTCCCAGGGTCACACAGCTAGGAAGGGTCAGGGACCAGATTTGAACTCAGGTCCTCCCAATTCCAGGCCTGGTGCTCTATCCACTGTGCTGCTTAGCTTCCTCCTGCTACCTATAGCACTTGGGCAGGGAATTCCTTGAGAACACTGAGAATCTCTTGGGAAGGAATATCAAAGATACACTTTAGGATTCTCTCTTCTAAGAAGGTATAAGTTCTGCTTTGGAAAAGATCATCAGACCTCTCAATCTCCCAAAAGGAACTTAACTGTGAGAATTCCTAGAGGAGAAAAAAGAAAGACACTGCCAGGCCAAACAGAAATTCCAGAAATAGAATTTAGGAGTGCCTGCTCCCCCCCCCCCCCAAGGACTACTAGCACAAGCAAACAAATCTATGGTCCTAAAACAAAAGTAGTCCAAGGGCCCTGAGTCAGAGAAGTATTTTGAGGTTCTATGAGTAACTCAGCTATAACTGCTAATCTGGTCCCAACTTCTTAAAGCCTCAGTCAGACATAAAATCGTTTCATGATTTCAATCTAACCAAAGTCACATTACCTCAGGGGAACCAGAACTAGGAAAGATGATAATGCAAAACAAAATGGCGCCACCCAGAAGTCTGGCCAAGAGCCAAGCCTAGGAGGTATGTTTTCCTTAACCTTCTTCTATGCAGGAAGTTTCAAACAATGCATTAAATCAACACTTCTTTTCACAAACTATTTCCCATTATATCTGCCCCTGACTCTTACAAGGGCCCCTGCACCCTTCTGTCAGCCCAGATTTCTTTGTTTTATTTTTACATTACACACCATAGGATGTTTTCACTAATCTTGTTTATTCCATCAGCAGTAGGATCTTTATTTAACCTCAGACTCTTTGTGGGCAATTCCTAGAGCTAAAGGGCTGCTCAGCACAAAAGGGTAAGCAACTTATTTAGGGACTCAAATGAAAGCTGATTATAAAGTGTTTTCCTTGTACAAAATTATGCAACTAGATGGCACAGTGAATATAGCGCCAGGCCTGGAACTGGGAGGACCTGGGTTTAAATCAGGCCTCAGACCCTTATTAGCTGTGTGACCCCATTGGACAAATCAGTTAACTCAGTTTGCCTACTTCTTGCCCTTCTTAAGAATTTTACCAGAACAGAAAGGAGGGGTTAAAAAAAAGTCAATGTGGCATAGTGAGAAGTGCCTGGATTTAGGATCAGAGGACCTGGGTTTGAAATTCAAATCTTTTACTTGTTAATAATTATCACCCTGAATAAATTATTTTACTTTTTCACATTTCATTTTCTTCCTCTACAAAATAGACTAGATGATATCTAAGATTTCTCCTATCTCTAATATACTAGGATTCTATTTTTTAATAGCTTTAAATATTCTCAGAATTAGACAATAAAAATCAACACTGTAACTAGAAGACCACTTTTAAAGTAAAACAGCTAAACTGGAACTTTGTTCCTTGAGGGGGTGAGTCAGATATAAGCTAAAATAGATTGAAGTTCGTGGGAGGAGAAGGGTAAAAGGAATAAGGAAAACCTGGAATAATGGGAAAGAAGATAGCATAAAGCAACTGAAAACAGACCTTAGGATGAAAGAGAGACAGGCAACCCCAAAAGAAGAGGTGGTGCCCACAAGGAAAGACCTTTAAATTTGGAATCAAAAGTCTTAACTTTGAATTCTTGATTCTGATACTTAGCATGGGTCTCGTTTTCCTCAATTTGAAAATGAAGGTGGGGACAGCTGGGTGGCTCAGTGGACTGAGATCCAGGCTCAGAGATGGAAGGTCCTGGGCTCAAATCTGACCTCAGACATTTTCTAGCTGTGTGGCCCTGAGCAAGTCATTTAACCCCCATTGCCTAGTTCTGATCACTCTTCTGCCTTTACAACCAATACACAGTATTGATTCTAAGATGGAAGTTAAGGGTTAAAAAAAAAGAAAGAAAGAAAGAAAGAAAATGAAGGAGCTGGACCACATAGCTTCTAAAATCATTTACCACTTCAAGTTCTAAGAACTATGAACAAACTTGATCTGTTAATTTACCCAGTGTAGATTTTTCCCCCAGAGTTCTGCCTTGTCTAGAGCCTTCTTTTGGCATTTGACTATTTCTCAGAGGGGTTTTTTGCTCTTTCTGGCCTTGATCAGTGTTTCTAAGAGTCTGGGCATCCCTTTGGCCCCAATTTTATATTAATCTAAATATACTAAAGCTTGGGGAGTGGGAAACTGGAGAGTAAAATATAACAAAGGATTAAGCTAACTGGACTTCCTCCCACTGGGGTGGGTCCCCTAGGAGCCAAAGTAAGGTAAGTATGGGGTTGCAGCAGCAAATAGGGACTCAGCTACCAACGGTGGCCAATATGTCACCCAACTGTAAAGCTAAGATCCAGATTTCAGTGAAGACTTAAAAGAAAAAAAAATGCTGCCTTGTTTCTTATTTCTCTGATCTAATCAGCAATGTAGTTCCTATTTGCTTGATAGATAACCCATCTAAGGTTGCACAGTGCTCCTTCCTTCCTTCTTAGAATTGTTGCAAAGCATGAATGTGATCCCCACTACCCTTCCCCACCCCCAGCACAATCCCAAGGAGCAGTCTCCACAGAGCTGGGGCAGGAACAGGGAATCAGAGCCCAAGGATAGCCCATCATTCACCTTTCACATTCTACCTTCCACCCACCTATAACTCTGAAAGGCCAATCTGACCTTTGTCACAGCATCCCACACACCCTCCCTCCCTCTTATTCCTCAAGCTCCCAGAATGAATATCAGTAGCTAAAGCCAAAATATACTTCAAGTCTATACAGGCTTCTGCTGTCCTTAGCTCATCCCTGCTCTTGGCGCTCTTGACATCACCCTTCTTCATGACTCCCATTACCCATCACCAGAAAGGGGACAATGGAAAAAAGAAGCCCCCTCTGGTATATAATGTAGCCATTGAGAGCCTCACAGCCCCACTCAGCTGCTCTCCAAGAAGCCTGGGGTGCACGAGGGGAAAAAGGCTGAGGCTGCCAATTTTCTGTGAGGCAGCAAGAGAGGGGTCATATCAGAGCTGGTGAGAGAAGGGCTGGAAAGAGGCCATGATGTAAAGATGTCATAAAGACCCCATTTCTCCTTAAAATGGCTTACAGTGATCTTGGCCCTGCTCCACCCACTCAATGATATCATTGTTTTCGACAAGAAGCCAAATCTTAAAGGCAGTTTGAGAGTCCATGAAAAGGTCCCCAATGAAAAGTCTCTGGTGATTGAATTGGGGTGGGGGAGTGTCGCAGCTCCCCTCCGGTTGCTTGAGAGTAGAGGTCAGTTGTCAGATGTTTAAAATTTTAGATGAGCATTGTACAAGCCTAAATTAAAATAGAAATGTCAGATTGTGACCCTAGCAAGCTTCTAGGACAGGGGTCGGCAACGTATGGCTCTCGAGCCATATCTGGCTCTTTTGAGGGTCAGATATGGCTCTTTCTGCAGGAGCCATAAAGTCAATTTCTTTTCAAGCGCTGTTACAGGAGCGCGCACTGTGAGCACTGTACGGCTCTCACGAAATTACATTTTAAAAAATGTGGCGTTTATGGCTCTCACGGCCAAAAAGATTGCCCACCCCTGTTCTAGGAGATCACAGTGCACTAGAAGACAAAAGACCTGGTCCTTCAAGGCATGTTCACATTCATCAGCTTAGTGAGGGTCATCCATCAACTTTGCAAGGCAGGTGTGCGAATAAAATTGAATGAATACTCCTGATATTTTAATGTAAAGGATTTAATAATAACAAAAATGAGAAAGGGATTCCTTCAGCCAAGTGAGCAGAGCACAGAGCCAGAGACACGCACCTGCCATGCTTTACCAAAGCAAAGCCCAAAAAGAGCCCCACTGATTGGGTTTCAGCCAAATTTGTCTCTCAAATGTAACCATAACTTAAAAGGATGCAGCTCAGGTGCATCAAATTTCCACCTACACACAGGCAAAAGTAGGGCAGTCATTTATTATATCCATTTGACAGATGAGGACCACCAGATCACAAATTTAGCACTGGGTGGGTCTTCAGAAGCCTTCTAATCTAACCTCATTTCTACAGTGGAAGAAACTGAGGCTCAGGGAGGGACAATCCTAAGAAACTTGCTCAAGGTCACAAAGGCAATAATTACTAGAGACACAGTTTGAATCCAGATTCTTTAACTCCAGAGACCATTTTCTTGCCACAATACTAAGCTGCTTCAAGGTTGAAAAGAGATGGAAAGTAACATAATGAATTAGCCAAAACAAGCTTATCTTTGTAATTCCTTGTCCAAAATTATATATCCACTGCAGAGAATGCATAATGAAAAGAACAAGAAGCTCCTACTATGTCCACAGCACAGAGGTTGCATTTTGGGTACAGACCAGCATCAGCTGAATAGAAACAAGAGCTATAAGTTTCCTCCTCCATTCTCTGACCCTCATTCATCTCATTTAGGATTCAAGGTATCTCCAAAAGGCTCCATGAGTCACCAGCTCTAAATCCGGAAAGAGTAAATCTCACTTTCTCAAAATCAAAATATCTTCTGGGGGAAGTATAAATATGCTTTAGTGCTCTGGCTAAGAACAGCCCAGGGAGGGTCCATTTTCAGAGCTGCCAAGATCCTTCAATTTGTCTGACCCAGAATTTTCCTACACCACTTCCTCCAACTTGCCCTCCTCCGTGATGTTTGAAAGCCTTTATTCCATGTATCTCTTCTAGAAGCTGGTGTAACGGAGAGAAATGCCAGCATGCCACAAACCTTGCTGGTATGGCACAGATTATGAAACATGATGCATGTCCCAGGATGCAATGTAGTCAGGGGAAATAATATTGGACAGGTAGCCAAGAGACCTGGGTTTGAGTCCTGAGTTTGGGCAAATCACTAGTCTTTGTTTTCTTTTCTGTACGATAAAAAGGTTGGACTAGATTACCTCTAAGATACATTCCAGCACTAAATCTATGAACCTCTATGATTCCTATGGGCTTCAGTTTCCTCCTCTCAAAACAAGAGGGCTGGAGCATTCATTAAACACTTACTTCTTGGCAGACACTGGACTAAGCATTAGGTGACACAAAACAAAAAAAGCAATCAAGATAGTACCTGTGTCCTCTCAGCTCTTTAAAAACCTTGATTTTTATTAGGTGCGGGAAGGTATTTAATTTTCATGGAGCAAATGAGTCAAAAAATGTAATTTTTATCTTCTGTATATACCCTCCACTCAGCTTCAGTGGATCCAGGATCTCATTCATAGAGCTATTCCCTACACCAAAACAGACTATTACCCATCTACTCCCATCTTGGGCAAATCTTGTTCATATCTTCCTCTTCCTCTTCCTCTTCTTTTCTATCTTCTTCTTCTTCCTCTTCCTCCTCTTACCTTCTGACTTAAAATTAGTACTGTATATTGGTTCCAAGGCAAAAGAGTGGTGATGGCTCAGCAATGGGGATTAAGTGACTTGCCCAGGGTCACACAGCTAGGAAGTGTCCAAGGCCAGGTTTGAACCCCAAATCACACAGGTAGGAAGTGTCCAAGGCCATGTTTAAACCTAGGATCTCCCATCTCTAACCTTGGCTCTCTATCCACTGAGCCACCCAGCTAGACCCTTTTAATTATCTTTCCTCACATACTCCAGAGGATTCATTTACCTAATGTGATAGGGGTCTTCCTCTGGTTCTTTTAGTATTTCCTGGCCAGCAAGAAAACACAGGAACTGTCCATAACTCTTACTGCATGACCATACACCTTCAGTGCCTCACTGTAATGTAGAGATAACCATGAGTCATTACATTCTTTTTTTTTTTTTTAAACCCTTACCTTCTGTCTTGGAGTCAATACTGTAAGTATATTGGCTTCAAGGCAGAAGAGTGGTAAGGGTAGGCAATGGGGGTCAAGTGACTTGCCCAGGGTCACACAGCTGGGAAGTGTCTGAGGCTAGATTTGAACCTAGGACCTCCCGTCTCTAGGCCTGGCTCTCAATCCACTGAGCTACCCAGCTGCCCCCGAGTCATTACATTCTTGCCAATGAAATATAAGGCCTGAAAGGTCTTCCAAATGGAAAAGCTTCAAGTTTGGAACTAGTGATAGAATATCTGCCTGCAGTCAAAGATCCAGTCAATCAATCAACAAGCATTTATTTATTGAGCAACTAATATGTTCCAGGTACTGTGTTGGACCCCGGGTACACAAGGACAAAAGGGAAATAAAATAGAGAAACACTCCACCACCATAGGCCTTGAGAAGGAAAATAGCTTTTGCTCAAAGAATGACAGTCTACTCAAACTCATCAAAACCCACGGACCACTCTCAAAGCTGCTAGATTTTCTCTGTAGTACAAAGGGCCTGGCCAAGTCCATGGGGATGGGTTGTCTAGCTTCCATTATTCTTCCACAGAACTTCACTCCCATCCTGAAGTAACATCAATGGGACAAAAGAAAATCTAGACTATCCTTCCTGTTCAGTCCCGTGTAACAACTCTGGCTCTGGTTTTTCACCCACCCCCAGCTCAAGTCCGCTAAATGAGATAAAGCTGGAAACTGTAACCAAAAAATAACACCTCCCACCCCCAAGCCTTATCAGACACTTTAGCATTTTGGAAAGGAGGAGCTGTTTGTTATTTCAGGCACAGGCAAGAGATATCCCATGCCCATCTGTTAGGGAACTCCGCAGCACTGTATGCCTCCACTTATCTCAACTTAAGGCATGGGGGCTAGTCTTCCCAACAATGAGTTCTCCCTGGGGCACTGGGGTTTTTCAGGTCACTCCTAAATTACATTTGGCAACAGCTCTGGGGATTTCCCTCTGATTCTACTTTTAAGTGCTATGAGATCAAGCAAAATGTGAAGCTATATAGGAAGAAGAAAAGGAAAGGGTAGAGAGAAGGAAAAAAGAGAAGAGGGAGGACCAAAAGCAGCTGTAGTGAACAAAGGAAGAATCTGAAAACGACACAAAGTCACAAAATCATAGTTTTAGAGCTGGAAAAAGATTATGGAGAGCACCTAAGTCTTCACAGGCAAAGAAGTATCTCATTGGTACCCCTCCAGTCTGATGAGATTGTGGCTCCTAAGCTAGAAGGAACATTAGAGATACTCCAATTTAATCTCATTTTAGAATTGGGGAAAATAAGAGGCAAGGAAATTAAATGATTTATCCAAGGTCACACAGGGAGAGAGATTTAAACCCAGAATCTTTGACTCCTTATCATTAAGCTTTTGCCTCTTTGCATAACCCCACTGCTTAGTAAAGTGCCTGGCACATAGTAAGCAAATAATAAATGTTTATTGAATTGATTTAAAATGAAATGCTCCTTTTCCACTATATCATGGTGTCTTCGTGGAGTTGGGGAGGGCATTCTATGAGTGCTTGGGAAATATCAAGGAACAATAAGCAACTGTAGAATATTTCTAAAATGTTTCCCTTTTGGTCACAACATACACAGGGAAAATGTTACAGATAGATACAGTGATATCATATAAAGAATATTAAGACAGCAAAGACCTGGGTGGAAATCCTGCCTCTGACATCATCTGTGTGACTATGAGTAAGTCATTTAACCTGTCTGAATCTCACTTTCCTCGTCTATAAAATGGAGATAATAAATCCTATAGTAGATACTTTACAAGGTAATTGTGAGCTCTAAATTAGTTGAGCTATTATAAATGTTTTATAAACCATAAAAGCCTATATAGATGTAAACCATCATTGTGCATTTGTGGGTGTGTTATGACCTCAAGAAGGATCTGAGCTCTCTAGTGCTGATTCTTCCATATCATGGCACTAGTTGGGCATCATATTTGGAATCTAAGGAGCAGTGTTCAAATACTGACTCTGCTAAGTACTGTGAGACCTTGAATAAATCACTTTTTTTCTTAGGTCTTGGGCTTCCTTATCTAGAAAATTTGATTAGACAAGTCTAAGGTAAATTCTCTAATTCCAAACAATTTCCAATAAAATATCCAAGTCACTTATCTTCTCTGGGGCTTTGTTTGCCCATCTGCAAAACGGGAATGGTAACATCCAAATGAAAAATAGTTCTTTTTTGACCTGAGAAACCACTACAATTCACTGAACAGGGAAGTGGTATAATCAGACCTACTTTTTTAGGAGAATTAGTTAGAAGTTGGAGGACCTGAGGCAGGGAGACCAGTTAGGAGGCTTTTGCAATAGTCCAAGTGAAAGTTGATGGGGGCCTGAACTAAGCTGGTGTTGGTATAAGTGGAGGAAAGGAAGCATTTAAGAGAGATGCGGTAGAGAAAGAAATATCAAGATTCATCAGCTGAATGTGGTGATGGCACAAGGAGGGCATGAGAGAATTTATCAATGTCTCATTGACATTTAGATATATGATATCTACAATAAACCTTCATGTACTCAACTAATTATGCTATCCAAAAAAGGAAATGGAGTTAATCATCTGGTCTGACCCTGATGAAGCCATCCTGTCCTTTCCTGATCACTGTTTCTCTTTCTGAATGCTCAGAGATCATCCCTTTAATAATATGTCTAAAGAGATTTTTTTTCAAGAAGCAAAATCATGCTCAGCAGCCTACAAATTGAGGAGCCCAACCTTTTCCCTCTTTTTAAGATGTTTCCCCTTTTTTTTAATCCTATAGCACTTCTCCCATCCCCTTGACCTTTCAAAGATAACTAATAGCAAGCCAGTAATCACATCTGCTCCTCTATTAGTAACCTTGGAAGTAGTCCCATAGTCATTGGGGCTAAGGCTATCTCAGGTCCTGGCAAGTAGAAGGTAACTGAGGAAACATGATCATGCTGAGTCTGGCACCCCGTGGAGGCCAAGTGGAAAGGATACTTGACTTGGAGTAAAAAAGCCTGAATCTCGGCTCTGTTATTTTTCCAGTTATATGACCTGAGGCAAGTCTCTTGTCCTTTCCATCTACAAATCTATGATCTTATTAAACTAATTTTGATACCCCTGCTATATTTAATCAGTATTTATTTACTCAGTTCATGGTAATTTCATGGGGATCAGTGTTAGACTGAATAGAGTTAAGATTGATAGGTATATTGTCAGATTAAGATCTGTAGATATAGATATAGATATGATAGTGATATTATGGAGAATTACATTCCATTAACCTTGGGGCTTATTATTTTAACAGCACTGGCCCTCATCCCTATAAATCCCTGTCACCACTCTCTTGTGACCCTCTCTTTCACCCACAACTTCCTTGTTCCCTAGGATAATGTTGGTCTAACCCTAGAGTCCTATGACCCATGGAAGGCCCCAAGATATTGCTGGCTAAACCACTGCTGAGTCGGCAGGATGTACACCATTACTGGGAAAAACCTATAGTTGATGACCTGTGGAAAAGTCTCATGACAGGATATTAGTAATCAACCACCTATGAAAAGGTCTGCTGACAAAATGGTTATGATTGATAATGTTTCTGAAGATGACCAGTATGGAATTGTACCACCTCGTTCTATTTTTGGTGACATTGCAAATGCTATAAAACTACTGGAACCCTGAGGATAGGGGTCTTTGACCGTGAGGAAGGTCTTGGACATAATAGATTAGGGCCCATTAGAATCCCTAATAAATTGATTAATCATGCTCAGAGCTCTGTCTCAGTGACTTTTGTTGCAAATTGGATATTTTTGGCCCAGTCCTATGATAGACAATAACAAATAAAAATTCATGTATTAATGAGTCACCAGAATAGCAAGGGAATAGCACTTTAGTGGAATTTGCACATAGGGAGATATAAATATTGACATGGCCTGAGATTAAGAACACATGGCCCAGGAGAGGTAATGAATGTGAGGAGAAAATTGAATAGATATACACCAAAGCTCCATATATTTTCTTTCATCCAATAAATATTGAGTACCTACTATGTATAAAGCATGGGACTAGATGACGTGGGCGATGTAAAGTTTTCTAAGACAGGGTCATAGCCTTCAAGTGATTTATAATTTTAGTGCAAAGGAAATATAATTGTGGAATGAAAAATGCTTTAGATTTTGGAGTCAGGGGACATGGGTTCAAGCCTGGCCCTGCTCTTCCCTATATTCAGGAAGTTACCTCTATGGTCTCTTCCAACTCACTAGTTAGTAGTGGATAGAATAAACCTACAAAGTGGCAATAGTTATTAGGTACAAGGGTTGTAAATAAAGAAGTCAGAAAGGAAACTCCGTACATTAGGATTCATCAAGTCAGGAAGCAAATCATGGGGAAGACTATAAGATACTGTTTTGATTCATGTACACTTAGAGAAGGAAGAGATGGGGGAAAGGAATTATATAGGGCCAGGCACTGTGCCAAGTGCTTTACAAATATTATCTCATTTGATTATCCTCTTAAGTATTTCCCAACACCTAATTTTGAGTAACTTTCCTCCTATTCCCATTCATTTTCCCCTTTGTTATTAAGAAACACCAGTCCTTAAACTTGAGTGGCACAGTTTTTACTGTGCTGGATCCAGAGTTCAAATATCATCTCTGCTGTTCTGCTGCTAACTCTGTGGGCCTTGGCAAGTCACTTAACCTCTGTGGCCCTCACTTTCTTCATCTCTGGCATAAAGAAGTTGGATTATGTAACCTATGAGGTTCCTTTCTAAATCTATATCTATGAGTTACTCATATTCCATTTGCTTCCAGCCAACAGGAATGATGATTAACTGCTCTTCTCCCCTTGTTCTACAGTCATTGAAATTGTACCTGGAGTTTTTCACTATTAGCCAGTTGATTACATTTGATGGCACATTTACAGACAAAGCAACCAAATAAAAATGAGAACAAGCCATCACCTAGCTTAGGCCCTTATTGCCTTTCACAAAATCTATTACAAACGCCATTTGATTGCTCTCTCTGCCTCTAGTCCAGTCTCTCTCCTAATCTACCCTCCACACAACTCCCATGATATTCCTAAATCACAGATCTGATCAAGTCATTGTCCTGCTTAGAAAGTTCCAATGGTTCCTTCTGCCTCTAGCATCAAATGCAAATCCCTGTTTAGTATGTGAAGTCCTTCACAGTCTGGTTCCAGTCTAACTTTCCAGTCTCAGAATTCCTGACTCAATACTTCATCCCCAATCTCCATGCCTATGCACAGACCCTCTGTCCCCTATAGGATTAGGATCAGATTACAATGGATTCTCCCCAGTCCCAGATCAGAGGAGAAGCAGGTAAACTTGCTTGGATGGGAGGGGCAGGAGCCCGTGTGGAGTACTCCTTCACCTCCCCCATATACACACAATGGAATCAGTTGGAAATCAGTTAACAGAATACTGTTCAGAGCTGGTTATGGAGGTTATTCGAGCTTGGTAAATTCTGGGCCAAGATGGTAAGTGGATAGGGACTAAACCCCTTGTGATGATAACTTTCTTTGTATAAATTATTTTCTCACAGGACAGAAATATATGAATTTAAAGTCTTCTACAGATCAGACCACAAGCTGTAGAACAGAGACAGCTGGTGCTCCAACTTGGATATAATACTTGGCTTGGTGAAAGGAAGGCAGTAGTATAACCCCAAGTTAATTGCATACAAGCTCTATCTTCCACAAACTAAATGAATTTAATGATTTCAGGGAATAGGGAGAAGGGAATTAGCTTAAGGAAAGAGGAGGGAAGGTAATCTGGCAAAAACTTTTAACTGCAGGCTAACAACACATTCCCCCAGGAGGGGGTGAGGGGTAGAATGTATATTAAATGGCTGAACTTCTATCTAAATCCCTAAATAATCTTCCTTCTAAAACCTAAACTGCTAAACTGAAGGTAGACAGTGATCTTACTTGAAGGCCTATCTTTGAGGATAGCTATCAAAGTAAAGCAGCCCCAAGCTGTCAGTGACTGAATCTCTCAGCCCCAGAAGCTACACAAAGTATGTGTGCCCAGAGCCAAGAGCCAAGAGTCAGGACCCCTACAAGAGGGGTGACCTACCTTTTTATACCAGGACTCCAACTGCCCTTAACTGACCCCTCCCCTTAGAGTTCTGGGGGGTACTATGGAATTCTGTGATGCAGCTTGAACCCCTCTCAGAAACATGGATATTACACCCCCTATGTCTAAATGTGGACTGAATGAGAATACAGTTAGGTGGTTTCCAAATTGGTTGAATGAATGAACCCAAAGCATATTTACATTATTTCATCAATGTCAGCTTAAAGGGATGTTTCTAGTAGAATTGCCCCAATGATTTGTCCTGGGCCCTGATGCTATTTAACATTTTTGTAAATGACCTGAATTAAATAGAGATGATGGCATGTTTATGAAATTTTCTAGTTCAATTCAATACAATATACATTTAATAAATGTTGGCTGTGTGCCAAAAGCACCATGCTAGGCACTGGGGATACAAAGACAAAAATAAAAACAGTCCTTGCCTTCCAGAAGTTGGAAGAGATAAGTCAACTGTTAGATGACAGAATCAAAATTCAAAAAAGATCAAAAGAGCAGAATAAAGAGCCATATCTTATTAGGCAAAATTGAATATAAAATTTTATATTTTAATTTTAAAAAATCATTTCACAATACAAGATGACAAAGACATAACTAGACAACTGTATGAAAAATTATGAGTTTTAGTGGACTATAAGATCAAAATAAGTCAATCTTGTAATATGGCAGCCAAAACCACTAATATAACTTTATGAATTCTTAAGCGAGGCATAGTGATAGAAGAAGTCATGCTGAACTCTGTCCTATCCAGATCACATTAAGAGTATTTGTATTCAGGTCTGGCTACCACAAACAAAAAGGCCAATGGCAAACTGAATCATGTTCATTGGAAGGTAACCAGAATGTCCAAAGGAATATGGTGTCCATGTATTCACTGAAGGAAGAAGAAATATCTAGCCTGGCAAAAAGAAACCTTGGGGTTGGGGGATAGCTTGGTGATTCAGTTGACAAAGAGCCAGACCTATAGATGGGAGGTCCTGGATTCAAATCTGGTCTCAGATACTTCCTAACTGTGTAACCCCAGGCAAATTACTTTACCCCAGTGACCTAGTCCTTACTTCTCTTCTGCCTTGGAACCTTGGTATTGATTCTAAGATAGAAGAGAAAAGGGAAGGGACAAGAAGGAAAGGAAAGGAAAGGAGCCTTGGAGAAGAGCAGGATAATAGTTTTCCTCAGATATTTAAAATACAGTGATATGGAAGAGGAATTAGACTTGTTTCTGCTTGTCTTGAAGAAGTCAAAATTTAAAATTTAAGGACAAGTTTAAAAGAAAAATTATATTATCTTGATAAAAGGGGGAAAATTCATGAAATTAGAACTATTCATGAAATTAGAACTACGTAAAAGTGAAATCTAGTTGGCACAATGGATAGACCTAGAATCAGGAAGACATACTAGCTTTGTGACCTGGGGTAAGTCCCTTAACCTTGTTTGCCTCAGTTTCCTCATCTGTAAAATAAGCTGGACAAGGAAATGGCAAACCACTCTAGTATCTTTGTCAAGAAAACCCCAAATGGGGTCCCAAGGAGTCAGATACAACTGAAAAAGACTGAACAATAAAAATAACAAAAGCGAAATGGGTATCCTTGGAATGGAGCTAATTTTTCCTCACTAAAAGACTTCAGGCAAAGTCTACATAACCATTTGCCAGGAAACTTATAGAAAGAATTCTTGGTCGTGTGTGAATGGAACTGAATTGGTTTCTAAAGTCTCTTCCAACTCTATGATCCTGTGATTCTCAGGGGCAACAGAGTGACTAGATAGAAGAAAAGGCCAAGAAATTCTTTGAATATGACAAGTGAAAGGATTACAACTTAATATTCGGAAATATTGCCTATTTTTTCCTCCATATATAACTGTAAAAAATGTGACAATTCAATTTTTAAATCTCTTCTCAGAGGGTTGCTTAGCATCTGCATGCGTACACATCACAAATGAGAAACACTTTAGTAAACAAGCACAATAGATATTCATGAGAACTGTGAGTTCCGCTCTCTAACACATGTTAAAAACTAAATAGCCAAGTTCAGAACAAAATTGCAGGAAGCCATTCCACGGAGGAACCAGGTGAAGTCATTGAGCTCAGCTCTGCTGATTCCATTTCTGTCAGGAATTCTGACTTCTGCCAACTCAGAGAAGACGCAAATGTTTTGCTTTGTTCTTCTGTAATGCATGGGTCATAAAACTGTGTGGTGTAGGTATCTGTGTTTGCATCTTACTCCTCTGCTGGACTATAGGCTCCATTGGTCAACAATAATTAGCCAAAAAACATGTATTGAACACCTACTGTGCGCACCTAGGCACTGAGAACATCAAGACAAAAGTGAAACAGTTCTGGTCCTTGAGGAGCTTACATTCTGTCAAAAGACACAGTATGTAGATATATATACTATGTATCTAGAATATATATATATATATATATATATATACTATATATCTCATATCTCTACATTTATTTTGTATATAGCTATATGTCTTATATATGCAGTTTTAAATAAATAAATGCAGTTTTACTTTGACAATAAAGACTAGTATATATAGTGTATATAGACAGATAGATATACTATATATCTAGTATATATACTATGTCTGTATTATACACAAAATCAATGCAGTTTTACTTTAAAGGTAAAGACTAGTATACATATAGTATATATATATAGTATATCTAATATCTAGTATATCTAATATATATCTAGTATACATATACTTTATATCATATATTATATAGTTTAGAATATACTATATATTGTGTCTATATATAGCTATATTCAAAATAAATGCAGTTTTACTTTGAGGGTAAAGACTCTAGTAATTGGGGTGGAGGAATCAGTAAAGACATCATACAGAAGGTATGTTAGTTTTGAAGGAAACAAGATTCTGAGAAGCAGAGGTGAGGAGAAGGAACAGATTTAAGGATTACAAAGACAAAGGTTATGTTCATTGGGACAAATAATATCACCCTAAAGCACCCTGATTCCAGGCATGGGCAATAGTCAGTGCAAAGGCTCAAGGATAGGAGTGACAGTATCTTATCTAAATTTTATATTTTGCCAATGCACAGCACAAAATTCTGTATACAGTAGGTGCTTAACAAATGTCTTTTTTTCTGTCATTCTCCTGCTTACCATAAAACATAAAAGCCCCCCAAAAGCATAAGATCCATGTCCATGCCTTCTGGATGATCTTTGAGCACTTTTCTAAGAGGGAAAGAAATGATAAGATGGCCTGAAAACCCAGAAACCCTATTTATTAACCTAGAATTTTAGAGATATAGCTAGCCTACTTTAAGGAAGGAAAGTTCCCATCTATTACTGCAAAACAAAAAGTTCAAAAAAAAAAAGAAAAAGAAAAGGAATTCCCTCCCAAAAAAATTGCTCAGAGGGACAATGAGAAACTTGCTTTCTCCTACTCTGACAAAATAAAATTGAGTTCGTCAGTATTCTCATATCATCCATGATTTCATTGGGTGAATTTCATATGGTTGCTTCTTCTACCACTAAAGAGATGATCTTTATAAATTGCTATGACAAAAAAAGAAAGAAAGAAAGAAAGAAAGAAAGAAAGAAAGAAAGAAAGAAAGAAAGAAAGAAAGGAAGGAAGGAAGGAAGGAAGGAAGGAAGGAAGAAGGAAAGGAAGAAGGAAAGAAAGAAATTGCTCTAACCCAAGAAAGTTTTCACCTAGTAGCCAACTTTGTGATAAGCTTCTCCAGTTTAGCTAGATTGGTTCTCAAAAGATTGAGAGAAAACCCCTCACTGGGCTTGTATTTGGAGCTTTCTTCTTTAAGTTTGGTAAAACATTAATGTTTGTGCTTGGAGACATCAGTTTCTTCCCTACTGCAGTGATCTGAGTGCCATGATGGAGAGGGAATCAGAAGAGGACCTTAGTGGAGGGTGAACCCATCAAAGATAAAGGAAATAAGATGTCCAGTCATTTCTCAAGGGAGCACAGGCTGAACTAACATAGCCCATTGTACTTCTCTCATTCCACCCTCTACTGTAATTATATCTCTTACTACATTTAAATCCTGTGAGAAGGGGACTCAGTAGCCTTCATAGAGAATTTCTGTAATGAATGGAGCATTGAATTTGAAGTCTAGACCTGAACTCAAATCCCAGCTAGCTATATGACCCTGGGCAAGTCACTTAAAATTTCTCAGCCTCAAGTTATTGTTGTTCCTGGGACAGATAAGCCATACATTGAGTAGCTAGAGTGCAGAGCCTGGAATCAAGAAGACTAATCTTTCTGAGTTCAAATCTGGTCTGTGACACTTCCCAGCTGTGTGATCCTGGGCAAGTCACTTAACCCTGTTTGCCTCTGTTTCCTCGTCTGTAAAATGAGCTAGAGAAGGAAATGGCAAACCACTCCAGTAACTAACAAGAAAATCCCAAACAGAGTCAGGTCAGCCTTGGGTCCTGTAAAAAGAGAAGTAACACCTACATCACAGAATTTAAGAGGACGAAATGAGATAATATATATAAAGTGCTTTGCACACTTGAAAGTATTATACAAATATTATTTTTATTATTACTTCTACTATTATTCTCATCCACATTTTCCACAGCATTTAGCACAAACCTCTGGCACAGTATAGGTAGATAATAAAATCTATCAAAGGAATATTGACTGTGTCTCAAGGAGTTTTCAACTCTGGGGCATGTGAGTAAAGAATCAGGATTTAGAGCCAGAAAGGACTAGAGCTGACTACCCTTACCACTCTCTTCAAAAAAATCTTTTTTAAAAATTCAATTGATGCCTTGTGTTTCTACATCACAATCATTTCTGAATATCCCCTTCACCTCATTATTAAACTATCCCTTTTAACAAAGAAAAGATAGGAGCATCTAGATAGCACAATGGAGCACCAGATCTGGAGTTGGGAGGAACTGGGTTCAAATTGGTATTCATATACTTCCTTGCTACACGACCCTGGGCAAATTGCTTAACCCCAATTGCGTAACCCTTATTGCTCTTCTACCTTAGAACTAATACTTAGTGTCCATTCCAAGACAGAAGGAAAAGGTTAAAAAAAAATAAGAAAAATAAGTAAAAACCAATAGTTGATACATCTGACAAGATCCCTCTCACTTTGCACATAAGACCATGAAGGTTCTGGTTGTAGATCAGTAATTAAAGGAGGGAGATCCTTAGCTCTCTAGGGCTTGAATAGGAGCAGTCTTACTTAATAAAGGCAGAAGAATGGGCAGAATGACTTTGAGGAGACAAAGAAAGCTAAAGCCAAAAAATAGCAGCAAAACTGGTGGAAACAGCTGATCAGAAAGGAGAAAAAGGAGAAGAGAGGTCCAGAAATTTGCAAAGTGGATGCAGCAAAATTTCTTTTGAAGAGAGGTTAGCTTCTGTTTGCATTAGAATTTTGAATAAACTGCCAATTTCTGAACAAAAGTGAAAGAGTAAGCTGGTTATCCTTGGTGAGAAAAAAGTAGTAAACATTCTGCAAGCAATCTAAGTTGCTAGGGAACCCCCAAGCATGGCAATTGGGTAACTGGTCCTATCAATTCATAAGATGTACCACCAAAAACTTCAGGAGACCAAAGATCTTCCATCAAGCAACTGTAGAAGGAAAGGAGAAATGTGTAGTAAGCTGCAGAGGATAAGCTTTAGTGACAAGAAACAGCTATGTACGACCAAAGGAGAAAGAAAATTAAAGGACTAGGCCAACAGGGTGCTCAAATATAGAGTGACCTTGATGATAACCTCCAGGTGATCAAGGAAGATGAAGTATCTCTAGAAAGAATGGGGAAAGCTCTTCCAAGAGAAAAAAAAATTTTCAAGAAACAGAGGAGAATCCTAACCTGAACAGAAAGGAGAGGGGAGGAAAAAAGGCAACTTAGAAAAGAAAGGAAGAAGAAGATTCCCAGAATGCTGAGGACTGTATAATAAGTAGGAATAATTTTCTTCAGAATGGAAGAGCTGAACTGCCTCAGGAAGAAAGAAACTCCAAGGATTAATGAATGGCTGCACGGATGTGGTGACTAGACAGATCATTGGGTAATAATCATATTAGAGGAAGAAGAGATGAATAATGATGCTTGGTGACTCATTGCTGAAGGGCATAAGGGCAACCATGCATCAGTCTGACATAGGCATGAATAAGGTCGGCCACCATTTCAGGATGTATAAGCAGGTAGTGGAGTGAGAAATTAGTGTGTTATTCTCAAACATATAGCAATATTAATATCTCCAAAATGTATATGCCTAGGACCCCAGAAATAGCTAGTAAAACTGGTCTCTCTGGAGAGCATCCCTTGCAGGACAAGATTGCCCCATTCCATTCAGGATGCAATGGCCTGGGGAGCTGGGGAGCTCAGTGGATTGAGAGCCAGGCCTAGAAATGGGAGGTCCTGGGTTCAAATCTGGCCTCAGACACTTTCCAACTATGTGACCCTGGGCAAGTCACTTAACCCCCATTGCCTAGCCCTTAACACTCTTCTGCCTTGGAACCTTTGACCTGAGTGAGATAGAAATGATTTATGTCTTTACTATCAGAAGCAAGCAGTGTCTTTACTATACAAAGTATTTTTGGAATTTTGGGATGTCTTTTGAGTTTGTATTTTTAAAATGTTCAAAACTGTAGTCTAGTGGTTTAGGAATAAGTTTTATGAACCAGAGGCTGGACTAATGGCCTCTTCCCAGTTCTATAACCCCCTTCCCCAGTTTCCTTGACAAGTAACCCTTGACTGCTTTAATTTGCATTCTTAGTCCCTTCACCTCTTACTAACCCAGCCTGTGCAATTTTCATTCAAAGGGGTGGCTGCCTGGGAGAACAGGTGGGCTAGAAGCTCTGGGAAACGCAATAGTGGCTTGTCAGAGGTAGCAATCTCCAATTAGCCCTGCATCCAAACTGTATCATAAACTGTTCTGAGTTTGTATGCAGATTAAAACCTGATTCTGACCCTTGACCATTTGCGAAAGAGGTTAATTTGGAGTATATCTTCTACTGGAAGGCTGGACTATGACCAGGGTGACCACATCAGGATGATATCATTTAGCCTGAGGGTTGTATTTTCCTATAAAAAAAGGGTTTCTCTGGAAGTTGGGGCTTTTTACTTTTTTGGGGAGGGCTTTTTAGCTTTTGAGCATATTTTCTTTTGGCTGCCTTTTTCTTTCTCTCTCTCAATAAAGCATTGCATTCAAAATGGCTCCCTGGTTCCTTGAATAGTGGCTGGAGAAGGTAAATCTTAATATGTGAAGGACTCCTTAAACCAGTGGTTCCCAAACTTTTTTGGCCTACCACCCCCTTTCCAGAAAAAATATTACTTAGCCCCCTGGAAATTAATTTTTTTTCAATTTTAATAGCAATTAATAGGAAAGATAAATGTACCTGTGGCCATCATTGCATCATCTCTGCAGCACCCACCAGGGGGTGGTAGCACCCACTTTGGGAATCACTGCCTTAAACTTTCACTTCACACAGCTGGATGCAAAAAGAGCTTTGTCAGTGGTGATGGCAAACACCCCTATGAGCATCCATAAGGGGAAAAATATAGCACTAGAAAGAATTGTTAAGGATGGTGAGGTCTGGAGGAGAACATAAATGGTATTTTCATCATGACTGCTGAATGAAGGAAGAAGGGAGGGACAAAGTAGAGGAAAGAAGAGGCAGATTCAAGAAGTAAAAAACTGGTTAAGGAAGTGAAGCCCAAGTGTGAGTTCTGGATTTTAGGACCAGATCTTAAAATATAGAAATAAGCAGCTCTTGACAGGTATCTGTCAGAGCACATCTAATGAGGTCCAATAAAATACATACTGAAATGGAATCTTGAAAATCTGATTCAGAGGTTTTTAAAGTAAAAACAGAGGTGGGGGAGAGAAAACAACCTCCATAATGTGACAAGTCAAAGAGAGTAGTTAGTACAACACAGAAAAAAAAGGGTATCAGTAGAGAGGTCAGTTAGTATCCAGGAGTCAAATTTAAGAAAGCCAGATATAAACAACACATACCCTCAGATTTCTATATATAAATGAACCTAGTATGGGTAACAAGCAGGGCGAATTAGTGATCCTAAATGAAAGAGATAAATTGGACCCCATCGTGGTCCATCATTGGTAGATGGTGATGGAATGGTATTCCTGACTAGAAAAATGGTTCTGGAAGAGTATGCCCCTTTCATGAGAAATAGAAGAAATAACAAGAGCTGAGACAATAATATTTGTCTTTCAGGGGCAGCTGGGTGGCTCAGTAGATTTTACTGCCAGCCCCAGAGATGGGAGGTTCTGGGTTCAAATCTTGTCTCAGACACTTCCTAGCTGTGTGATCCTGGACAAGTCACTTAACCCCCATTGCCTAGTTCTTACCACTCTTCTACCTTAGAACCAATACACAGTATTGATTCTAAGGCGGAAGGTAAGGATCTTATTTGCCTTTCTCAAAACTTCTGGGGTGGGGATGGTGAGGATAGAGAAGAGTGGTAGGAATGGCAATTCCAAAGAAGAAAAGGGATGTCAATCAAACTTTATTTTTTAATTCACAGAAGAGAGCAGAAGGAAGTTGGGAGGGAGAAAAAGAATAAGAGCCTAGTTTGGAACTACAATGTTGACTTCTTTACTATTTTCTTAAAATGTACATAATAGCACTTTGCAGATACATAGACAATCCTCTTTTTCTTGCTACCTGTGTGACCCAGGGGAAATGAGATAACCTATCTACAATGATTTGCAAACCTTAAAGTATCAGATAAATGTTAGTTATTATTATTTCTGTTATTATTCTCCACATTTCCCATAGTATTTCTTTGCATATGAAAATATTTACTGACATTTTTCAAGTTCATAATAATTTTTAAAAACAAGAATATATACAAATGTGAGTAAATTCATGGAGTAGAAAGGAGAGTCCTAATGAAGGATGTCTGGGTAAAGATCAATGAAACTTTGGGTAAAGTTCAATTTTCATTGAACAAAAGAAATGATAAAGTCTTTGAACAGAAAAAAGAAATTTATGAAAATTAAGGAAATAGATATAAAATCAAGCATAGAGTTCTGATACTGTAGTAGTGGAAGACTTCTACTTTTTAGTGTATTAATTAGAATCTTGAACCTTTGGATTCCATCTCCCAAAATTCCTTTTCCCTTTCGTGTACATGTGTTGTTATGTTGCTTGTATATAGTTTCAGGGTCTCCTCCCCCTCGCTCTCTCTTCCATGTGGGTGGCTTGGGTGAGCTCCCTCTGGACCCTAGCCTTTTAGTTTCCCTTTTGCTTCAAGTTTAATTTTAATAAATCTTATTCAATATAATACTTGGCATACTGGATATTAATTTTAAAATCTACACTAGCTATGTCTCCCTCTCCACCCCACCCCACTCTCTTTCACCTCAAGAAAATCTGATGATCAATTCCTGATTTATCTTAATATTAATTTTACTCTTTAAAGCATAGAAGGAAACTGCTATTCTGTGCTGAATTCTGGATAATAAGCAGGAACTAGCTACTTGGAACTCAGGGAGGATGTGATTATTCTTTCCTACAAATAAGTGACAGAGGAGAGGAAAGCCAGGCATAGATTGACAAACACCCTAGATTATGATAGAACAAATTTCAAAGAGTGGAAAGATAAGTGGAATCTAAGACCTAAAGCTCTAAAAGGGGAAGTCTGCTCAAGGGAAATGATGAATTCTCAAGAATAAAATTTTATAGCACAAATGATTACAATGAATAAAAAAGGGGGGAACTACCTAAGGAGATCCAAATGAACACGAAGGAAATTAATTGACCAATTTAGAGCTTTAAAAGGCCAGAAGAAGGAGTCATTATTAAAAGATTAGCATCAGCTTTAAAAAGAATTCCTTGGTGAAGGGGTGCTGAGTATTTGTTCTTTATCCTACTTGCAACAATTTTATTAATGATTTAGATAAAGAGATCAATGGCATATTTGTCAAATCTGAAGATAATGTAAAGCTGAATGTTACAACTAACAATTGGTAACTGAATCACAATCCAAACAGATTTCAACAGGCTAAAACAATGGGTCAAACCTAGTAAGATTATATTTAATAAAGATAAATGTAAAGTGCTATGCTCAGTTCCAAAAAATTAGCTTCATAAATAAAAAATCATCTAGTCAGATAACAGTTCAATTGGAGAAGATCTGAGGGTCTGAGTGGTTTAAAGATCAGTGAACCAACAAGATGAATCTTAATATCTCATAAGACAGCCTGGTCTATTTGTGGATAGTTTTAATGTCCACAAATAGACCAAGACTGACGTATGTGATTGTTAGATAAATCCATCAATCAACAAGCAAATATTCAGAGCCTCCTCAGTTCTAGGCATTGTGTTAGACGCTGAAGATAAAATGCCAAAGAAAGAAACAATACTGGCTCTTGAGAAGTTTTTATTCTAATAGGGAAGATAAGTACATGAATAAATATAAGAAGAATCAATATAAGTAAATACAAAGTCACTAAATACATAGTAATTTGTGAGGCAACCACTAGATGAGATCAGGAAAAGCTTTGTGTAAAAGGCAATGTAAAAGCTGCTGCTTTTTTTTTTTTATTGTCCAGAAGCACTTTTAATGACCTAACACTTCCATTTTTGCTTATGAAACTGTCAGAACAAAGTTTTTAGCCTTTAAAAATCTCCATTAAAAGATCTGTGGTTCTGTCAAGTGTGAAATCAGAATTAATTTGCTATGATTTATAATTTAAAATCACAGATTAACAAAATCAGATTAGAAGTACTGAAGCTTGGGTTGCTTCTTGAAGAAAAAGAAGGATTTTGCGAGCCAGAGCTCATGAGAGGTGAGTCCATTCTGACCAGGCATGGAGAACAGCCAGTGCAAAGGCACAGAGATGAGAGACGACTATTGAGTATGAGGAACAAAAGCAGCTGGATCAGATAGTAGCAGAGGGTTGGTAATGTACAATAAAGATGGTAAAGATAAGTTGAGAAAATTCTTGTAGGGCTTTAAAAAACAGAGAGAGAAATTTGTATTTTATCCTAGAGGCAAAAGTGAGCTACTGAAATTTACTGATTAGGGGAATGATGTCATCTGACCTGTGCTAAAGTAAAATCACTTTGGTAGCAGTGTAGAGTATGGACTGGAGTAGAAACAGTCTTGAGACAGGAAGACCAAGTGAGACACCTGCAATAATATAGGTGAGAGGTGATGGGGATGAGAGGAGCAGGAAAGCTGATTTCTGTTCGGGTAAAGGATGGACTTTATAATCTCTGAAGTCCCATTCCACTTCGAAATTCCATGGTGCCATGATGCCTCCCCCATCTGCCTCCATGATTCCTTTCACCCCGCCACATTCTTGCCCACTGCATCAGAATAACTTTTACCTTGCCTTAGACATTCTCTTCCTTTCTTTTAAGATGCTAGAAACATCCAAATTAGGAATAATTCATTTTCTCTCCAGCTACTGGACCCTAGCAACAATTCTCATCATGCTGAATATGGCAAGGTCCTTATCCATCCCTTTCTTGGAAGCATTTGATTTGATTACTCATCTGCTTTCAGTGGGCTCAGGGAGCTGCCAAGAAGAAGCCGGCAGTTCTCCAAAAGCCATGCAGTCTTATCAGCTATGTTTACATGACAGAATGAAGTCTGGTTCCTTTGGTAAAAATTATACCCCAAGTACTTCATTTTTTTCCAGCCCATGAAAGAAGGGAGCTCACCTGGTCAGGGACTACTCTACCACTATCCTTGGGGATTATCAGATATTTCTGCTCACCAGCATAATAGTCTGAATCAAGATATTCTATAGCCAGATGGAAAATCAATACATAAACATTCCCAAGCCAGGCCACCACCCAAAATCAATGGCGTTAGGTAGACAAACAAGCACAGGCCAGATGTGACCTCCAGACTGCTGACTGAGCCACAGCCGGCAGAATCTAATCCCTTTATTTGGGGAGAGTGCTGTTGGAGAACACAGAGAAGCCAGGCTCTTTGGATCCAAATCCCAGCACATGTCTTGTTGGCCTCTGCTCAGCTCTACTGGTTTCCCCAATCTCTTCTGCTTTCCGTTGCATGCTGGGGTTGGAGCTTGGCTGTATAAGTAGCAAGACAGTTGTTGTGGCTGGGTAAGATTTTCTTTACATCAACCTTTTCCAGAGGGCTATCATGAATTCCAAGGAATCCCCAGAGAGGGACAATCTAAGCAAATTCAGCAATGACTCCTTGAGCATTAAGCATGAATCATAAGATTTAGAAGTATATGAGGTAGGGGGGACAGCTAGGTGGCTCAGTGGATTGAGAACCAGGCTGGGAAACTGGAGGTGCTGGGTTCAGATCTGACACACTTCCTAGCTGTGTGACCCTGGGCAAGTGACTTAATCCCCATTGCCTAGCTCTTACCACTCTTCTGCCTTGGAACCAATACATGATAGTGATTCCAAGATGGAAGATAAGGGTTAAAAAAAGGAAGAAGAAGTGTATGGGGTCCTAGAAATCATCTAGTTCAGTGGTATCAAACTTAAATAGAAACTAATTGATCACATATTGAGGAAAAAAATAAACATTTCCTAATTACAACTTTACCTGGTTCCTGCCACACTCAAAACAGTTTTGTGGTTGCTCAGGGGCCATTAGTATGACACCTCTAGTTCACAGGTTCATTACTCACAAACCTGGAATTGGAAGAGTGTGTCTAGACCAACTCCAGGAAAATGAGGTCTAGAAAGATTAAGAGGCAGAGCTGAGACTTGAACCAAGTTCCTCTCACTCCAAATCTAGCCTGCTTTTCACTGTGTCACAGACTCTTTAAGGATTCTTATTTCACAGATGAGGAGGTCATGAGCATTTACAAACAGCAAAGGCAGAACTGGAACTCAGGTCCTCTGATTCCAAATCTAATGCCCCCCTCCATACTTGAAATAAGCAGTGAGGTACTAGGAACTCTGTCTGCCACTCCAACCTGCTTCCTCTGAGGAGCTGTGAACTCTTGCTGTGAACTCGCCATTCTCATTCTAAAACAAAGACACCTGCTTCCTCTTTTTGACACGAAGGGTTATAAAAGTTAATTGGTTCATTTCCTAGACATTGTGGTGATCCACTTACTCATTCTTCTCCAGGTCCAAGATGAGGTCTTTCCCTTCTGCGGTTATCCTGAGTTCAGCTCGGAGGGGATGCTGAAAACAATAAAGAAAGAATGTCAGCTCCCTCCAAGAAGGGACTGTGTGCCCCAGGTGTCCAGAACAGGACCAAACATAGAGGATTCGATATTAAGGGACAGTAAATAAGAAAGGGATAGTCACCTCCAGAGCTGACAAAACTTTCTTAACAAAAAACAGCCCAAATGAGCAACCATTGAGCCTTCTCTCCGCCTTTTCTTGAAGGACAAAAGAAACTTATAAACAGAAATTCAGTCTAACAGAAGTCAGTGCCATCGAGGTGAACAGGGAACAGGGAACCAGAAACTCGGAGGGGATGTTGGAAGACAAACAAGTTTTATTGAACTGAATGTCAAACACAAGTTTGCCTCTCTACAAAGAAGGCCAATTCATTCATTTGGCTTCAACATCTTTTTTCTACTCAGCTTGAATATTGCTGTTCTTATTACCGTTAGGAATATTTCATTAATAATTAGGACAGAGACTTCAATACTAATGAGAAATAAGATCATGTCCTATCTAAACCTTGTATCTCTATCAGTGTCTACCACATGTGCTCTACACATAGTAGGTATTTAATTAATGGTTTTTTTTATTGTACAACATCTTCCTCATGGAGTTGTTGTTAGGCTTACCTGATATAATGGAGATCTTTGTAACCATAAAATTTTCAGTCAATGACAATATTATTATTCATAGTAATTAGTAGTAGTAGTAATTATTAATATCATTAACATTATTTTATTAATTATTAATAATATTTATTTTTAATAGTAATCATACATTTAAAAACTGTGAGCTGGTATTGATTTGATGCTTTATATGAATCTGTTTGATCATTATAAGGTATGTATTATAATAATTATAAATAAATATAGTCATTATTCTATATAAATATAATATTAATAGCTAATTTGATATTTTATGGCTTCTTCATAAATAATTATAAAAATTAGTAGTTATCATGAGTAGCTTACACCAATTTTACACTCTCTGGCTATAAAAAGCTTCACCTATGTTATATCAAGTGAGCTTCATGATAACACTGTGATAAGGTATAGTATAACAAACACTTAATAAACTCCTACTATATGCAGTGCACTATGCCAGAGACACTGATCTTTTGCACATTCACTGGCCAGAGACACCTAAAGTAGGATAGGACACATATCACACACTATCTATAATATAAATGCATTTGAGCTTGCAAAACAAAGTTCCCTGCAAGGCCTGAGGGGAAGAATGGCTAAAGAACTGGGAAAGAAGGTCAGAAGAGTTTCTTAGAAAAGATGGTATTCAAGCTGGGTTTGAAAAGCTAGGCAGTGCCCTTTGATCCAGTCATACCACTGCTGGGTTTAAACCCCAAAGAGATCATAAGGAAAAAGACATGTTCAAAAATATTCATAGCCGCGATTTTTGTGGTGGCAAAAAACTGGAAAACGAGAGTATGCCCTTCGATTGGGGAATGGCTGAACAAATGGTGCTATCTGTTGGTGATGGAATACTATTGTGCTCAAAGGAATAATGAACTGGAGGAATTCCATGTGAACTGGAACAAACTCCAGGAATGGATGCAGAGCGAAAGGAGCAGAGCCAGAAGAACATTGTACACAGAGTCTGATACATTATGGCTCAATAGAATGTAACAAACTTCTCTACTAGCAGCAATGCAAGGATTCAGGACAATTCTGAAGGACTTATGAGAAAGAACATTATCCACTTCCAGAGAAAGAACTGTGGGAGTAGAAACTATTCATCCCTTTCTCCCCCTAGAAACCCCTGTGTGTTTATTTACCCACTTCAAAACACAGAAGAAAAACAACTGCCTGATCACATGGGTGATATGACTGGGGATGTAGTACAAATATCAATAATATGGAAATAGGTCTTGATCAGTGACACATGTAAAACCCAGTGGAATTGCATGTTGGCTACAGTAGGGGGGTGGGAGGAAGGGAGGGAAAGAACATGAATCTTGTAACCATGGAAAATTTTTCTTAATTAATCAATAAAAAATAAAATACATAAATATAAAAAATATAATAATATGAAAAGCTAGGCAGGAGCAGCTGGGTGGCTCAAGGGATAGAGAGCTAAGCCTAGAGATGGGAGGTCCTGGGTTCAAATATGACATCAAGCAGTTCCTAGCTATGTGATCCTGGGCAACACTTAACCCCAATTGCCTAGCCCTTATCACTCTTCTGTCTTAGAACCCATATTTAGTATTGATTCTAAGACAGAAGGTATGGGCTTAAAAAAAGGTAGGCAAGAATTTAACAGATAAGGAAAAAGAGGGAAAGCATTCCAGGCACAGGGAACAATGTGAGGAAGGACCACAGATATGAGCAAGCCGAGGTTCTTGGCAGGGACAGAGAGCTGTCAAATTTAGCTGAAGCTTAGCAGCCATAAGAGGAGAAATAACAGATAGGAGAGGGGGAAAAGTTGATGGCATCATGTTGTGGAGGACCTTGAATGACAGTTAAAGGAGTTCAGACTCTACTTGCTAAGAGGTAAACAGATGAGGGGCATAAGTAAATGTATGCACCAGAAAGAATACTACAGCAAGGTATGCAAGTATAGGTTGCAAGAAAGAAAGAACAGGCCTAGGGAAAATTAAAAAGTTAATCTCTATAGTCTGGAGCTAGCAATCTAGTGAAATGATTCAAGTACCCAGTTCTGACTTGAAGCCCACTGCTCTTTCCATTGTGCCAAGTTCAGAGGAAGTAGATGAAGGTGTTCCTCAAATATGATGACAAGGAACAAATAAGGGGTGAGGAGAATCATACCATATATTACTCTAAATAAATTACATATCTAGAGCTCCATATATATTATTCAGTTAATCAGACAAATGTAAAACATAAATTTTGTATAAAGATTAAGCCACATTTTACATGAGGCAATAATTAGGATAATTAATGATTAAGCCTCCCTCCATTATGTGTTTTGATGCCACTCTCTCAGCCCAGCATAGCAAGTCTGACTGTTCATTCATCTGCCCCCTCTGCAACTGCCCTAATTCAGGCAATCATCTCTTCCTACCTAGTTAAAGAGGACGACTTCTTTTCTGGCCTTGTTGCCTTTAGTACATGCCCTCTCCAATCCATACAACTCCCTGAGTAATCACCCTAATGATCGCTATGATGAGGTCATTCTGTTACCCAAAAACCTTGAGTGTCCCCACAGCCTAATAAAGCTAGTGTACCCCCAAGATTATAGAAGTGTTTCAGGCAAATTGTAAACAGGGAAATTCCTTTGCTCCCTTACATCCTGGTGACTCCTAACCCAAAACATCTGATAACTCCTGTAAGACCCTGAGAGGATTATCCTCCTTGAATAGTCCTTTAGATGGACAGAGAAATACACCTTCAGGCGATGCCTTGATACCATCAAATTGTATCTAAGACATCTATCTGTCATATCCCCTGAACTATGAAGGTCACCCCCTATGTCTTCAGGCAGACCCTGGTGAGATGACCAACCACCCTACCCCTCACTGCATACCACTCTAGTGTCATGTCTTCACCATGGAACAGGGTCACATCTTCACTGCTGTAACGAGTATAAAGACCCCAGAATTAATGTCATCAGGGAGACAGCTTTCCATTGATGCTGTCCCCACAGGAGGCAGTTTTCATCCTATGCTGTCCTACTGGCCAGATTCAACATTACCTTCTAAATTAATAAATTTTTATTTTTAAGCTAAGTCTTGCATCCTTGTAAAAGGTACCCTTCCCAACCCCCCAAGGGTTCACTTCAAAGCCCCCTCAACAATCCTACTACCCTTTGGGTATTCTCTGGATCACTTTATCCTCACCCTGCCCTCCCCTCTCTCCATACTTTGATTCATGCCATAGCCCATGTTTGGAATGGACCCCCACCAACACACTCACCACTACCATTACCCCATATTCATTTGATGAAGTCCCTCCTGTTCCTCAAGGCAAAACTCAGAGGTACCATAATCTCCATGAAATCTCTTTGTTTCCTCTGCCCCATATGAAAGGATCTCTCCCTTCTCAGATTTCTCACAGCACTTTGCATGCTTTCCCATGGATTTTATCCCATTCTACTTTGTATTTTATGAGAATTATAAAAATCTCAGAACTGGAAGGGGCCCCAAAGGCCATCTAATCCAACTTTTGCATGAAGAAGAACCCTTTCTATAGTGTCCTTAACAAGTGCTCATGCTTGCTCAAAATACTCTGCTAAGGAGAAATTCACCATTTTCTATGGCAGTCCATTTCATTTTAGGATACTTCTAATTGTTAGAAAGTTTTTCCTGACATCTAGCTGTTACTCTAGAGTTTAGAATCATATGATCAAAGATTCTGAGCCAGAAAGGACCAGCTACAGGACATCATCTAGTCCAATCTCCTTATGAGTGATGTGGGAGTGGAGGCACAAAAATGGTAGACAGCTCTCCTAAAGTTATTTATAGATACACAAATTTTTATATATGTATGTGTATGTGTGTATACATTTATATATACATATATATATATATAGTAACCAACAGAGCTGAAATTTGTACCCATGTCACTGAACCCCATATTCAGTGCTCCTTCCCATATATCAACCAACCTGACTCTCCCATTGTTCCTGATTGCCTTTTGAGACCAAACAGAACAAGTCTAATCCACAAAGAAAATGATTCATAAGCTTGAAAAGAGCTACTATATATCTGTGTGTGTGTGTATATATATATATATATATATATATATATATATATATATACACTTTTTTTTCTCTTCCATCGTTCTCTAGGGTAGAAGCAGCCCAAGTCTTCTTTACTCCAGGCAAACCTTCTCACATTCTTCCAATGATCTTCATATGACATGACTTTGAGGTTTTTCATCATACATTTTTTTTTGGTGTCCTTTCAGATGTGATCTTACGGCTAGGATAGATTGGGTCTATCATGTCCTTCATTTTAGACACTCTGCTGCTCTTCAATGATGCCCAAGTTAAGTTTGTTGTTTTGACTGCCATGTCACATTGTTGACTCAAATTGTATGGGTTGGTTTAGATAGCTCTGGGATCTGTCAGCCCCTAAATCCTGTGTTTCCATTATTCTGACTTTGCAATCCATTAAAACCCTCATATTATTTTCAAAATGCTACCTAGCTAATCCTCTTCCATCTTATATTCGTGAAGTTGATTTTTATAACCCAACTGCAAGTTTATCCTAATTAAATTTAATCTCATTAGACTTAGTCCATCATCTTAGCCTGTCAATATCTTGCTGGATCTGGATTCTATCACCCTATGTATTAGCCTTTCTTCCCAGTCTTGGATCATCTGACATTCTTTAAACATGCCATCTATCCCCTAATCCAAGACACTGATAAAAACTCTCTAAAAGAGCAATTCTTAGGATGCCCCACTAAAGATCTTTCATGGTCTTTAAAAACTAAAACCATTCATGACCATTCTTTGGTTCTAGCTGCTCAGTCAATTCTGAATCCTTTTAATTGTACTATTATCTACTCCATTTTTTTAATCTTGTCCTTTAAGAGACTGAGATCCTTTCCAGTCCTAAATCTATGATACTATAATTCCCTTCTCTGGCTCATCCTCATGACCTTAGTCCAACATTTCAAGTTGCATTGCTGAAAGCTAGATAAACTATATCTACAGGCACATTCCTCTGATCTTCCAGTCTAGCAATGCCATCAAAAATAAATGCAGTTAGGAGGCACCTAGTAGCTCAGTGGATTGAGAGCCAGACCTAGATATGGGATGTACTGGATTCAAATCTGGCCTCAGATACTTCCTAGTTGTGTGACTCTGGGCAAGTCACTTGTAATCAAGAAGAAAAACTGGTCCTTTTCTTTGAATATCTTTACTTATAGCCCTGATTCAATAATCTCCATCCCCTCCAAGAGGCTTGTCCCTTCTTTTTATCATTACTTCTGTCTCTTATCTTCAATATCTTCCTTTCTATTGGTTCCTTCTCTAGTACTTATAAATTTCCTATTCATACAAACTTCCTCTGACTGTGATATTTCCTCAAGCTACTATTCCATATCTTTATTCCCTTTACTTTTTTATACTTTAAACTATTTACTTCAGACTTCTATATTTGCTACCCTTCTTTCTTGCCTTCTCAACCTAGAGAAATTAAATAGCTTGCTCAGGGTCACACAACTGACATGGGATTTGAACTCAGGTATTCTTGACTCCAAGTACAATGTTATATCCAAGCTACCGCTTTAAAAGATTTGAATAGGGGCAGTTGGGTAGCTCAGTGGATTGAGAGCCAGGCCTAGAGATGGGAGGTCCTGGGTTCAAATCTGGCCTCAAACACTTCCCAGCTGTGTGACCCTGGGCAAGTCACTTAACACCCATTGCCTAGCCCTTACCACTCTTCTGCCTTGGAGCCAATACACAGTATTGACTCCAAGACGGAAGGTAAGGGTTTTATAAAAAAAAAAAAAAAAAAAAAAGTAAAAGATTTGAATAATACATGACCCCCTGTCCTTGGGGGAACCCTCAAAATAGCAAAGAAAGTCACTTTTCCTCTTTTAACCCCAGTTTTCTCCTTTGTTAAATGAATGGTTTGGATTGAGTAATCTCTAAGCATCCTTCCAGGGCTGATATTTATGACTATGAATCAAAGCACTTTTTCTGCAGCAAAGATCAAATGTAGAGTAGACTGCAAAGCATATAATGGAAGATGATTTTGTTTTCATTATTAGCAAAGGACAATTTGCTAATGTCCTCAAAAATCTGAGCAATATCGTCTTGTTATCCCCCTCTACCTAAAAGGAACCATGTTTCAGTTATAGTTGGATAAAAGTTGGATAAAGACCCAAGTTGGATAAAGGGCAAGACTTCCTAACCATGAGTATTGTTAGACACTAAAACAAGTCATCTCAAATTCAACAAATATTACATACATACTATACAAAGGACACAATGGCAAACCCTTGCCAAAACAAAGATTTCAGATCAGCCCTTCAGGATTCTCACAGTCTGCCCAGAAGGCTACACATGATATTAAACATCACATAGACTGGGAAGGGGGCAAAGGGAAGATAGATACTCATTTAAGAGGATTATAGAACCATCAACTCTCTGTAAGTCTGCAAAACAAAATGGGTCTATGATGTTTGTTTGTTTTTTTAAACCCTTGTACTTCGGTGTATTGTCTCATAGGTGGAAGATTGGTAAGGGTGGGCAATGGGGGTCAAGTGACTTGCCCAGGGTCACACAGCTGGGAAGTGGCTGAGGCCGGGTTTGAACCTAGGACCTCCTGTCTCTAGGCCTGACTCTCACTCCACTGAGCTACCCAGCTGCCCCTCTATGATGTTTTTAGGATTATCTTGCTGAATCAGGACAGAGTGATATGTCAAGGTTTCTTGAAGCCTTGGGAGATTTCTGCCAATTTGAAATCAAGCAAAGCATCTTGCTCCTCTTAGCTTGGGTCTCATTTCCAACTGTGCAGCTGGAGCACTCTTTTTCCTACCCGCCCCCATCCCATTTCCCCCCAATTCCACTTCCCTAAGAGCCCCAAAACAGAGGTCCCCTGAGATCTGAATGTTCTGACCCTCAACTCTTGAGAAATGACAATAGAGAACATTGCTTAAGCTTCTCTGTTACCTAATCAAAAGGAGGAGAATTTCACATTTACAGAACAAGAAAGCTGCTAAGTCAGTTGCTTAACCCCCCCCCGAGTGAAGATGACTTTACAGGTTAAAGTTGCCCCTATTCTTCCTCAGCTGTCACCTCACAGCTCCTGTGCCTCTGCTGGTTACTCTGTGGGTCTCTCCCAGGCAAACTCTATGCCATTCATACAGTACCAGCTTTCTAAAGACACTTAAAGAGTGTCTCAGGGACCAACAAAATAGGATTGGACTTCAGGATGGATACGTGGCCACAAAGGGTGTAGTAACCTGCCCTGGTCAATAGCATTATCCTACTAAGAGATGTTATGAGCAGTTCAAAGGAATATCCTCACTTATGGAGGAGTAGAATGGATAATTACCAAAGAAAAGTAGGTCATATAAAAACCAATTTTCTTTAACTTAGGAAAATTTTCTTTAACTTAAATTCAACTATGACATTCCTGATACACCAGAAATATATCAAACAAAACACTAAGGCTCTATTAATCTTTTTCATGTGGCTGCAGTGGTTCAGTCCTTATACTGCCCCCTACTCTAAATTGGGCAGAGACAGTAACTCTTTCAATATTGATGCTTTTAATAGGATCTAGAGCAGGAACAGACTCTCTCTGCAAAGTTGTTGGCTTGTTCATTTAATAACACTTAGATAGTGCAGTGGTCAGAGCACTAGTCCTAGAGTCAGGAGGACCTAAGTTCAAATCTTACCTCAGCTATTAACTAGCTATGTGACCTTGGGTAAATCCCTTAGCCTCTGTTTGCCTCAGTTTCCCCATCTAGAAAATGGAGATAATAATAGAATCTACATCCCAGGGTTATTGTGGGTATCAAATGAAAAAATAATTTTGAAGCCCTTAACACAGTGCCTGGCATACTGTAAGTGCCATATAAATGTTAGCTATTATTATTACATGCTGAGGATATGTGCTCTAAGTATTGCAAATGATGTACAAGGTATAAATGTTTCAATCCTTGACCTCAAAGAACATATCTCCCAAGACTTTCTTTTTGTTTAAAAGTCCTTTTTTCAGCTCATATTGAACAAGATTTAATAAGATCTTATTTATAGCATAAGACTATGAGGATAGTCTTATCATTTTGTACCCAGTGTCCCTTGTAGAACACAATATCCTTCATTTGGACTATAAGGATATTAGAAAATAAGTATTGTTTTTTTAGTTTAGAGATAAGAAGTAGAGAAGCTGGCTTGAGAAAGAATTGGAGTTTCAAACAGCTGAGACAGTGTCAGTTTCAAGTCTAATGGTTTTTTTCTGCTACAGTTACTCTCTCTGGGAGGGGCAGTTGGTCTCTGGCAGTTGGCAGTCACACACAGAGAGTCAGTAGAAACACTAGTGATTACCTATTGCTCTCTTTATAAATCGGTTTATATCTGAGAAGACCAAAGAAAGATCTGGTCTTTGTTTTGGGACTCTGAGTCTTTTAAGGCTCAGAATCCCAACTTGGTTCTTGCTGAGACTCAGCCAGTTAGCCTTTGTTATTTTTATAACTCAGAGGTGAAGTTAAGAATTATAAGGATAATACTATTAGTTTATTTAAAGTAGTAAAAATGTGGGATAGTTAGATCAGGAAGGATCATTGGGGATCCAGGGAGTTTTATTTGGGTGGAGTTAGAATCCCTTAGAATTAGAAATCCTTTTATCCTTATATTTTCAATAAATAGTTAATTTTTATAATCAACTCATTTCGTTTTTATTTTTACAGGACACACTATAGTTTGGTAGAAAGATAAAATGGCATTTATTGCTAATTTTTTTTCTGTTGATCCTTAGTAACTTTGCTAGCCATCAGACTACAGAAAGACACAGTGGGTCACTATCCTCAGGTGAGCAATAAGACCTCCCTACAATGTTCAATGTGTACTCTTAACTTCCTTCATAGAAGAGATGACTATATGGCAGTCATTTGTGAGTGTAATAACATTTTCTAAAGCTCTTTCCAGTTTCTCTATCTCACTATGTATTCACTGGCCTTCGAGGTTCTTGAGGGCAGTGACTAGGTACCTTCCTCATCTCTGCCTGTTAAGTCTGTCTCTTCCTTCAAGGCTTGCTCTGGTGTCATTCCTTTCATTAAAGGTTCCTGACACCCCACCCCCATCTCAACTAAAAGTGTTTTTTTTCTGCCTCATGTTTTCCTATAATAATTTACCCAGATCTCTCCTTTGCATCCATCTCCCTTTACATCAAATTATTCTAATTGTGTAGGCATCATCTCCCCCTAGGATATAGGATCCCTAAGGGTAGGAAATTATTTCATTGTTCATCTTTGTGCCTCTAGCTCTTAGCACAGTCCATAACTTATACATAGCAGGTGCCTAAAAGAATGCCACATTAAATTAAACTTGGATAGCCTACCATTCCTTCCTAATCTTGTTTGACTTGTACTAATATTAGAAGGAATCTACATTCCCTTAGCAGACCAAATGTTCAAGATATCCTCAGAGAAGCAAAACTAGATAACTGAATTAAACTGAAGAGCAAGAAAGAAAAGTGGCTTCCCTCCATGGCACCCAGTGAGCTGGCTCATTGTAGAGCCACTGTTAAGAAATGGCCCAAAAGGACACCATGCGACAAAAGAAAGCAAGGTATGGACTTTCCTTTGTCTTGTATAATACATAAGGTGGTAATTGAGTCACAAGGTACAGAATAGACTGCTGAAACCAGGTAGGGGGAAAAAATGCACAAGAGAGTAATGGAATAGAGTAATGGAAATGAAAAGAACTTTCCAGTGAATGGAATGCTGGGCAATTGTACAGACCAATCTTAAACAGAGAAAAAAGTGTAGAAAAGTGCCCCTTTCTTTGTAGTAGGAAACTGGGGGGAATATAATTAGAGATTGTAACCCACACCATCAGACACTGTCGCTGCATGGGCTAGCTTTGATGAACTGTTTGTCTTTGTTACAAGGAGGGCTATCTGGTTGAGATTAGGTTTATATCTGGAACTGACTAGGAAAAAAATAAATGGGATTAATGCAATTTATTTCTTAAAACAGGATGGGCAGCTAGGTGGCATGGTAGATAGAGTGCTAGGACTGGAGTTGGAAGGACCTGGGTTCAAATCCTGTCTCAGACATTTCCTGACTCAGTGATCCTGGACAAGTCACATAACCCCAACTGCCTCATCCTTGGTCTTCTGTCTTGAGAGTTGTTATTGGGGGCAGCTGGGTAGCTCAGTGGATTGAGAGCCAGGCCTAGAGATGGGAGGTCCTAGGTTCAAATCCAGCCTCGGACACTTCCCAGCTGTGTGACCCTGGGCAAGTCACTTGACCCCCATTGCCCACCCTTGCCACTCTTCCACCTAGGAGCCAATACACAGAAGTTAAGGATTTAAAAAAAAAAAAGAGTTGTTACTAAGACAGAAAGTAAAGGTTTTTTGAAAAAAAAAAAAACACAGGAAAGACAGAATAGGCCACTGTATCTATGTCTACAGGGAAATAAAGCAAATAGTGACCCAGGATATATTACAAACAATTCGGTATGATGTACAGAGGATAGGACTTCACATCAAGAAGGCCTGTGTTTTCACTGGGGGTAAGTTAATTAACCTCTCGAAGAATCGGTTTCCTTGTCTGTAAAATGGAGATAATAAAACTTGTATTATCTACCTTGCAGAGTTATTGTTGAGGATTCCAAAATATGCAAAATACTTTGCAAACCTTAAAACAATACATAAATGTCCATTGTGGTTATTATTATCACTCAAAGTTACCAAAGGGCTTCACTCATGCCAAAACATCTTTTCCATAGAACTGCCCTAATATCATTCCCTCTATTTATCTCCTACATGGCCTGAAATTTTCACCATCACTTTCATAAATGTATCATGATGATAAGAGCAAGGCATCATCTCTAGAAAATACTTCAATGGTTTTATTAGCTTATGGAAGTGATCACTCTGCCCAATAGTGTACATCCGAAGCCATCTGTGCCACCTCATCATGTGTGACACTCACCTTTGCCCTCCCAATAATTCCTCCACAAGGAATTTGTTGTTATTAGTCCTTTGTTTTCAAAGAAGACCAATCACACCACAAGGGTGATATCTTGCCTGTGAATTGGATTTAAGTGAGATAGAGTTGCACAAAGTCATCAGTTCCACTCCCTCTCTTCCAGAGTCATTGAAGTCCCACGGCAAAACAAAAGTCAGGACAACTGGCAATGGCCCACCACACACCAGACCTTGGTGTCTTTGTCATTTATCTAAGCATTCTGCCACACCTATTTCAACTTAGCTATTAGAACAAATTGTTCTCAGGGTAGCCATTCCCCTAACTCACCAACATATCTGAGGCTTGTTGGTTATCCCCAGCTTGGCTTAGCCCATCTGCAGAGACTATTTTGCTGGAGTGTGGCTGCTACTCATGCTACCATTTCATGGAGCCACAGTGGGGTTTATCCAGTCAATCAAGTAAAATGTGCTATGTGCCTACTCTGTGCTCAGTATTGAGTTAGGCACTGGGGAAGAAAGACAAATTTTAAAAAAAAATTCTACCTTTGAGAATCTTACAGCCTAGAAAAGACAGACAAAAGATACACACACAGGCATATAAAATTAGATATATAATACATACAAGATAATTTGGAGAGGAGAAAAATACCACAAGGCTATTGGGATTAGGAAAGTCCTTATTCAGGACATGTTTGAGGTAAGCATTGGAAAAAACTAAAGATTCAAAAGGAGCAGGGAAGGAGGGAACATATTCTAGTAATGAGACAGCCTGAATGAATCACAAAAAGGGGGAGATGTGAGGGGCAGGAATAAAGCATAAAGAGTATGTAGGGAAGTAATCATAATTTAGGTAGAGTGGAGCCAGATCAAATAGAGGAGCTTTCATTTAATTGGAGAGGTAAAAGGAGCTGATAGAGCTTCGTGAGAGGAGAAGCAAAGATCAGATCTGTGCTTTAAGACTATCAAGATGGCAGGTGTGCAAATCATGGATTTGAGAGGGGAGAAAATGAAGACTAGAAAACCAAGTAGGATACTGTTTTAATAGTCTGGGAGATATGAAAAGGGACTGAACTACAGAGGTAGGTGAACAAATGAACAAATGAAGAAGACAGATTTGAGGAAGAACTGACAAGATTTTGATGTTCTGGGGATGAGCAAAAGTGAAGATTAAGGATAATTCTGAAGTTGAAAGCCTGAGTCATTGGAAGGCTATTCCAAAGAATAGGAAAGGTAGGAAGAGTGGATGAATTGGGCCAAGGTGGGTAGAGATAATAAGCTCTGCTTTGGACATGTTGTATTGAAGATGCCTATGGGATACCTAGATATAAATTTCTATTAAGTGATGGATAATTTGGAAATAGAGCTCAAGGAGGCTCATACATGTAAAGAGGATAATTCTAGACATGGGAGTTGATGAGGTCACCAAGAGAATGTGAAAAGAGAAGAAAAGAAGGCCCAGAACAGAACCAATACATTGGATGTATTTTTCCTACTAAATCAAATGCTTTTTTATAATATAAAAAAAGTAGTACAGAGCATTCCAAGACTAGGGGAAGGTGACCAAAGGGACAGAGAATAGAAGGAATTCTGAATCTGAGGAACAGAAAAAGATCAGTTTGTCTGGATCATAGAGTGTGGGGTGGGGAGTAGTATATAAGAAATCTGGAAAGACAGGTGGTGACTCACTTTATTTCTTAAAATAAATTTTATTGAAATGTTTTGTTTTTATATCATCTAAATTTTCTACTGTATCCCACTCCTTCCCCTCCCAACCATCTTATGTAGCAATGAATTTACTTTTTAAAGAATAAAAAGGGAAGAAAAAAATCAGCAAAACTGATCATTATATCAAAAATATCTATTAATATATGCAATGTTCCATATGTATGACCAACCTCCTCCACCTCTGCAAAGGAGTATAGGGAAGGGTCTTCTCATGTCTCTTCTTTGGGGCCAAGTTTGTCCTGTATGATTTTGCAATCAATTTTTTTTTTATTCTGAGATTATTCTCTTTTCCAAATACATTGTCAGAATCATCACCTATACGGTTTTCTGGGCTCTGCTTACTTATGAAGCACTTCAAAGACTAAACAGATAGGTTTTTATTTTATCCTAGAGATAATAGGAAACTAGTAGAGTTTTTTGAGCAGGAGTGATTTGCTCAAAACAGGACTTAAGGAAAATTGCTTTGGCAACTGTGTGAAATGGAATGAAGAGAGACTTAAGGCAAAGAGACCAGACCAGAAGTTATTATAGTATTCTATGGATGACCTTGGCATATTCCATAGTCCCTCCAATTGCAGGAGTTAGAGGGGCATGGTGCCCTCTGGATCTAGAAAAAAAATCAGTGTAAAATATTTTGTTCCTCCCTTTGTATCACAGAAGAAGTCTGAATTTTTTTCTTTTTCTTTAATGGGAGAGATACAATCCCTTATTGTAAATTTTGGGTTAAGTATGCATTTCCGACTTTCAAAACTTTTTCTGCGTCATCTGCTGGCCTTCACATGGTGTCTACTGCTTCCACAAAACTCCCCAAAAATTCCCACTTAATTTCTTATGTCGAATCACAATATTTTGAAACTGAAGGTCACATTGTAAAGGGATAACTGTATATGAGTTATTCTCATAGAAGTTTTGCAGTCAGGAAGGTTAAGTATACAAGTATAAGGTCAAGAAAGTCAAGATTTTCTCCAAAACTTTATCATTTTCTCAGATGCTTTGAGAATCAAGCCATCAATTCCCTCAAAGGTATGACATTTCCACCATGTGCCTCTTCTGTGAATATTTGGTCTAGTCCATCTAATCATATTGGTTTTGTGCTATTTTCACTTTCTTCAGTACTATTTTCATTTCCTCATCTAGTACATCTGGGATTCTAATGTTAAAATTCAAATGTGGTGGCTGTCCTTTCAATGATGCAATCTGGCTTCTATCTCTAGCACTCTTCAGCAACCACTTTCTCTGTAATTTCTAAATTCAATAGCCTTTTTTTTAGTCCTACTGCTTCTTCACTTTCCTGAAATGTTTGGCGTTGAAGCCTCCCCCTTTTTTTCTGGGTGCTCTCTCCTCCCTGGCTTTTTATAACACAACTCTAGATTCTCATCCTAATTCTCAGTCCTCAGTCTCTTTTGCAGGATCATCACTCACGTTCCACCCCCCTTCGTGTGGGTGTACTCCAAGGCTCTGTCCTGAGTTCTCTCCTCCCTATAGTTATACTCTCTTTATTGGTTATCTCATTAGCATCTTTGCATCTAAGTATCATCTCTATATATTTGCTTACCAAATAACACATTCAGCTCTCTTCTGAAATCCATTCCCTATATCTTCAACAATCTGCTCGATGTATCCACCTGGATTTCTTATAGGCATCTCAAACTCAATGTGTCCAAAGCAGAACTAATTATCTTTCCCAGTAAGCCCACTCCTGCTTCTGATTTCCCTACTTCCATTAAGGCTAACCACCACTCTTCCAGTCATCCAGGTTTGCAACCTAGAGGTCATCCTAGATTGTTCAGTTTCATACCTCATAGCCAAAAGTTTGACAAGTCTTACTAATTCTGCCTCCTCAAAGCCTCTTACATCTGTCCGCTTTCTCACAGCTCACAGCTCACTGCCTTTTTTTTTAAAGACCCTTATCTTCAGTCTTGGAGTCAATACTGTGTATTGGCTTTAAGGCAGAAGAGTGTAAAGGGCAGGCAATGGGGGTCAAGTGACTTGCCCAGGGTCACACAGCTGGGAAGTGTCTGAGGCCAGATTTGAACCTAGGACCTCCCATCTCTAGGCCTGGCTCTCAATCCACTGAGCTACCCAGCTGCCCCCACCTCACTACCTTTTGCCTGAACTACCTACAATGGTTTCCTAATAAATGCCTCCAGTCTCTCCTATCTCCAATTCTTTCTCAATACAATAGACAGAAAGGGACATTCCTGAAGCATAGTTAGCTCCTCAAGCAGCTCTGATAGCTCCCTCTTACCTCTGGGATAACATTCAATAACCTCTGTTTGACATTTAAGATCCTTCCCAATCTCATTCCTGCCTATCTCTCCAGGATAGTCACACATTACTCTACACATAATTCATGCTCCAGTCAAACCAGTCTATTTCCTATTCCCCATATACAAAATTCTGACTCAGTACCTTTGTACAGGCTGCCCTGGTTGAATGGAAAGCTCTTTCTCCTCACTCCTATCTCTTGGAATTCCAGCTTCGTTCAGGGTCCAGTTTAGGTGCCACTCCTTCACCTGATTGCCCCAGTTTTTAGTGCCTATTTCCAATATATTCTATATTTACTTCTCTGTGAACATCTGGTATTTGTATATATAGTACCTAAGCACAACACATACCATGTGATAAAGTTCAAAGTTAATGTTTTATTTCTCATAAAAAGAGAGTGTTATAAAAATATTAACAGACTCCCACCTCCCCATTTTGTCTGTTTTATCAACCTTCCAGTTTCATCCTTAAATGCCCTTGGGACAATTTTGCTTAGTTGGTTCTCTAAAAGAGCTTTTCATGGATAAGTTTTCCTCTCCTAGTTTATGAGGTAACCCTACTCATATTCCTGCCCTCCATAAGATTTTACAAACAAGTTTATGTTCTAAACCAGTGTTTCAGTTGGCTGCCTATAGATTTTTATAGCTCACAAGCTTAGAAATAAAAGGGACCTCAGAAGTCAATCCACTTATTTTACAAAGATTCTTTCCACTGTACCACACTGCCTTCTCTCAGTTTATAAAAGTTATCTAGTGTTTGCTGGCTGTAAGAGGGTCTAACTTTTTTTGTTCTGTATGTCTTGACAGCTGATTTATATCAGTTAACTTAGGAAGCTGTGATCATTTGTGTCTGTAAAAGTGAAATTTGGGAAAAGCCATCTAAAAGTGTATATATTTCTATGGACATGGGAAATGTATCAAAACTACATTTCCCGTGATCCAACATGGTCCAACTGGTTTCCATTTCCGGGTCTTTGGGCATGGGGAAGCCTATGTCGATGCAGAGAGGGTTTATAATCTCCTGGGTTAGGAGGGAGTGGTCTCTTTGCCAGTAGGCTCTTGGCCAGCAGACTGGAGACAGTAATGGAGGTGGCAGTTTTGAATGCTTACAAGCGCGTGGTCTGATAACTTTATCTATAAACATGGCTTTAATTAAATTACTAATTTATATTATTATACCAGCCTTTATCATTTTTAATACTAATATGTCAATGGTGGTTGCTTTATCCATTTCCTATTTTTCCATCATTAGCTCATTTTAGAACATCAAACTGAAGTTGTCACAACTAGAAGACCTTGTTTTTCATCTTTCTCAAACTTAGGTGCTGGCTTTTTCTTTGCTTCAGCATGTTAGTGGTATGATTCAGAAATGTCTTCCTTATGAATAAGATAGTTATTTCCTATTAAAATTAATCAATTTCATTTTTTTCATCATGTAATTCAGTGTTTGTTAGGTCCAGCACATCTCGGAAGAAATAATTATCACTGTATGTAGATATGAGGCTTCAATATAATCACAATCCTTTAGGGTCCTTTGTTTCTCATTCCTAGGGCATATTTTTCAATAACATTTTCACCATCTATCCCATTGATTACCTTTACTTTGAAGTTAGCTTATTGGTGATAAGTCTCTCTATACTTAGATCGTGGCAGAGATGATCTGTTCCTGGACTGTATATTTAAAGCCTTTCTGGCTTGATAAAGCCTGATTTCTCTTGAATCTTATTTGTATAGTTACTGAGAACTCAAGATCTGGGTTTGACTCTTACTTCCGACACTAGCCATATGACCATAGATAAGCCATCAGATTTCTATAAGTTTCAGTTTACTTATCCGTAAGGTGTAGGCAAGAATATGTGTAGAGTGGAGCAGTTAGGTGGCTCAGTGGATATAGAGCCAGATTTGGAACTGAGAGGTCTTGGGTTCATAGCTGACCTCAGACACCTTCCTAGCTGTGTGACCCTGGCCAAGTCACTTAACTCCCATTACCTTGCCCTTACTGCTCTTCTGCCTTGGAACCAATGCACAGTATTGATTCTAAGGTAAAGATAAAGTTTGAAAGAAAAGAAAAAAGAAAAAATACATATAGGATCATGGGATTCTGAGCAGGTTGAGATCTTAGATGTTATCTAGACTATACCCTCCATTTAACACATGAGGAGACTGGAGCTCAAAGAAAGGAAGTGACTTATCCAAGATTATATTCAAGGTATGGAGAAACAGGGCCAGGATTTATACTCAATGTGGAATGGGAGGAGGGGTCAGTATTATATGTCAGTTTCAAAGGAATGAGGTAGTAAACTTTGGCCTCAAAGTGATGGGTGTAGGAAGGGGGAGGAGAAGAGCATAGCAGTGACAAGATCTCAGCAAAGAGAAGAACGGGTCATTGAACCAGGTGAGAATCAGAGCAAACGATTACAGTTTTAAAGCTGGAAAGGGTTTCACAGGGCATCGTCCATTCCATCTCCCTCACAAGACAGGAAAGTTAAGTCAAATGTCCAGTGTCCCATAGTTAGTATATCTCTGAGAAGGGATTCTAACCCAGCTCTTTGGGAGACTTATATTAACTAATGCAGAATAAAGAGAGCAGAACCAGGAGAATAATTTATATATATTTTAAAGGCAACCAATTTTAAATAAGACTTAAGAACTCTGATCAATGCAACAAGCAGCCATTAAACCATAGAACCAATGTTGATACATATATGCACCTCCTGACAAAGACATGATAGATTCAAGATACAGAATGAGACACATATCTTTGGAAAAAGCCAATGTGTGGATTTGTTTGGTTTTATTATGCATATTTGTTACAAGAGATTGTTTTTTCTTTTATTCATTTTCCATTGTGATGAGAAAGAAAGAAGGGAAGAAGGGAGGAAGGAAGAGAGGGAGTGAGGGAGGAAAGACAGTTTTTAAATATTTGCAATGTGCCCATGAGTGGGAGGTGTGAGGAAGAAAATAAATACTTGTTAACTGAAAAAATAGAAATCAAGATAAAATAAAATCTAGGTCTTCATTTAAGTCCACAACACCATACTACCTGAGAAAGAAAAGGCAAATGCCTGACTTAGGCCAAGAATAACTGTCCAGAGCTCTCTAAAGAAAGAAAACTATACCAATGAAGCCGATTCCAGAAAAAAATATTCGCATATCCTAAGCAACACCCATGAATTATGGTCCAGAGAAGATTGGTAACCTATGTTCCTCAATGTCACAAAATAAGGCAAATGCTAGCAATTATTATTTCCTAGATCAATCTTTTTTACTGATGAGAAAACTGAGGCCATTAAGCAACTTGCACCAAATCACACAGGCAGGAGGAAGCAGAGCTAGGATTTGAATCCAGCTTTGAAGCCTTCTAACTTCATACCCAATGTTGGAGCTAATCAAAAAGATCCCTTCCAGTTTCACATTCTGTCTTATACCTGAGAGTCCTTAACCAAGAACATGAGTATAGCAAGGCCTTGAGCTCCCCTCTTTATGGCTAAAATTTCACAATTCACCAGCATTTAGGTTCTCACTGTACATTATTAAACAGTTGTGCCTCTTTCCAAATCTGGCTACATTCTGTGGTACAAAATAGAAAGGACGCTATACTTGGAGTCAGAAGACCTGGGTTCAAATTCTAGCTCTGGGCAAGTCACTTAAACTGCTCTAGGCCTCAGTTTTCACATCTGTAAAATAAAGGGACTGATTGCCTGGATCAGATGGTTCTAAGTCCCTTGTCCATAAGAAGAAAGCAGTGCTTGAGCTACAGCTTATTCCCAGACCTCAGTATGACAACAGAGGGCACTAACATTCCTCAGTGAGCTGAGAGGTAGGGTCAACCCAGGAAAGAGGAAGCAGGATTGCTTAGAGTTGAACACTGTGGTTGTGTGCTAATTTCTTCTGTTTGCAGATCTACTTAATCAATTAAACCGTGCTTCATTCAACTTGCCTTCATCTTCAGTCAGTTAACAGAAGCCATTCCATTAAAAAGAAAATGCATTAAGGCATTAATTCCAATAAACTCATACAATGCTCACAACTCAAGAAGGGACCTCTGAGTCTTACCTTCTCTCTTGCTGTGTTCTCTGTTCTTCTCCACTGAGGTATTATCAATTCATGCTGTGGTAAGGGATTTGCTTCATCTTTTCCTCCTGAAGAACAAAAGGTACAAACTCCAATGAAGGCTGGACCTCCACAGTAGAGTAAGGCAGCATGCCACAGTGGGAGGACCTAGGTTAGAATCCCAGTTCTGTCACTTACTCCTTATGAGACCCCACCATGACTGCCAAGTTCCCTTCCAGTTCCAAATCTGTGATTTTGTGAATCACGGCAAATGCTTTCATTTCATTTATCAAGACATTGTCTTTCACAGCAAATTATTCTTTACAGCAGAACATAAACTATTGAGGGGCAGAACAATCATGGGCAAAAAAAACCAACAAAAACAACGGCATAACTAGAGTAATGATTTCACCTATGTGGACAGTATGGGTTCAAAATACCTTGTGTAGAAGCAGATACCCCTCTAAGCCTAGGATGATGAAAATAGTATGGTTTAGAGGTTTAGAACTCTCAGTCTGTGCTCTCCTTTATATCCATTTCAGGATAAGTACTTTCAATTCCAACCAGGTCTATCTCACTAACTACTAAATTCTACTGAATCCTCAGGTCCATTGGGCCCCTTTTGGCTTTTTTTTTTTTTCTGGCTCAAGTTAAACTCATCAGATCTGGTATCCTGTTGTCATAGCATCCAAGCCATGACAAGGCATCGGGGTAGAACTCTATGAAAGGTTGGAGATTGAGAGTAGCCCACACAAAAAGGTCAATCCAAGTCCCTGTTCTATTTACCTGTGGGACCTTAGGCAAGTCACCAAAACTCTCTAGCCCAAGTTTGATCACCTAGAATACCAGGGGATTGAAACAAATGAGCTTGTGTGGCCCCTCAGCTCTAAATCTATGAAATAAACATCTATTAAGCACCCACTATACATAAAAACAGTCCTTTATTGGAGGTGTGACCTCATTATACATAAATACTACTTCTGGTTGTTCCACAAACCTGAGCCTTGCTGACTGATCCGTTATCTCATGTTGTTCCAGGAAAGTAAGGGTTGTACCTGGTTTTCCACCTGACTTGACCTGATACAGTCTGTATATGTTGTCCAAAAAGGAAAGACTTAGTGAATTGAAGGAGACTGCTCATTATTATAAAGACATCCTCTTAAAAGTGTTATGGACCCACCAGTGGAAATATGCCATCAGCCATTGGGATGGGGGTGCTGGGGGGTTGAAGGGGAAAGTAAGAGCATGAATTATGTAACCATGTTAACTTTTCTAAAAAATAAATATTAATAAATTTTTTTTTAAAAAAAAGTGTTATGGACCCTAGAAAGCCTCACTTAGTGGTCATTAAGGGAGGTGAAGGGGTTTTCCTTCTCTGTATTATAAATGCTTAGCACTCCCTGAGCAGCAGGAAGAATTTTTCTGCTCCATCAGTCAAATATCCACCCCCACCCTCTGCTTTCCAGGAAGGCCACCCAGCCTCTGGAGGATGGGGACCATGATTCCATTTCCCCCAGGGCATCTCTCTGTCTCTCTCTGTCTCTCACACACCCAAATTACCCTGTTATCTCAAACATTCCAGGATGGAAAAGTGTGTGTGTTGGGAGGAAGGCTGGCAAGAAAGGGGAGGGAGGAGAGAAACAAAATTCAAAAAGAAGAGAATCTGTGTCTGTGGACTCTCTATTTGTCAGCTGCTCCAGGGCATAGCTCCTGCCTGGAATGCTCGGTTCAATTTCCAGGACTGTAGCCACTCCATAAACAAGAAAGCCGGTTGGACTGCTCCCTCTCGCAAGCTTCTCTGGTGGACTGAGGCGCCAACAAAGTCCCAGGACAGTATCAGTTTGACTCAGCTCAGGTCAACTCAGCCCTCCCTTTAACAATTAGGTTCCTGCACCCAGACCCTTCTCCAGCACAAGGTTTGGAGCTTATCAATTATCTTAGTAAGCCGGGGAAGCCAGCCAAGCCTTCCAACCTCCGGGCGGGGCGGTCATTTCTTGAGGTTGTAATGAATGAGTACAGTTAGTTACCCACCCAGGATCACAGAACACAGAATGATAGAGCTGAAAAAAGGACCTTAGACCGCAGAGTGAATCCTGGATCTAACTAACAGGGACTTTAAAACAGAAAATGTCAGCACTAGAAGGAATGACTTCAGGCACGTAATGTCTTTCAGAGGTAGAAGAGATCTTAGAATGTACAATATCAGAGTTGAAAAGGACCTGGAACATAGAACGTTGGAACTATAAGGAAACCTAGAGCATAGGATGACAGAACTGAGGGAAACCTTAGAGGATGATTATTTCAGGAGCGGATCGAAGATTGGGCGGATCCAGGCGCACGTTAGTGGTAGAGAGCGAAGGGAGCTGGTCCCCAAAGAGAACTCCAGGAGCGGTACAGTCTGCAAGTACTGCCCCGGCGCCTGCTGTGCGCCTGACACTAAGGATGCCCCGGAGACTAAGCCCGGGACGCTGGGACTCAGCCTCCCACACGGAATGCCGGGTGAGCGAGGACATGGATGCTCGGGGCCAGCGATGACCCGGCGAAGAGGGTGTTTGTTTATCCTGGAGCGCTCTGTCCGGTCCTCTGCAGGAGAGGCAGCCTTACTTGGGAGCGAGCTCAAGACAACTAAACAAAGCCGAGCCGTGCCCAGCCCGTAGTGGGGGATCTAGCGGAGGAGCCACCCACAGGGCGAGCCCGGGCATCCCGAGGAAAGTTCCCAATCAGAGGGCAGAATAAAGGATGGTCCCCCCACCCTTTTTGCTCCAAGCCACCACCCAGTCCATTGCACTTTTGCCCATATTTCAGGGAATAAGGGGTTCCCTCCAGGTTCCCCCCAATCAGTGCTCCAGCTTCTTCTTCCAACATACACACATATACATACATACATACATACATACATACATACATACCCATACACACACACACACACACACACACACACACACTTACTTCTCCATCTCGGATCCTGAGCCGCCAGCAGCCCTAGGACAGGCAGTGAAAAGGAGAGAAAGCAAAGCCAATCTCTCCCCGCGACCCCCAGCATGGCTTCTCCCGAGCCTTTACAGAGCCACATCCATTCTGACTGAGGCGGTTGCTTCTCCCCTCCTCCGCTGCTCCCAGCTCTCCGCCTTCCCCCTGCCGCTGCCTTCCTTTCACAGCTGCGATGCTCCACCCCCAATTCAATTCAGCAGGATACGGACCTCCAACCAGCCTGGGATGTTGTAGGGGAAATTGAGCCGTGGAAGGGAGGAGCCGCGATGGACTGAGGTCAGACAAGGTGTGATAGGAAGGGAGGGAAGGACAAAGACCAAAAGGTGAAAGATGCACATTTGGAGCACTTACCCCTGAGCATTCGGAACTAGTTTAAGTGACTAGATGCAAAGAGTAGTTGATGACTTCTTGCAGGGAGGTCACTAGTGAAGTGCCCAAGGGATCTATCCTAAGTCCGAAGCTGTTTGTTCAGCGTTGTATTATTTGCTTATGTGAGAGCATAGAAGTCACGTTCATCAAAATCGAATATGGGAGGGGAAAACCCTTACAATGGACGATCGAATCAACATGCTTGAAAATGGACTGAATGGAAAAGAATGAAATTTAATAAAGATAAATATAGTTCTTTTGTTTTTGTTTTTTATCTGGTTCAAAAACATAGGATTGGAGAGGCTTCATTGTTCAGAGAGAAAAGAGCTAGGGGTTTTTAGAGGAATGCAGGCTTAAAATAAGTCAGTCAACAACAGCTTGTTGTGGCAGCCGGAACAAAAGCTAACTGCTTCCGTAGGGCTCATGGGAAGGCATGGGGTGTTCCTCTGCACCCAGCCCTCATCAGACCACATCTGAATGACCATTTCAGGTGGCGACTGTCCCATTTTCAGAAAGATATTGACAAACCGGAGACAATCCAGTGATGCATGACCAGGATGGTGATGGGACTGGAGTTTATACCCTATGAAAACTGGAGGAACTGGAGATGGTTAGGCAGAAGATGAAAAGGCATAAGGAAGACTTTATTGGTCCTTCAAATGCTTGCAGAGAGCTATCAGACATTTTTTCTTGGCCTCAGAGGGCATGGAAATGTTAGCTATATAGTTATAACTGTTGAGCAGTTTTCCTTTAATTTTAAGAAGGCTCTTTGCAACTTTTCCCCCTAATGCCTTCCTAAAGTTAAAGAAAAACTGCTCAATAATTTTAACTATATAGCTAGCATTTCCAGAGTGCTTTAAAGTTTGCAAAGCACTTTGCAAATATTATTTCATTTCATCCTCAAAACAGACCTATGAGATAGGTGCTAGTATTATCTCCATTTTACAAATGAGGAAACTAAGGCATGGAACAGTCAAATGCCATAAACCAGGGTCACACAGCTAGTGTCCATCCAGCTTCTCCTTTAAAACCACTAGTGACTATCTGCTGTGCCATTTTAGCTGACTAGAGAGATGTAAAAGTAGGTTGCTAGTCACTAGTGGTTTTAAAGAAGTTGGATGGACACCGTTGGGGATATTGTTGAAAGGATCCTTTGCTCCAATTAAGAGTTTCAAAAATTCCTTCCAATTTGGGGGTTGTAATTTATTAAGCACTTACTGTTATTTGAGCTCTGAGTTTAGTGAGAGATATGAAATTTAGATAAACTTACCTCCTGCCCAACCTGGGGCTTCCTATCTAGTATGACATAAGGCAAACAAATAACCAGAATACACCATTTATATGGGGAGCCTGCTTCTTGCTGTGTGACCTTCACCAGTATGTAAGGGAGAGAGAATTTGTCTACCCCTTACCACCACCTCCTGCACCATCCATATAGCCATAGGATGCTATCACTTCAGTCCAAATTCTGCAAGTGACTCTGCAAAGTCATGTCACACTACAGTGCGAGTGCTCATTGAATGCAGAGCCATGCACTGTGTGCTGTGGGAATGATAAAAGAAAAAAAAAATGGATCTTTGCTATAGAATCACAGAATGTCCAAACCTAAAGCTCTCTTAAAGATGCAGTAGATGGAGAACCAGATCTGGAAATGGAAAGTTCTGGGTTCAAATTTGGCCTCAGACACTTCCTAGCTGTGTGACCCCAGGAAGTCACTTCATCCCCATGTCTAACCCTTACCAGACAGTATTGATTTTAAGACCAAAGGTAAGGTTTGTTTTTGTTGTTTTTTTTTAATGGGATATAGAAATTTAGACCTTGGAGATTATCTAATCCACAATCTTCATTTTACAGATGACATTGCACTGAGGTCCAGGAATGGAATGACTCATCCCCCCAAGATCACAGCAGAATTGTGTTTAGTTCTGGGTCACCTGACTCTTCGTTCAGTTTATCTTCAAAATTAAACTCCAAATGAATAGTTTGGATGTGATGTTCTACAAAGTCCCTTCTTTTTGACTCATTCCCTTTCTAGACTTATATCTTTCACATTCTCTGTGTTCTGACCTACTATTGGTTATAACCCAAAGTTGATATCCTACCTTTCTGCATTCATCTAGACTATTCCTCATACCTGGAATATACTCCTTCCTTTCTGCTTTTCACAGTACTCATCCTTCAAGGCTTAGGCCAGGAGGCTTTCCCTGATCCCTACGTTCACTGTGTACCCCAACCTGCTCTTTTCTGGTCATGTACTGTAGTTTAATTATGCCTATTAGGTGTCTTTTCCCTCTTACCCAACTTTTAAGCTTCTATTTGCATACTGTCTTTTCCCATTAAATTACAAACTCCTTGAGGACAAGGGCTATCTTCCAATTTTAAGCCCCAGTGCCTGGCATGTAGTAATCCCTTAATAAATGTTTATTGACTATTTTTCCATTGCCTTTCTAGTTAGCTACAACTTTGATTCTTCTGAAATCATGACATTCCATGATTTAAAGCTAGATAACCTCATCATAAGAATAACAGTCAGATAAAGATGGGTGCTGGCATCAGCAAAATGTTTGTGATCACTGAAAATGATCCTATTTTGTCTCAATGCAGGGCACTTTCCATGATCCGGGTAAACGCTGTACAACAGTCCTTGTCTCTTTGTCTTATACTCTACTTGATGTTGATACTCAGCAGATCTTTGAACAAATATATATTCCATTATGACCATATCAGTCACAGACTTAAGTGATTTTAACATGTGTATGGGGGAAACCTTGTTGGAGAAGTGCCAAAGGCTATACTTTTATTATAACAAGTCAAATGATTTGTTTTCATTCAACAAATTCAAGCCACAGCAAAATCTTTTATTCTCTAGATCTTTTAAGGCAATTTGCAATGTATTTCAAAGAAAAAGGGATTCTAAAAGGAGAAAGTAAGAAGACTGTATCATTGCCCAGAAAAGGGTGAATAAGAGGATATTAGTAATTACCTATTCATATGCTTCATTTCTCATCTCTACAAAACCTTTATAGGAAAGATATAAGCAAGTATTGAAGCTATCCTTACTGAACACACGAGGTATTTGCAGACAATTTGCTGTAGCAGACTATATCTTCACAGACCTTGCTTATGTCTTCTTACTTTCTCTTCTTTTAGAATCCTTTTTTCTTTGAAATACATTGCAAATTGATTCTTAAGTGCCTTTAAAATCATGTCAACATCACCATAAATTTTTTTGTATAAAATTGATTAAGTTCAGCTGGACTTCCCAGCATCATCATCTTAAGTGAAATTGTCATTTTCTCAAAAAGCACATGGAGTACCAAAATAGTGAAAAGAATAGCCCTTCTAGATCACAACTTTCCCCAATGCAGTTTTGATATAGCACAATTCAACATAAGAAATCCAGTGGACTTTTTTGGGAATTTTGCAGAAGCTGCAGATGACAAGTGAAGGCTAGCAGATGGCACAGAGTTTAGAAACTCAGAAATGCATAATATACTGAGTATTGTATAATATCAACATATTTTATCTTTTAATATCATAAATATACACAATTTATTTTTTAAAGTTAAAATAAGAAAAAAGTTAAAGTTTGCAAAAAGAATACAAAAGCCAAAAAATTTTACACAGATAAAGGGTTAGTCCACAATGGTATGATGTGAAAAGGATACCTGTATTGTGCTTCCACCATCATCACCAATGAGAATAGTTTACTAGTTACTATAGTAACATCTGCTGATCTGTTCTATTTCATGAACATTTGTTGTCCTTCTTTAAGTTTCAACAACAGAAGTTCTGGGATGATATGGTCCAGATAAGTCTCATTCTAATTTCTCAGCAATTTGGTTTTCCTCTTTTCTGTTTTTCACTATTTTGTGAAGTAATACTTTTCATAAATTACCATCATCCTTCCTCAAAATATTTTTGAAATGAGTTCATACACTCAATCAGTATTGTTCTTGGTTGTCATGTCTCTGCTTGGCAAGAACTTTTAGCTGGATGAGATAATTTCTGTAGTCTTTCAATCTTTTTTAGGGAAGTGTGTTTTATTATTTAACTTCTTTAAGAGATAGTGAGAGAGGGGCAGCTGGGTAGCTCAGTGGATTGAGAGCCAGACCTAGAGACGGAAGGTCCTAGGTTCAAATCTGGCCTCAGACACTTCCCAGCTGTATGACCCTGGGCAAGTCACTTGACCCCCATTGCCTACCCTTACCACTCTTCCACCTATAAGTCAATACACAGAAGTTAAGGGTTTAAAATAAAATAAAATAAAAAAAAGAGATAGTGAGAGAGTCAATGTCTTTACTTTTATCTTTTCCCCTTCTAAGTTGATAGTTTGTTTAAACAAGTTGTATTGGAATTGCTATCATCATGTATAGCAGGGAGTAATCAGGGGAATCCTTTATTTGCTAGACAGATCTCATGGATCTAGACATGCCCTAGCTTTTAATTAGGGCCATGTATCTTGCTGGGATAATGTGCCGAAGTCCCCAGTAAACAGGATTGCATTGAAAATGATTGTTTAGATTTTGCATGCCTTCCTATGTATAGTGGGTATTGTACTTACCAGCTCAGTAGGTGGGAGAGGGATAGGAGGGAGGAAGGGAACTCAAAATTGAAAAAGAGCATTTTCTAAAATTTATTTTTTAAAAAAGAAAATGGTTGGTAACTGAGTGTCATTGGACATTTACTTTTGTTAGAGGAAACTCCCTTCTCTGTGGTCTATAGGACTTGTGGAAATGACTTCCCCTTAACCCCACGCATTTTGTATAATGCTTTTCCACCCCTGATTTCCAGCTATTGCTATTTGACAATAGCAGCTTGCTGCACAAACACAAAAGCAGATATGTTCACTTTACCTAAGTGGACTTGAGACTGGACCTTGGGCCCCTGGCTGCCTCCTTTGGCCTTTTTGTGTCCTTCCCTGAGCACAGCTCAACCAAGAGTAATCCTAAAAAATGAACTTCTCTGGCTTTGGTGGTTATCTCACAAGTTCAAGAGTTCCTATGCTGGGTGCTGGCTGCCCAGCAGGGAACTTCTTTAACAACTCATTTCTTGGAAGAGAAGGTAACCACTGTCAGGATAATCTTGTAGTTGAAGTTATATCTTGGCTGGTCAAGAAATCTCTTCTTTATGAGTTTCTTTGACAGTACAGGTCTGAGGTGGATAAGAAATATCAGTTTAATGTTCCACAAAGTTGTCTTTACTTTCTGGGGTAATCCTAATTTATGTAATGGCTACTTTAGAAGTTTTATGTTTTATATATTCATATATCTTTGAATCTTGTGTTTTGTAATTTTTTTCAGTTAATAAAAATCTATTTTTTCTCCTGGCCATTAAAAAAGAAAAAAAGAAGAAGAAAACTCTTGAAACAAATGTAAACAAAGTTAAGCAAAACAAAAATCTTAGACATCTGTGAATCTTCTGTATCTTATATAGTTTTCCTATCGGAGGAAATAAACAAATGATCACAAACACCACAGGAGCCATATTGTGCACTGAATACCTTTTCTGGAACGGAGCCTATAACTCATATCTTTAGGAAATCCTAGATATGAGGCATATTAAATAGCTTTGTTTTAGGGATTTCCTGGGGAAAATCCCTCTTTGGGTCAGCCTCCTTTTCCAGAATTGAATTCCTGCCTCTATGGGCCCAAAGATTATTTCTTGGGTCCCATGGACCTCAAGGTACACATATGCAATATCTTCTTCTAACCTTTATCTTTTTTCTAGCTTGGTATAGACTTGTTCTATTGAGTCAAATTATTCCTAGGCTAGTAACCAGCCTTTTTCTATCAGTTAACACATAGCACTCACTGTATAAATTAATTTGTAAATTTGGTGCCATTCCAATCAAACAACTGAAAAATTATTTTATAAAATTAATTTGAAGAAACAGTTGATTAAAAAAAAGGAATGAAGAAGGCCTAATCTACTAGTTCTCAAACTATACATAAAGCAGTTGATAGTAGAACCAATTAGGTAATCAAGACCTAGATGCAATTAAACATATTATAGTGTTCAATAAATCCAGAAGTGCCAAATACTTGGGTAAGGACTCATTATCTGGCAAAACCCACTAGAGAAAACTGGAAAGCATTCTAGAAGAAATTAGATTTAGAGCAATATCTCACATTATAAAATGTAAGAAGTTCCAAATGATTACATGACCTAAATTTAAAAGGTCATAACATAAAGAAATTAGAAAGGAAGGAGATGCCTTTTACAACTATGTATAGGAGAAAAATTCTTAACTAAGCCATAAGTAAAGATGATCAAAAAAGATAAATGGTCAATTTCTTACATAAAATTGAAAAGATTTTGTACAAGCAAAATCAATGCAGTTAATATTAGAACAAAATGTTCAAACAGGAAAAAAAAATCTTTATAGCAAATTTCTCTGATAAAGATCTGCTACTTAAGATATTTGGTGAATTGATAAAAATGTATAAGATCAAGAGCCATTACCCAAAGCATAAATGGTCAAAAGATCTGAATAGGCAGTTTTTTTCCCAAAGGAAGAAATGTAAACTATCAGTAACTATATGAAAAAATGTTCAAAATCATTAATAAGAGAAATGCAAATTAAAACAACTCTCAAGTGTACCTCACATCTATCACATTAGCAAAGATAACAAAAGAAGAAGATGGCAGTTGTTGGATTATAGAATAGGGACATTACTGCACTGTTAGTGGAAATTTGAGTTGTGGAAAGCAATTTGAAACAGTACTCCAAAAGTCAATAAAATTGCGCATGCCTTTTTTCCTAGGAATACTACTACTAGGCATATACTCTAAGGAGGCCAAAAGGGAAAGGATCCATACGTTCAAAAATATAACAGCTTTCTTTTGTAGCACAGAACTAGAAACAAAGAAAAGATTCATTGATTTGAGAATGGCTAAACCCATTGTGATATATTAATATGAATGCAGTGGAATATTATTGAACCATAGGGAAATAAAACAAGTTGAAGTGAGGTATTGAGGATCAGAAGAAGTTACAGTGACCACAATATGGAGGAAAGCAATTCTGAAGGTTTTTAAAATATTAATCAATACAGCAGCAGATTATCACAACTTCAAAAGGCTGACAATGAAGGTGATGGAGTAAAGGTACAGAAATGGCCATATATTTTCAGGTATGGCCAATGTGTTTTATTTTCCTTAACTATTCCTCTCATTGATTAAAAAAGAGATCTATTGGAGGTGGAGAAGGATTAGTGAGTAGAGATAATGATATGAAAAAAAAAGGAAAAGAAACAAGCATCAATAAAATATAAAAATACCAGAGAGCAGTTTTGTTACTATTATATTAAATTCAATACATAAAGCCATAAAACAGAAGTTTACAGTTGTAGGATATGTAATCCTCTTTCCTGTTCTTTGTTTATTGAGATGTTCATGTTTGTTGATGTTTAAGTTTGTACTAAAAATGCTTTTAAAAGATATTATCAATTTCATTTTTTGTGATGCTGTTTGTAGATTCGTCACTTCCAACACCTTGCGACCCTCTTAAGTATGCATTACACATAGGCATGAGATTTCTAGGTAGTCTATAATCATCTTTTATTTCTTGATCCTAAACCATCCAACATAATTTGTACCTTATTCCCCTGGGTCTATATATACATTGAATCCACCAAGTACTAGGGAATATGTTGATTTAGGAGGGGAAAGATTCTTCACAAAACTTCCTTACATATTCATCCTTTCCATACAAAAGTTATGAACAATTATATTTTCATACGCCCTCTGATGCACTGCCACTTCTGAACTTGGGCTGTACTTTCTCTTAAGAACTCAAGTTATGGCCTTTTGGCTGACATCACAAGCCAGGAAGAGGAGTCAATCCATGTTTTCTCCCATTTGACCTAGAAATGTATTTTTAACAATGCTGAAAAGGATAATGATGTCAAAGTGTCTAGAAGGATCCGAGGCCAGGGCTAAGCATCCTGCAGCTGCTTCCCCTTCAAACTACCAACCTTTCTTCACTCCCTCCCCCAAGCATTTTTCCTGCTCTTGTCAAGCTATTGTCAATTAAATTTTAATCTAGGAATGGGATGGACTGGGAAAAGAGGAGAGAAGCAGGAGAAAGATTAAAAACTGTACCATTCCATTACTGGAGTCTTTTTTTCTCCATGATATTGGACCTTAAAAACAGAGCCATTTTTTATTCAGAACTCCTCAGCAACTTTTTTATGGTTGTCACTAGTTTCCAGAAGGTCTTAAGGAAAATTGCAAAGATTGAGATTATCAGTTGAATTCAAATAAATTCAACAGATATCTGTTAAATTTAGAGATTACCATTTAGTAGATGCAATAGAAAGAGCACAAACAAGTCTGATTTTAAGTAGTGTGATATGATTAGGAAAAAGAAATTCAAGATGCTTAAAGGAATTCAAGGAGGAAGAAGTCACTTTTAGACAGGAGATATACAAGGCTTCTGGAAGGAAGGAGCTTATTAGAAAGGCCTTGAAGGAAGAAAGGAGTTCAGAAATAAGAGAAGAGAGGATGAACTGTGTAAATGCATAAAGAGATGTGAGAAAGGGAAGTGGGGAAACAGCTAATGTTTTAACTCTTCTAATTTGTCTGGAAGGTAGATTTCTTTTCCTTATTTTTCATACTCTTCACCTATAAACAATGTACATCAAGTGCAGAATGATCTACTTCTATCTAAGATCATGATGTCTTCCAGCGTAACACCTAAGAGATGTAAAGTCCTGCCTAAAATACCACAATTTCCGACTGGTTTAGAGGATGAAGTGGAAGAACCCAGAAGTATAGTAGTAAGGGTGGGTAAAGGGTAGGAATAGTAGGGTTGATGAGATGGATGGAGCCAGGAAAAAAAGGTAGGTGTGTGCTCCCACGCACACAACCCCAACAGAACACTTAATAGTTCAATCAACATCTAGTCCCAAAGTCCAATCCTTATCTAGTTGGCTTTGTTTGGTTCTAAACCTCGATTTACAATGGATAGTTTCAAAGGTATCTTCTCCAATGTATGGAGATTAGGCATCAAAGCATTTTCTTTGATGTCCCAGAAGTGTCATTCTGCACAAAGAATGTAATATTTGCAAAGGATTAGCCTTTGTTAAAAAACATTTTTTTTAAGCGATCTGGATTTCAAACCAGAAACAGCAAAGGGCACAGACACTGAGAGATAAAAAGCAGCTACTGTAGATACCTTGAAAGTAAAATGAAGGGTCTCAGGAGACCAATTAAATTCATCATTTCCTCTCCAAAGTCTTCAAAAGCTTATCGATTTCTATCAACTCTGTCCTTTCCCTGTAAACCAAAGTTCTCCAGAGAGAAAAGCCAAGGGGGAAAATACTTTAAAAGGAATGATTTGCCAAAAGATTAGAAATGCAAACTAGGTTTGAGCAAGTGCCTGCTTTTGAATGTTCATACATCAGCACAATAAAGAATTAACATCCCATTTGGAGAAAACCTTTATCAGAGTGGAAATAATGATTTTCTGTCTCACAAAGGGATAGAAGCTCTCAAGATGGACTAAAATGATCATTAAAAGTATTTTGCATGGAAACTCAACAATATTTTAATAGTTACAGATGATTATAGGAAAATTTCCAGCATCAACCATATCGATATGTGTTCGATTGCTCATTCATTCAACAAAACAAGTATTTGGGCCTCTCTTTTGTGTGCTGGCCATATAAACCAGTCAAAGATGAATAACCCAATGCCTGCTGTCTCTGACCTTACAATCCTTTGGCAAAATAAAAGATACAAATGAATAACAATAATACAAAATGGCATAGAATTAAATTATTAGTGGTATGCAAAATAAGTACTATAGCAGTTTAGCCAAAATAGAAATGAAATCTAATTGAAGTGATCATGAAAGGCTTGTTTCAACTTGAAAGATGAGTATGATATCAGTATGTGGGTTTGGGAGAAGAATGGGGGGGGGGACAAGGAGAAGGGAAGAACTTAAGCAATGAGATTGCTATTGTTCATTTTGAAGAGGATCAATAACATCACAAGGGTGATGTCTTGACTTGTAAGTTAAATTTAAGTAAAACAGAGTTTTACAAAGTTGTCCACCTCACTCTCTCTGTCAAAGTCATCAAAGTCCAGTGGCAGGGCAAAAGTCAAGATGACATGAGATGGCCCGCTAGGCAGTGGATGATCTTGGTATTTATGATGTCTGACCAAACTTCTAGCTACCCACAGCATCTGCTTCAGCTTCCTTCATGGTTGTTTGGAGCAAACAGTCTTAATGTGAATATTCTGCCAACAAGTTTTCACATACTTGGGATAGTTATTCCCACCCACCAGCTCATCAACTGGTTTGAGGCCTGCTGGTTACCGTCAACCTGATTTAGCTGGTCTGCCAAAACAGTTTTACCAGGGAGGGCTACTTCTATCCTGTAGGTAGAAGTTGTAAGTGGGCTACAACTTTTTGGAGCCACACTTGAGAGTTGGATGAAAGTAGACCACAAAGGGGGGATGAGCAGCCCTGAAAAGGACTCAGGATGCCCTCACACCAGAGATAATAATAATAACCCCAGAGAAGCAAGAGGATTCCAATTCGGGCAAGAACATAATTTTTGTATGTCATGATAGTGGGAAATAAACCTAAAAAATTAGCTTAGGGCTAGATGGTAGATGCCTTCAATTCCACACTAAGGAGTATAAATTTTTTTTTACTAGGTAATGAGATGCTAAGAAGCAGCATAATCAAAGCTTTAGGAAGATAGATATGACTACCTTCCAGGAAAACAGAGAGGAGGTCATTGAAGTAGTTCAGATTTGACACAGTAAAAGGTTCAGACAAATTCACAAGTTATAGTTCCAGAAAGTTATTAACTAACTTGGAAAAAAAATACTTATCATTTGCCCAATATGTTCAGGATCTATGCTATGTTCTATGGAGGATTCAAAGTATAGGATAAAAAATACAGTAAGACAATGGAAAGGAAGAACAAGGCAGGGATGAAGAGTGTTGTTAATCTGATATTGTTATTCAGTTGCATCTGACTCTTCCTGTCCCTACTTGGGATTTTTGAGCCAAAGACACTAGACTGTTTTTCCATTTCCTTCTCTAACTCATCTTATAGATAAGGAAACTGAGGCAAATGGGTTAAGTGACTTGCCCAGGCCAGACAGCTAATAAGATGAGTCTTCCTGACTCCAAGCCTGGCACTCTATCCACTGAGCCACCTAGCTGCTCCTATTTGATATTTGGCTTTTCTATCTTACTCAGCCTGAAAGTGCAGAGGGCACTCTCAGTCTTGATCCCAAAACTGATTGGCACAGAAATCTTGACTATTTTCCTGGCCTAAGCCAATTGCTCCACCTTAGGCAATCTTCCACTCCCAAGGATTGGCCATATTGGTGCCAGACTTAGTGAGCACACCTAATTGGATTTAGCCCTTCTTCAGCTCAGAACTTCTGAACCAGAGGGATCCATCAGCCTCAGCCCCCCTCAGCAGAGAATAAAAGGGCGCTCTACCACACTCAGCTGAGAATTTTGGCTAGATACTTTCTCAGGTCCTTTCTGCTCCAAAATCTATCATTTATAATCTAGTCAGAGACCCTGATCTCAAAGAAGCTTGTGACTACTTAGTATTTGTGAGTTTTCAAATAGTTTCCCTATTATCTTGAGATTGATAAGAGGACCACCACATCCTCTAGCATCAGTTCCCTTGGTTCTGCTCTCTGAAATAGAATGCTAGACCAGGTGGAGCAGAAGTCTGACATAGTATGACAATTCTTATATAGAAAGATTTCTTCATGTAAGGAGAGAGGGGTATTACTATCTATACCCCATCTGAAAATCATAGTTTTGTGCCTCAGGTTGGATCCACCTGGAAAGCCACACAAAACCAAAGGGATAGAGTTGAACTTATTAGCCACCATGTCAGAAAGAGGGAAGAACAGCAGAGGCTGACTTTCTTGGCTGGAGGCTTCATTCCTCCTAGTTACAGGGGCATGAATAAGCCACAGCAAGAAAAATCATAGGTCCCCACTAACCACAGGACATCAAACAGAAAAGCACCAACCACAGAACCTTCTGTATACACAGAGGGGTTTTCCCCAAGTTTATACCCTGTGCCACAAAGTTACTTATATAAAAAACAAATAAAACTAAGTACTTCTCCCACACTCCCTTTCAGCGAGGAGAACATACGACCACAAGAGTGATAAGAGGACTTTCCAATGATCAGTCTTTTGGGGACAAAAAATCAGGTTAGTGGCTAACAGTGCTTCCTGTTACATTTTATTTCCTCCTCTATTCCAATGACTCAGTGTATGAGTACTCTGCCATTCTAAAAAAGGGTATAGTCTAAACAAACATACCATGTATGGACTTTAAGATAAAGGAGAAATAGAATAAATGGGTCTTCCTGGAGAGGAGGTAGCTTCTCAACTGAGGACTTTCACTCAAGCCAGATGCTAGAAGCAAAGAGAAGTTTCACAGCCATGTGCCAACATAAGTTGCATCTTATGATAACAAGCAGAGATCACTAGACCAAGGAAAAAAGGAATGGCATCCTGAGCAGGAAAAAATGCTTGGCAGAGACTACATGCCACCCACAAACCCAACAGAGATGGCATGTGAGAGTGGCAGGCAGTAACATAGTAATATCATTAGAAGACATTGGTGGTCTCACACCGAGAGACCTCTCAATGCTTGTGCCCTGACTATATGTTCTTATACAAATCAATTTCCCACTGATGGTGTCTATATTTGTAGATGTGTATGTCCCAGGTTAGGAGGGGGGAATGTTTTACTGCTATTTCCATTAACATGCTATTTTACAAAGTGCCTTCACTTTGAACAAATCTTGTCCTCTGGACAACACATTAGTGTTGGCTTTTGAGCTGGTTTTTTAGTAGTTGCAGACCTATCAAATGTCTTGAAATTGGGGTAGCTTAAAAAAAAAGCAAAAAATTGGAGTTAGCTTTGAGAGGGAAACTTACATTAAAATTAAAGGGTTCGCTCAGGAGCTACATTTTTTTTTTGTATGCCTAATGAACTTTCATAGAATTCTGTCTACTTTTCTCATCTGAGTATGTCATTCTACCCTGCCCCTATTTTAGCCCCATCAAAGCAGGAAGCATTTCTTATCTAGGGTTTGTATCTCTCCCCCATACCACCACCAGTATCACCTAGCACCTTGTTTAGTAAGTATTTGATGATGAATTGATCATTCCTTTTCATGACTAGATAGGAAAGATACAATAGAATCAAATACTCAGGTTCATAGGATCATAAAGTTTAGAGTTGAAAGGGACTTTGGAGGTCAGTTCCAATCTCATTTTGTAGAGAAACAAACCAAATAAATCAAAATAGCAAATAAACCAAATATAAAATAAATCAAAAGGGGTTACGAATAAACAAAAAATAAATAAACCATGTGAACCAGAAAGGGCTAATAAACCAAAAACAAATCAAAGGGGTTCATGATTTGTTAAAGGTCACAAAGATAGTAATTAGCAGGGCTAGAAATTGAGCACAAGCTCTCTAACTCCAAACCAGTTCTCTTTTCACTGCTTCATACTTCATTCATTCATTTATGATCATTGGGTCAATCACATAGCAATGCCCTTGAAAGAGTAAGACAGTTATGATGAATAGTTTAGGGCTATTGTTAGTGTCCAAGGCAGATTTTAAAAAGAAGGAAGTCCAGTTAATAATCTTATCTTAGATGGTTATATTTTTATACTGGAGGTAATTCAAGCTTCCCTCTTAGAGTTGACAGCCACAAGAAATTCTTAATAAAAATACTACCTAAGGTCATACCCTCAAGCCCAGTTGAACACTGTTGAAATCTTTTATGAGCCTTCAAATTTAGGTGCACCAAAAGAATTGGGATTTGTTTGCTTATTTCTAGTCCACAACAGCTTTACATGTTTATTAATTCTTGGAAGAACACCAGATGTTCTTCCAAGAATTAATAAACGAATATATATTCATTCAAAAATAATAAATGAATATATATATTCATTCTTGAAAGAACACTATCTATCTATATTTTGTTTTGGATTTCTCTAATTTGATCAGTTTAGCAAATATTCATTGAAGATTTTTCATATGCTCAGCAATTTGCCAGGCTTTCTAGGAGGTATGAATAAATGTGATTCAGTGTATACTTCAAAAAATCTTTCACTACTTTGGGAAGAACAAGAATGTCTGTGAAAGGATTAGAGCAAAGGCATAAATAAAGATGTTTGTTCTAAGACTAGGTCTCTACACTATGCCCATGGTAAACTTCATGAGGGCAGTAGTAGGCACCAGCCCATGGGAGAAAAGACAGGAAAATCAAAGATATAACAATTATACTAGAAATTGTGAAGAAACACTCACTTCAGCAGGCCATATGGTAGTTCTTGTTTTAACTAATTGTTCTTGTTAATTAGATGATAAGCCTATTCTCTCTAGGCTGCTGAAAGATTCCAAAAGTTGCCAGCACATTCTATATTTTGCACCTTGGGGAAAACCCTAGATTGCCTAGTCCTAGTTACAACCCTGTATTTTGAAATAATAATAGTCATTAAACAATTGGAAAAACATTAATTGTTTATGAGTAGGCTGTGCTAATGGCAATTCAGATTAATTTCTTATTTTATTTAATTTCTTTTGTAGCATTCTAGTAAATTGTATTTTGGAAAATATTTGGAATTATGTAATTCCTGAATAAATCATTTTCCAAAAATAACTTTTTGTTCCATAAATTATGTATTTCATTGTGAATAATAAAGCGAGTCTGAAAAAGGGAAAAAATGATAATTCTACCTAAATTAATTTACTTATTCAGTGTCATACCAATCAAACTACCAAAAATTATTTTGTAGAACTAGAAAAAATGATTACAAAATTCAACTGGAAGGACAAAAGGTCAAGAATATCAAAGGAATTCATTTAAAAAAATGTAAAGGAGGGGCAGCTGGGTAGCTCAGTGGAGTGAGAGTCAGGCCTAGAGACAGGAGGTCCTAGGTTCAAACCCGGCCTCAGACACTTCCCAGCTGTGTGACCCTGGGCAAGTCACTTGACCCCCATTGCCCACCCTTACCAATCTTCCACCTATGAGACAATACACCGAAGTACAAGGGTTTAAAAAAAAAATTTTAAAAAAAAATTTAAAAAAATGTAAAGGAAGGTGGCTAAGTAGTACCAGATCTCAAACTATACTATAAAGCAGTAATCATCAAAAGAATCTGGTACTAGCTAAGAAATAGAATGGCGAATCAGTGGAATAGATCAGGGGTCTCAACCTTGAAAAATGGAACCATCAAAGTAGTTAGAAAGGATAAGTCTTTATCAGCCTCTACACAGAGTCATGTGTAAGATACTACACAAAGACAAGCTCTGGGACTCTGGGAAGAGTGTCTCCAGGAAAAAGGAGATTTTTTCCATGAGCTGAAGAACTTGGGGTCTTATAATCCTTTTGGGGAATAAAGGACAGGAAGGACAATTGATTGGCTTACATTGGAGACAAGGGAAGGAGCTGGAAAGACCTACATGAATTGATGCAGAATGAAATAAGCAGAACCAGAAGAACATTGTACATATTAACAGCAATATTATGGAATGACCAAATGTGAGAGACTTAGCTACTATCAACAATACAATGATCCAGGACAATTCTGAGGGATTTATGACAAAGAATATTATCCACCTCCAGAGAAAGAACAGTTGGAATTGGAATACAGTTGTTCCTCGCTATATGATGGTTCACTGATCATGACTTCACTGTATTGTTTTGTTTTTTTCTAAATATATCTAATTCTGTTACCTTGGAGTTACACTTATTGCAGCACACTATTGGCTGATGGAAATGAAAGGCAACCAACTACAGTACTGTACTCTGTATCCTAGTTTCCGATTGGCTCAATGACTATAGGTTAATAAGAGTGTGGAAAAGATTTATAGGAGAGTGGGAAGGGCTTATAAAGCCTTAAAATACATATAAATAATAAAATAAATATAATCCTGATACTTCGTGGATTTTCACCTATCGAGGGGGTCTCTGGAACTTAATTCCCCAATAGGTGAGGGATCACTGTATAGATCAAAGCATGCTATTTTTCACTTTAATTTATTTGGGTTTTGATTTTCTATGAGTATTCTCTTATAACAGTGAATAATATGGAAATAGGATTTGCATGATGATACATGAATAATCCAGAAAAAAATAATACTAGCCAGTATGTTAAGCTTTACATTGCTAAAAGCTATTTCTGTGCTTTGAAAGATCCTTTATCACTTACTAAATTGCCTTCTTGAGTGACAATGGCCAAAATCATTCATCATACCTGGTGGCAAATATTCTGGTGATAAAGTTCTTGATCTGAACAGTTGCCAGAAAAAAAGTCAGCCCCTGAATGTTACTGGGTCCATACACAAAGCCTTCCTAGCTGGGTCAGACCTGTCACAGCCGATGTTCTGTTGGCAGAGCCTCCAAGAATGAACCTATGTGAAGGGACTTAGTCATGGCTTCTTTATTCAGCTGCTGGAGGTCAAATGAACCAAAGTATCTGATGCTGAAAAGTCAAGATGATAAGACTGTGGTCTAGGCATTTAATTATTGCCAGGCTTGGTGGCTTTCCAATAGCCACTCATAAAGCTGTGGGACCTCAGAAGACAAGTCACAGGGCAAAGGGAAAAGAGTACTAGATTTAGAATTCAAAGTATTCAGGTTCAAATTCAGCTTCTAACATTTACTATCTATGCAAATTGCCATAAGTCCATTAGCTTCTTTAGTTTCTTCTTAGAAATTTCTGTTTCCTCAATTTCAAAATGAGAGGATTGAACTAGATGACCTTATAAGTACTTGTTGCTTTAAATCCCACGATCCTCCCAGTTTGTAGAAAGAGAAGGAGATCTTAGTGACGTTGTCTTCATAGCCTCTCATCCCACTGACACAAATGGTAAGGTACAGGAAAGAAAGAATATATTTTTGTGCTTCAACTCTGAAACTTAAAATTGTTTGGAAATATTGGCATGGACTCTGGTCATTTGGATAGAAAACCTATTCCTGGATTTGCTCATGATCTATATCTCTCTTTGTCAATGTAAATCTCTGAAAGGAATGCTCCTGGGAAGATTCAAAGAACATCAATGCTTCTAGACATCATGGATTTTTGCTCTACCTTTGCCACTTAATTGCTATGTGAGGATTCAAGTCCCTTCACCAGTGAAATGATGATGATAATTTTTCATTACCAGTCATAGAATCACTAGTAGAACAATAATAATTGCTGAAAATTATATACATTTTAGATAGATGATCTCATTTGATTCTCAAAGCCACTTTGTGAAATAGGCAATATATTATTATTCCTTTTTTATAGATGTAGAAACTAAGGTTGCTAAGGGCCTCGTCAAGCTTGCTTGAGTTACTAATACATATAAAAGACAAGATTTGAACTCATTTCCTCTAAATCCAAATTCAGCATTCTTTGAATTCAACTACAGGATCAAATGATACAATATATGTAAAGGTTTTTCTAAGCCATAAAGCACTAGACAGAGAAAATATTTACATATTATATTGCATATATTATCTTATATTAATTATATTATATTACATTACATTACATTGTATTATATTGTATTATGTTATATTACATTACATTACATTGTATTGTACTGTATTATATTATATTATGTTATATTACATTACATTGTATTGTATTATATTACATTACATTATATTATATTGTATTATATTATATTATGTTATATTACATTACATTGTATTATATTATATTATATTACATTACATTACATTGTATTATATTATATTACGTTATGTTACATCACATTGTATTATATTGTATTGTATTATGTTATGTTATGTTACGTTATGTTATATATTACATTATATTAAAATATTACATATTGTACAGATGTATTATACTATATAAAATATATATTATAATGAAGACAATGTGGTGTACTAGAAAGCACACAGGATTTGAAGCCAGAAGAATGTCTTGTTTCTCACTACCTACTACCCCTATAACTTTGAGCAAGTCATTTCCCTTCCCTGATGTATAAAATGGGTATAACAATAATTGTATTACCTCCATCACAGTATAGGTGAAAGGAAATTACTTTGTAAACTGTAACGTGTCATAGTAATGTGAGCTTTTGTCTTGGTTATCATCATTATTCTAAAGAAGAGTGGGATCCTTTAGGTGTCTGGACTCTCACAGTCCCACCTACTAAAAATATTCTCTGGAGAATGACTTCCCAGGGACTTTCCAAGGATGAAGGCGAAAACCCATTCTTGGCCAGAGCCAGGCACCCTACCCTTAGTTCCAGGACAAGCTCCATCTGGATTTGTGTGTTGGAAATCGGAGCGGTGCAGGAAGACGCGTATCCTTCAGAGGAAATAAGCATCTTGCTCACAGCGGTTTCATTATTTGGGGAAGTGGACTGTTTTAATTGATCCCAACTTAAGTCCTCTCATCTGTTCCAGGCCTGGTGAAGAATAGCAGGCTGTGTTCAGAGATGCCAACAACAGCTGTGTCTCCCAAACCAAGGAGCTGTTCAGTAAGATGAAACCGATGCGGGCTGTGGATTGGAGCTCAGCTTAGTGGGGCTTTCCTACTCAAAGTCGTCTTTGTGTGCTTTTTAAAGACTGAGCACTCACCCCGCGCGTGGCTAAAGCATGATGAATGACTGAGGACTTCCAAGTGTTCAATTTACATTTGGCAGGTGGCCAAGACGGAAAAGTCAAAAAGCGCCCAGACATCTGACGAGCTCGGGACCCTCCTTGTTCAGGCTTGTCGGTGGCAGAGAAGGCTGCTCCTGGCCAATTTGTTCTGGCCACTTTTACAAGGTAAAAACTAACCTCGGGTACCACCGCCGTCTGCCCTCGAGCTCTGCCCAGAGAGACCCACGAGGCAGTGCTAGGGCTTCGTGTTCCGTAAGTCGATAGATCCATCAAATAATCAACAAACAATTATTAAGAGGGCCATGATGGATGCTGGGAGATAAAAATACGAAAGTGAAACAGTTCCTGTGGACAGGGAGCTCCTATTCCCTCCTCTGTGGAGGAAGAGAACGGTTCACGTAATTTGGTAGAATCCTATTTTAGTGTTTGCCCTAGGCAGTAAAATAGATAGAGTGCCGGGTCTGGAGTCAAGAAGACTCATCTTCTTGAGTTCAAATCCAGCCTCAGACACTTAGCTGTGTGACCCCGGGTGAGTCTTAACCCTGCTTGCCTCTGTTTCCTCATCTGTAAAATCAGCTAGAAAATGAAATGGCAAAGCATTCCAGTGCCTTTGCTAAGAAAATCTCAAATGCGGTCATAAAGACTCAGACACAACCCAACAACAACAGCTGACCAATATAGTTCATTCTCCTTAGTCTGCCATTCAAGGCTTACACAATCCGGGAGGCATCTACCTTTACATCTGGATCCCCCACTCCATCTCCTCATAAATCACGTTCTAGCCAAATTCCTGCATCTAAACATGTTCCATTCTTCTTTCCAGTTTCCATCCCTTAGACCTAGCTAGCTCTGTTTCCCTTCATGGCAACTAAGGCACATCCTTCAAGGCCCAGCTTGGAGGATACTTCCACCAGGAGGCATTTCCCAAAGACCCTGCTAAAACAGAAATCTCCTCCATCCCAGGTCATTCTACTTTTGCATTTCTCTTATACATGTCATATTCTAATATTTTTAAAAATTTTTTGTTATTCTATTTATTTATAAAACTCTTACCTATATATTGGTTCTAAGGCAGAAGAGCAGTAAGGGCTAGGTAATGGGGGTTAAGTGACTTGCCCAGGGTCACAAAGCTAGGAAGTGTCTGAGGTCAAATTTGAACCCAGGACCTTCTGTCCCTGGGTCTGACTCTCAATCCATTGAGCCACCCAGCTGCCCCCTGTTGTATTCTAATCTATACCACATTATCTCTATATTTCTTATCTTCTTCCACTTTCTAAGTTTCTTGAAGGCATTATTAAATCAGAGAGAAAATTTTAGGTAAGAGACTTTAAGAGGTTTGCTGTTGTTATATTCAGTCATGTCCGAGTCTTCATGGTTTTCTTGGCAAAGAGAATGGAGTGATATGCCATTTCCTTCTCCAGTAGATTAAAGTAAACAGAGGTCGCATGATTTGGGGGTCCAAGGCCGGATTTGAACTCTGGTCTCTCTGACTCTAGACCCAAGGTTCTATCCACTGAGCTATCAAGCTAGCTCCTCCTCCTCCTCCTGCTCCTCCTCCTCCTCCTCCTCCTCCTCCTCCTCCTCCTCCTCCTCCTCCTCCTCCTCCTCCTCCTCGCATTAAATAACTATTATGTGCCCATCATTGCAGGAGGCCCTAGAAAGTACAATGGCAAAAACCCAAAAAAATCTCTACCTCACTAGAGGTTGCTATTCAATAGAGGGGGGAATACCATGTAAATACATAAATCTAGAGAGAATACATTCAAAATAAATATAAGGTGGGGGCAGCTGGGTAGCTCAGTGGATTGAGAGCCAGGCCTAGAGACAGGAGGTCCTAGGTTCAAATCCAGCCTCAGACACTTCCCAGCTGTGTGACCCTGGACAAGTCACTTGAACCCCATTGCCTACCCTTACCACTCTTCCACCTAGGAGCCAATACACAGAAGTTAAAGGTTTAAAAAAAAATAATTGATTAATTAAATATAAGGTAATGAGGAGGAACTCTATGGGGGAGAGGGGATGAGGTGCCAGGCACTGGAGATGCAAGGACAAATTTTAAACAGGAGCTGTCCCTGAGGAGCTTACATTTCCCTTGGAGTGGGATTCTGCCATGCACACAGATAAGTAGAAAGTAATTCGAAGTGGCCACTAACTGAAGAGACCAAGAAAGCCTCCACACAGGAGAGGTCCCAGGAGAGGAGCTCCAAAGGAAATGGAGGCCTCTACGAGGCTAAGATGAGGAGTGTCCATCTCAAGGGGGAGTGAGACAGAAAGTAGAATGCTGAGTTTGGAGAATAGCTAGTAGCCCAGTCTGGCTGCCAGGTAGGATGAGTCAAAAGCAATAATAACAGAGATGAGTCTGGAAAAGTGAGCTGGTGCCAGATTGGGCAGAATTATAAATTCTAGGCTGCATTTGTAGTTCTAGGAGGCAATAAAGAGCTGTACACTGAACCATCAGATTTGTGCCTTGGGAAAATTAATCTTCAAAGCTGTGTGTTGAGGGGGCACTTGGGTGGCTCAGTGGATTGAAAGCTAGGCTTAGAGATGGAAGGTCCTGGGTTCAAATTTGACCTCAGACACTTCCTAGCTGTGTGACCCTGGGCAAGTTACTTAACACCCATTGCTTAACCCTTACTGCTCTTCTGCATTGGATCCAATACAAGATTGATTCTAAGATGGAAGTTAAGGGTTGTAAATAAATAAATAAACAAATGAATAAATAAATAATAAAGTTGTGTGTTGGGTTGGTAATGGGAAAAACTAAAAGGAGGGAGATCAAGGAGACTATTATAATCTCTAGGCAAGAAGTAATAAGCACCTGGACCAGGATAATGAGAGTGTAGATGGAGAGAAAAGGATGGATAAGGGAGAGGTTATAGAGGTAGAATCTACTATATTCGGATATGGAGGGGAAGAGGGCAGGGTCAAAAAATGATCCTAAGGTCAGGGACAGCTGGGTGGCCCAGTGGATGGAGCACTAGGCCTAGAGACAAGAGGTCCTGGGTTCAAATGTGACCTCAGACACTTCCTAGCTGTGTGACCCTAGGTAAGTCACTTAACTCCCATTGCCTAAACCTTACCACTCTTCTGCCTTGGAACCAATACACTGTACAGATTCTAAGATGAAAGGTAAGGGTTTTATAAAAAAATTTTAAAAGAATGATCCTAAGGTTTATAGACTTTAATAACTAGAACTAAATAAGGAAGTGTCAAAGCAGACAGATGTAGTGGGGAAAAGATAATATATTCCTTTTTAGATATATTACAGTTGAAGTGCTGATCCAGGGAAGAGGCCCATGACAGATGGCAATGTGGAACTGGAGTTCAATTTGGTGATTAGTGAAGGATATGTAGATTTGAGAGCCTTCTATTAGGTGAATCAGCGAATAGAGCATTGGGCCCAGAATCAGGAAGCTCAGAGTTTAAATCTGTCCTCAGAAACTTATTAGTTGGGTGAACCTGGGTTAGTCATTTAACTTTGTTTGCCTCAGTTTCCTACTCTGTAAAATGAGCTGGAGAAGGAAATGGTAAGATTCTCCAGTATCTTTGCCAAGAAAACCTCAAATGGGGTCATAAAGAGTTGGACATGAAAGAAAACAACTAAACAACAGCACATAGAGCTAATAATCATAGAGCCATGGGAGCTTATAGGACCACTAAGAGAGAATTAAGGAGAAAAGAAAAGAAGACCTAAGATTGAGACTTGGGTGGAAGATGAGGGATGATCTAGCCAACAGTCCTAAAGAGTCAGGCAGAAAGAGAATCAGGAGAGTAGTGTGATGGAAGTAGAGGCAAGAAAACAACTTAGAATGACTACAAAACTATCAATAGAATGAACTACTACAAAACAATAAAAAGTGAATATGACAAAATTATAAAAACTAGGCTTGACCCCAAAGAAGAGATATGAGAAAACACCTCCTCTACTCCTTTGCAGAGGTGAGGAGTCTACAAGTGTGGAATGGTGTATATATATATATATTTTTTTCCCACCTTTTCAATCTTTTGTATGGGTTTTGTTCATTTCTTTTTTTCCTCTTTTCCTTTTTCCTTTTGAAAAAGATCCTTTTTTCTAAGAGATGGTTCTCTGGGAGGGAGAGGATAAGAAATACAGGTACCATTTAAGTGATATAAAAACAAAATGTCAATAATTTACTTTTTTAATTAAAAGTTACAAAAAAATAATATTTAAAAGAGCATGCGCGCGTGTGTGTAAAATGAGTTGGCAAACCACTCCAGTTTCTTTACCAAAAAAAAACCCCAAATGGAGTCGTGAAGAGTCAAACACAACTGAAAATAATCGAACACATAGCTGATCATTAAGACCTTTAAAAAAAGAGTTCAAAAATAAGGACAGACAGGCATTTAAGGCAATTTAAGGGCATCTTGCCTTGGTTACAATTTTGTAAAAGTGTTTCATCTCATTTACAAATTGTAAACTTTCCATGTCTTTAGGTCTTTTCAGGACAGAAAGAATGGCTTCATTTGAGACTGGATGCCATGTGCTGTATCTAAAAATACAAGATGGTAAAAAATAATGGGGCACATTGAAGGTGAAGAATCTGCAGAGCAAGAGCATACCCTGGAATCTCGAAATTGCTTCCACCCCCACATATTGCTGTTGGAAAGTGCTGCTTTGTAGATTCCCAAAGGAGAGCTCTTCATACCTCCTCCATAAAGTAGCTGGGTTTGAGGGGATGTTGCCTGATTTCTTCCAAATCTCCCAAATTTCTCTCCATCATCTTTAATTTTCATCTCTTTCACTTCTCAGCTTCCCTACAGTCTTCTTTCTTTCCAATCTAGCCTCAGACTCCACCTAGGCACTCCAAAGTCTGTCAGATGAAGGGAATTAATGTAGAAGCTACAGCTGTGTTTTTAGCAGGATGTTGTACTCTTTTTTTCCTTTACAAAAAGAATGTACTCCTCTGTCTCTTCATCCTCCGAACAGTTCCTGGGTTTTAGAATGTAGTACGGTTGTCCTGCGCCTTAAAACAATGCCTTAGTGGAATTGGGGTATAGAATCAAGGGGAAATGAGAAGCTCTTTATCAGCTTATACCAAAGGGTGGGGGGAGACAGAAAGTTCATATTATAAATTAGACTATAAAGTGCAAACTAGTTATTCAGGCAAAGTTGTTGTGTTCATTTATTTAATGAATCTTTTGATGCCTGTCGTTGTAGGCACTGGAGAAACAATGAAAAAGACAGTCCCTGCCTTCAAGAAGCTTACATTCTAATCTATTACTGCTTTCTTCCCCCTGTTCTACTCCTATTCATGTACTGCTAAGAGAAGCTGACTAGGTACATTATAAATTAATGTTATAAATAATGTTATAAATAATTATATAATTAATGTTATAAATAATGTTATAAATAAATGTTATAAATTAATGTTATAGAAATTCAACTGCGCCCTTTCTGCTGCAAGGCAATCTTTTTATTCTTGGCAAGTTGAATCTCACTCCCTACAAAAGTTTTCCAGACCTTCTCTTCTCTCCTCAAATCTCCCCACACTTCACTCTTTTCCCCTCTCCTCTCAGCTGAGGACCTCACTTCTTACTTGGCTGAAAAAACTGAGTCCATTTAATATTTACCCCCTCTTCTCTTTTCTTTATCTCAAAATCTCTTGACATCATTTCCCCCTTTTCTTTTCCCTCGTCTGACAGTGAGCTATCTTTCACTGTATTGTATTTGCCAAAGCCAGCCCTTCCTAACTTCTCTGACAATTTGCCAACTTGACCCCATCCCCAGTCTTCAATACTCTTTAGCCTTTCTACTAGCTCCTTTCCTACTGCCTTTAGACATGCCAAGTTTTCTTCAAACTTAAAAAACTCACCATATCCTACAATCCCCTCAAACTATCATCTCTTTCCTCTCAACTCTTTGAAATCTAGCTTCCTATTTCATCACTCAACTGAAACTTCTCTCTTCAAAGAAACCAACAAATGATCTCTTAATTTCCAAATGTGATGGTCTTTTTTTCAATCTTCATTGTTCCCAAATTACCTACTGTATTTGACACTGTTGTCCTTCTTCTGGATAGTCTCTCATCTCTGAGTTTTCATGATACTACCCTCTCCAGCTTTTTCTCTTATTTGTCTAGTCCCTCCTCAATTTCTTTTGTAATTACATCATCCAGATCACTACACCTAATTATGGGTGTTCCCCGGGGCTATTGTCCTAAAGGTCCTCCGTTCTCTTTTTATATTCTTTCTCAGTTCTCTGAGCAGTTCCCTCGGGTTTAATTATCATCCCTATGCCACTAGGTTACACAGTAGATAGAGCACCAGACCTGCAATTAGGAAGACATCTCCCTGAGTTAAAATTTGACCTCCAGTCCTTATTAGATGGGTGAAACTGAGCAAGTCACTAACCCTGTTTGCCTCAGTTTCTCAACTGTAAAATAAGCTGGGATCTTTGCCAAGAAAACTCCAAATGGGGTAAAAAAAGAAATTGGACACTACTGAAACAACTGAATGACAACATGCATATGACCCCTAGAGTTTTGTACCAGACCCAATTTCTCCTTTTGACTCCGATTCCACATCATCAGTTCCCTACTGTTATTCAGTCATTTTTCAGTTACATGTGTCTCCGCTTGAACCGATTAGGGTTTTCTTGACAAAAATACTGGAGTGGTTTGCTATTTCCTTTTCCAGTTTATTTTCCAGATGAGGAAACCGAGGCAAATAGGATTAAGTGATTTGCCCAGAATCACACAGCTAGTCAGTGTCTGAGGCCATATTTGAACTCAGGTCTTTCTGACTCCAGGCCTGACATTTCAAACTGTATATACTAGAGAGATCCCCAGATCAATATTTGATCCCTTCTCTCTCCACTCACCCAAATACCACCTAAGTGGTAGCCCAGGCCCTTATTACTTACCATTTAGACAACTGCAACAGCTTACTAATTGGCCTCTTAAATTCAAGTGTCTTCCCACTTTAGTTCATTCTCGACACAGTTACCAAAATGATTTTTCCTTAAAAGACTTGTACAAAAATATTTATAGCAGTGCTCTTTGTGGTGGCAAAAAATTGGAAAATGAGGGGATGCCCTTAGGGAATGGTTGAACACATTGTGGTATCTGTTGGTGATGGAATACTATTGTGCTGAAAGGAATGATGAACTGGAGGAATTCCATGTGAATTGGAAAGACCTCCAGGAATTGATGTAGAGTGAAAAGAGCAGAACAGAAGAATGTTGTACACAGAGACTGATACACTGTGGTAAAATCGAACGTAATGGACTTCTCTGCTATCAGCAATGCAATAATCCAGGACAATTCAGAGGGACTTCTGAGAAAGAACGCTACCCACATCCAGAGGAAGAACTGTGGGAGCAGAAACACAGAAGAAAAACAACTGCTTGATCACATGAGTCGATGAGGACATGATTAGGGATGTAGACTCTCTAGACTATCACTCTAGTGCAAATACTAATAATATGGAAATAGGTGTTGATCAATGGCATGTGTAAAACTCAGTGGAATTGCTCATTGGCCATGGGAGGGGGGTGGGAGGAGAGGAGGGAAAGAATGAGAATCATGTAACCATGGAAAAATATTCCTAATTAAACTTTAAAAAATGACTTTTCCTTAAGAGCAGATCTCACAATGTCACACCCCTACTAAATAAATTCCAGTAGATGCCTATTTGCCCCTAGAGTTAAATACAAAATCCCCTGTTTAGCTTTTAAAGTCCTTCACAACTTGACCTTAACCTATCTTTCCACCTCACTGTACTTTACTCTCCCACATTTTGCAATCCAGATAAACTGACCTTCTCCCTCCTTGGGGCTGGTTGTCCCCAACACCTGGGGTGCTCTCCCTTCTCACCTCTGCTTCATTAAATCCCTCTCTTCCTTCAAGAAGCCACATAAGAACTACTTTTTCCATGAAACTTTTCCTGATTCCTTCAACTGCTAGTACTGTCCCTTTCAAATTACCTTGTTTGTAACTACTCTGAATATATATATATATATATTTTAAATTTAAACATTTATTAATATTCATTTTTAACATGGTTACATGATTCATGCTCCTCCTTTCCCCTTCGCCCCCCGCACTCCCCCCACCCATGTCCGATGCACATTTCCACTGGTTTTGTCATGTGTCCTTGATCAAGACCTATTTCCAAATTGTTGATAGTTGCATTGGTGTGGTAGTTTCGAGTCCACATCCCCAATCATGTCTACTCTGAATATATTTTAATTTTTTTCTCTTTAGATTTATTCCACACATGTGTATATATACATACAATGTTTGTATTGATTATATAGAGGTATATATGTGTGAACACACATACACATATCTTTGTTTCCACCATTAGAAAGTAATAAGCTTCTTGAGAGCAGGGATTGTTCCATTCACCATATTTATATAACCAGACTGCCTGGATGAATAAATACTGCTTGACACATAATAAGACATGGCCACTGATTCATGGAACTGCTTCTTCTCCCTTCCATTAAATAGTCTCAGTGTCTTAATCTTTGCCTTAGAACTTCAATAGGTACAGCCCCACCTACTCTTGCCCCTCAGGTGTTTTTTTTTTTTTTTGTTTTGATTTCAGTAAATGAACATTCAAGCTTGTGAATCTCACTCTCAAAGCAACATACATCTGATTGCTGTACAATGGCTGGTTTAGGGGCTCCACTATCCTAGCCTGATTCTTCAGGAAATACTCAAGCTTAGATCTCAGCCTGAAATCTTGAACCTTATTAACGCTTAGCTCAAAAGGACAATTATATAGGACTATCTTCTCATTGGTAGAGACTACCCTATAATACAAATGTTCTAGCCTTGACAGGGGCTTTAGAGATCATCCAGTGCAAGGATTCTTAGCCCTTTATCTATCATGGAATCCTTTGGTTTGCAGACTGTGAAACCGATAGATAACAACGGAATAATGTATTTAAATGTATTTTTAAAATATATGAGATTACAAAAAAAACCCTGTTTTTCATATGAAAAGATGTAATTTAGATATGTACATACATAATATATTTGAGTTGTGTATTCATAGAATTCATAGGTTTTGTACACAACATTTTTAATATGTACATAACAGCTATGTGAGTTGTTTATTTATGGATATGTAAACTTATCCAAATAGTAAAAAGCAAAGTTTATGGATACCAAGAACCCCTTATCCTGAAAATCATCCAAGTCTCTCATTTTTACAGATGAGGAAGCTGAGGTTCAAATGTTTAGCGATTTTTGTATAGCTAGTAATTGGTGGAGCCGGCTACAATTCCAATGGCTTTCTAATATACCACCATTGTCTGGAATCATATTAAAGCTTACTAAGACTGAACAGCTGGACCAATTTGGTTAACAATAAAGCTCTTTTAACCCCACAAAAAGTGAAAGTTCAGGCTATTATTATCTCCCTAGTTTAATCTAAGTCAACTAACAATTTGGAGAATTCAAAATCATAAGATCTGTAAATGAATATATATACACTATGATATTTGTAGAGAAACACCAAGAAAACAAATATTTAATGAGTGATAATCTTCAAAAATGCAACCTTACAGAAAATACCAGGCAGAAGTTTATATATATATGTATATGTATACACACATACATGTACACATGCACACATATTTAATAATTCCATCATTAATTTATTATTAGTAATTAATTCATCATGAATTACATTTATTATTAATAATTAATTACTTATAAAGTTTATTATTGATGATTAACTTATTGCCAATAAGATTTATTATTAATAATTATTTTATTGTTAATAAATTTTATTTTTAACAATTAATTTATTATTAACAAAATTTAATCATACATTAAATATCTAAATATATATGTTTCTTAAAAAAAAGTCTAGAGGAGAGTTAGGTGGTTTAATGTATAGACATCTAGACCTAAAGATGGGAAGTCCTAGGTTCAAATCTGCTCACTGACACTTCCCAGCTGTGTGATCCTAGGTAAGTCAATTAACTCCCATTTGCCTAGCCCTTCCTGCTATTCAGCCATAGAAACAATATATAGTATTAATTATGAGATGGAAGGTAAGGGTTTTTTTTAAAGTATCAATCAAGAAACATTTATTAAGCACCTACTATATTCCAGGCATACAGAAACAAAAACAAAAGAGTACTAGCATTTCAGATGATTAAGTTTCGAGTGTAATCATGTTTTTAAATTTTAAAATAGTTTAAGTGCTTGAAGCAGAGACATGTCAAAAAGGCTTCCATTACCCTCACTTCCTCTCTAGCAAAAATATTTATGATATTATTTCTAAATTATTTATTATATTCACAGTGAAATAATCATTTTTGCTTGTTGAGCTGCTAAAAGCACATAGAGGCAGCTAGATGGTGCAGTGAATAGAGCACTGAGCCTAGAGCCAGGAAGATCTGAGTTCAAAATTAACCTCTGATACTTTCTAGTTATCTGCCTCAGTTTCCTCAACTATAAAATGGGAATAATAATGGCACCCACTTCCCAGGGTTGCTATGAGAATCAAGTGAGAAATTTATAAAGCACTTAGTACAGTTCCTGGCACATAGTAGGTACTTGATAAATGCTCCCCCCTTCCTTCTCTTCCTAAGAAAGAAAAGGAAAATCTCATATAGTAGAGTTATCAGGAATTGACATGAGCCCCACAAATAAGATACTGAGATGACAGATAATAACACTGAAGGAAAAAAAAGTCATGAAATTCCTCCTGTACAAGTTCCAAGAGTCTAGGAACTTTTAAGAAAATATTGTTGTTTTCTGGGTACCTCTCTAGATTTTCATTTATATCTAGAGTAAAAATAATATATATTATAGTGTCAGGAATCTAGAAAATATCCTGCCCCAGAAGATCCCATTCCAAAATAAAAGGTAAAAGGCATAAGAATAATGTTGCCCTCCCCCAACTTGAATCCCAGCTATAAATCCAAAGGAAGGTATGAGGATCATGAAATCCTCACTGTTTTCTTTCAAAAGCAGCCCAATGATGTAAAGTTTCAAAAGGAGCTAAGAGAAGCATGGCTTCTTCTGGCTCAGGGAATAATCCTACAACAGGTGGTTTATACTGTTGAAGACATCCTTGTGTGGGAATTAGCACATTTGCCTGCTTACTTTCTTGGGCACAAGATCGACTTTCAGAAAGAAGCTGGTCCAGGAATTCATGGCAATTTACACCTATTTATAACTCTCCATTTCTTTCCTCAGTCACCGTGTGTTCAATACAGAAAATCAGGCAAGAATTCAATGATTTATTTTTTAATCGAATGCTATTATACACAATGCTTTTCCTAATTCTAATAACTCAAATAGTTCAAATTTGGAAATGAGTATAGACATAACTATATAAGGCCCACACCAGGAAGTGATGGCCATCAGCAAATGGACAGATCAGCTCCAACAGGGCAGCCACTGAAACCTAAATGAAACAAACACATTTCAATATTGCTTTAAAAGAAGACCAAAAAGGGGCAGCTAGGTGTTTCAGTGGATAGAGTGCCAGGCCTAGATATGGGAAGTCCTGGGTTCAAATATGGCCTCAGATACTTTCTAACTGTGTGACCCTAGGTAAGTCACTTGATCCCCATTGCCTAGCCCTTATCACTCTTCCACCTTGGAATTAATACACAGTATTGATTCTAAGATGGAAGGTAAGGGTTAAAAAAAAAAAAGATCAAACAATGAAACCCATTAGAAGGTTCTTGTTCTTGGAATGGTTCTGACAGGCAGAGGAGCCAAAGCTGCAAATATTCCAGTACCTCTAGATTAGCTCTTCAATTATCTCAAAGAATAAAGGTATAATGGGACAGCTAGGTAGCACAGTGGATAAAGTGCTGGGTCTGGAGTCAGGAAGACTCATCTTCCTTAGTTCAAATCTGGCCTCAGACACTTACTAGCTGCATGTCCCTGAGAAAGTCACTTCACCCTGTTTGCCTCAGTTTCTTCATCTGTAAAATGAGCTGGAAAAGGAAATAGCAAACCACTCCTGTATCTTTCTTTGACAAGAAAACCCCAAATGGGGTCACAAAGAGTTGGACACAACTGAAAAACTAACAACAATGACAACAGTATAATGCTGAAAAACAACACTGATGTAATGGGAAGAGTATGGAATGAATCTGTCTGTAGTCAAAGAACCTAGCATTGAATCCCAGCTTTACCACTTACTACTTGTTTAGTCTTGGAAAAGTGGTTTCCTCCCTCTCAGCCTCTGCTTTAAAGAGTTAAGGTAAGTCCAGATGCTCTGATCTCTAAGCTCCTTTTCAGCTCAAGGTCTCATCCACCACTAGTATTAACTGGTAAGGAAGCACTTTACTCTGTGTCCACTAAGCCAGAGTCAGCAATAATATTTAATCATTTCAGATGCGCTGATCTGAGAATTTGCAGATAATTGAATTTATTTTCAATTTAGCACATTTATAAATATGGGCTACATCTACTGGTTACAATTTTTTTCCTACCCCAAAATCAGGACACATAGTCTGAATAAGAATATTCCTGTTGCAAAATTTTATTAAGTGCCTATGTTCTTCTCTGATCAAGGCAATAACAAACCACAATTCCAGAGGACCAAAGATAAAGCACACTACCCACTTCCTGACAGAGAGCTTTTGGATTGAGAATGTAAAATAAGACATACGATTTTGGACATGGACAAAAAGAGAATTTGCTTTGCTTGACTAGGCATAATTGTTATAAAGTTTTTCTTTTTGTTGTTTTTTTCTTGTTACTCAAAGAAAGGGGAGACTGGGAAGGGGAGAAAATAAATGCTTCTTTTAAAAAAAAAAGCCTTCCAAAAGTTTATAGATTCTTTTCAAAAATATTCTGCAAAAGACAGAAATGGTGTTTGAGGGGCTAAGAAAGATAAGTCCACTAATAAACTGTGGAAAAGCTGTGAATTAATCCAACCGCTCATGAAATTTGGAATTATCTTTAAAAAATAAATGATTATGATGCCCATATCCTTTGACCTAACTGGGAAGCATACACCCCAGGAAAGTCAGACCAAAGGAAACTAGAAACAAAGTAGATGTCCACTAATTTAGGAAAGTTGGCCAAATCATGATACTCATGAATGGAATGGAATATTCCTGGGTCATAAGAAATGGTAAATATGAATAAATTGAAGAATTTGGGGAAGATATCTGAACTGATGTACCATGAAGTGAGCAGAATCAGAAAAAAACTGTAAAATCACTACAGTGAAATAAATGGGAAGAATAACAGAAATGAAGAAACAAAATTCTGAATACTTTGTTAATAACACAATGATCATAATGATCAAGCATGGCCCTAGAGAAGAGCCGAGAAAATGTTCCTCCCTTCTTCCCTTAGAGAGATGAGAGACAGGAATTAAGGGATATGTAATATTAAATATGTTGTCATGTTGGTTTTGTTATTTGATTTTGTTGAATTACTTTTCTTTTTTAATCTTTGTTACAAGAGATAGCTCATTTAGTAGCAGAATGAAGAAAGGTTACATTCAAAAATGAAAATGATGTAAAAACAAAATATATCAATAAAATATTTATAAAATAAATTGAACTGATGTATGAGTCACCTTTCCAGTGCAAGTATATACACCATCCCTACTTTTATAGCAAACACCAACTGAATATCCCCAATATACATTCAATAAGTCATAGCAAACTGGGCCAATAAAAAAAAAATCTTACGAGCCCACTTTATGGGATTCTGAGTTCCCTTCCAAAGTTCCCTTTGAAGGTCTTCCAAGGAAGGTAGATATCCAAGTTTGTTAGGGATGTTGGAAAGAGTGGTCTCACTTAAGTATGGGTTGGATTAGATGGCCTCTGAAGTCACAAATTTAAATGCTATGTTCTATAGAATAGTTCAGTATCAAGCTACTCCTACAGGTTAGATATGGTCTTTTTTGGTGGGGAAAGGAAATGTGAATAATGTGAATGTTGATAAGTACAGGGAACTCATAATGTAGAAATTCCTTCCACAGATGTAAATACAATGACATATCTGAAACTTTAAAGTCTTAAGAAAGTTGCCTTGAGTGGTGAGCAGTAAAGTAATTGCCTGTGATCACACTGGGAGCAGGGATCAGAGGCAGGATGGGAAACCAAGTCTCCTTGGCCCCAGTGCTGCCTCTTCCCCCATTCCATGTGTTGCATCTCAACTTTAAGCCTACAATATCCCACAAGTTTCCATCAAAGTACTAACCAGGTATAGCCTGCTTAGTTTTGGATGTGATATGAGAACAGTCAAGACTTTCCACATAGCATAGATATAGCTTTAAGGCTATATCAAAGCAAAACAGTGTTAAGACATGATCAGTATAGATGTGATATTACATAATGATTTTTATCAAATATGTAGAATATTTTGTATGTTTAAAGCCAGGTAGGAAACTCATTTTGCTCCTCAATCGCATAAATGTAACAATGGACAATTAAGTCTATCTCTGTTGACAAAAGAAGGAAACATATGATGAAAATAAAAATTTATGAAGAGTGATGAAAGAAAATCTTTAAAAATGGAATGTTAATAGATGGTAGTATATTAATAACCTGGATAACTGAAGTTTTCTACGTGTACACAGTACAGATACATTTTTACCATAAAAGCTAAGAACAAGTCTCTAGAACCACAATTATTTGGGTAATTTTGGACAAAAAAGAATTTAATTTTGTATGAAAAATTTTTGAAAAAAAAAAAAAAAGAAGTTGGCTTTGGGTTTTTTTGGAGAAGAGAGCAGTTTGCCAGGATTACTGCATCATTTTGTGAGTTTTTCCAGGAATATCACCAACCATGCTAGGCCCCAAGTTTGACTTGGGAAAAAACCACTTCCAACTCTTTGCAGAGGTTTTTTCACAACTGGTTATATACCACAATTATACATTTTTAAAAATCCATGAATTAAATGAATAATAAACATTAAAATCTTGGGGTTCAAACAGAGCTATTTAAATTAAACTTGTATGAAGTACTGTGTCAATCCAAAACCCCCTAAGGTTTTAGGGGAGCTGAGACTCAAAAGGTTCATTTATAGCATACCATATCTCCCATGGATGCACTCTGTACACTCCATGCTTACTTTCTCTATTTGATTCATTGGTTAATGCCTAGTAGAACCTGCCTGTAAGCTCAGAAATTGAAAGTATATCAGATGCACTTGACCAAGAACTGGTTCTCTTCCCTTTAAAATGGAGCCCTCTGGGCAGCTAGGCAGCACAATGGATAGAGCACCAGGTCTAGAGTTGGGAAGATCTGAGTTCAAATGTAGCCTCAGACACTTCCTGGCTGGGTGACCCTGAACAAGTCACTTAACTGTAATTGCTTAATCCTTGCAGCCTTTCTGTCTTAGAACTGATACTAAGAGAGAAGTTAAGGGTTTTGAAAATAAAATAAAATAAAATAAAATAAAATAAAATAAAATAAAATAAAATGGAGGCAAGAGGCCTCCTTGATCTACCCTATGTGGAAGACACTAAAGAATTGGACAGCTTGCATACTGCTGGAGATGCAGAGGTCTTGGCTAAATGTGTGTGTGTCTCAGACAGCTTAATGGTACAGTGGATAGAGATATAGGCCTGGAGTCAGGAGGGCTCCGAGTTCAAATCTGGTCCCAGATACATATTTTTTGTGTGACTCTGGGCGAGTCACTTAAAACTAAACCTGTTTGCCTAGCCCAGTGATGGAGAACATATGGCACGGGTGCCGAAGATGGCAAGCAGAGCGCTCTCTGTGGGCACACAGCACCACCACCCCCGCCTCCACCCCCAGAGTTCCTTATTAGAAAGGCAGAGCTGTTTGCCTCCCCCTCTCCACAGCACCTAATGACATTTTTTCACATCCCCCAACCCTCTGCCCAGAGCTCACAGTGTAGAAGGTGGGCAGCTCACAGGTAGCAGAGTTGGAAGGGAGCCGAGTTCTCTGACCACTCCCCTCCCCCTCTCTACAATCGCTGAGGACATTCCTCACTTCACCTGCCCCTCTTCCCGGCAGCCCAATGGGAGCACTTTCTCCCTTCCCTGTGTAGGGTAAGGGGGGGCGGCACAGCACACGGCCTCTGAGGGGAGGGGAGTGGGCATGGCACTTGATCTGGGGGGATGGGTGGGGGCAGGGCTTGGCACTCCATCTCTAAAAGGTTCACCATCACTGGTCTAGCCCTTGCCCTTTTGTCTTAAGAGTTGCCACTGACAGAAAGTAAGATTAAAAAAAAATTAAAATTTCTGTGTTTAGTCTGTGAAGATGGTCTCTGCAAAGTCCTATGGCTGATCCCTATTGCTCTTACTTTGTCCCAAGAATTGGCAAAATAAGATTGAATTTTCCTTTGCTCTTAAATTCCTTATTCCTTGAACTTTGGTCACCTATGCTCCTGACTTTGGGTGTTTCAATTTAAAATGTTAAAATAAAATTTCACGGGCATTGGCTTGTCTGACTCCAGTAAAAACCTCTGCTAATTGTTAAAACTACCACAATGGACTAGGATAAGTATTCTTTTTGACAGAATTAAAATAAATATGTACAGAAAGTTAGGAAATGACATATCTGAATGAATATACAACCTCTGTGTTCTTTGATACTACTATAAATTTTGTCCAGTAGAGTTTGCATGTACAATTCTGAAGGTTACTGAAAAAAAGCAGCATTTGGAAGGTCAGAGAACTGCTTATCCTGAGATCATCTATATATATTTATATCTTCTCCTTTTTCATAAGATACTACAAAGTAATTTATGTTTATTTGTATATGATCCCCAAGCCCCCACTATCCCTTGTGTTTTATCAAGAGAAACATCCAACAAGAAAAATTTTATCTAAGTTTATTTAAGTGTAACAAAAGTAGAACAATGCACACCAAATGGGAAGAAATGTCCAAAAAGAGGAGACAAAAATATTCAGAAACACGAATGACTAGTTTGCCAAGAATGACCACCCAGGTGCCATCAAAAACACATTTACCAATTTATAAATGTTACTAGTATAAATTAAATTCAGGAACTGACTCTCAGTTCACTGCTAAAAGTTATTAAATTATTTCCAAAATATTAATTAGAACTGACAACATCCATAAGTATATAAATGCCAAACAAAATAAATATACTAGGAATAAACGAATGAATCCTAAGAGAAAATGGAAATCATCACTCATGGTGCCAGAAAAATACTCCATGTTCTCACATAAAATTGTGAGGTTTTTTTAATATTAAAAATATATTAATAAATCTTGTATGCAAATTTCTGACATAAAAATAAAACTGTTTCATATCCTAAATATTCCTACTATGAAACAGAAAGTATTTAATTTCACTAGTCAAAACTTTCCTAAAACAGAAATTGCATTTGAATTTTACTCCTCACATCAAGGCTGAAAATTGTCAGTAAGGCACTCTAGGCTTTTCTCATACCAACTGACCCAAAAGATTTTTTAAGAAATGTTTATTTTCTGTGCATATCATTTGATTTAAAATTATAAATCCCTGAGCACTTTCTCTTCTTCCTCCTCATCACTGTCAGTTACATTAACCTGCTGGATGCTAGAGGGAGTAGATGCAGGAGCTGTGAATACATTCTCTAAGGCTCCAATGTCCAGTTGAGGCATGGGGTTTAAATATTCTTCTCCACTATGGCTATGGCTGTTATAGTAAGAGGCTCCGTCCAGGCTCTCACAGCTTCGAGAATCTTCACTGTGTGTCCGTTCATCTGGGTAGTCTCTGAAGGGATAGTCTCTATTTAAGGCAGAAAACATGGCCTCATGCTTTTGATACCTATCTTCATAATACCCAAGGCATTCTGGCATTGAACTTGGGAAATTTCCATAGCCAAAGGGAGGACGACTATAAGGACACGTGCTGTAGCAAAAAAAAAAAAAAAAAAAAAATACCAAAAAGGAGTCAACTTGAACCTTTTGTCATATATTGCTTTGCATAAAGACTAATACAGAAAATTGAACTACGGCCTCATTTTGATCTAGACTGTTACCAGGGTTGCTTTTCTGAAACTCCTTCAAGGATTCATATCTTTTTCTTTTTCCCTAAGTGTGTTAAGTAAGCTCATGCCTGAAATACTCACCAGCACCATTATCTGCTTCATACTTTTCACCTTTTGACAACCTTGATAAAGAAAAAGGGTTCAGGCCTTTCTCTGCTAACACTGCACACCATTTAGGGCTTGGGAGATGCAAATATGTACAAGGCATGCTAAGAATTCTGATACTCAGTGAAGTGTGTGGCATAACTGTTAGTTATTACTTGCATTTAAAGGAATAAATGGAGAAAATTTGGTGCAATTTTGGTCAATTAATTTTCTTGGGGGAAAAATAGAAGCTGAAAATTTAACTGCCACCTTCAAAGGCAAAAACAAAACAAAAACCCTGAAAAAATCTATTTACCACCAGAAAAGAAGAGAGTGGAATTGACTGAAATTACTCTATGGTTTAAAGATTTTGTCAAATTCAGTTTCCAGAAGAAAATCAGAGGAACTGAAAGTTATTTTGCTCCATTACAAGGAAGGATAAAAAGAGCAAGTCTGATAATTGCCCTTCAAATCCTTTTGATTCTAGGTAAATAAATGTTAAAGGCTGGGGACATTGTTCTCTCCTTTCAGAGGCACTGAATAGGAGTCACATAAGGTGTGGAAGATTAGAACCACATGGTTCCCTGTGCTCATGGACTCCATCTAGTGACAAGATATTAATACATTTTAATTGCAAATGACATGACAAGCTGTTTTCTTTTAATGCTCCTCCGTGAATGGCTTACCTTTAAAAGTGATAAGTATAATAATCTATCCTGAAGACTATCAATCCCTTTGACAATGTAAATTCTGCAAAGGGAATTGAGGGACCCAGAAAGGGAGGATGATTTGGCTTCCCTGTCATAGGAGACAGGGTAATTCTATACCCCAACTCCAAATTCCTTTGTATGCACTTGACCAATAAATGGATAGTAAATTACACTCATCTACTAACTTAGTAAAATATTTTCATTTTGTTCCAACTGTTACCACCCAAGTGTAGACCCTTATTATTCCATACTTTGGCTACTATAATGGTCCACTAAATAGGTCCACTAAAATTTCTCACCTTCTTACCTGTTTGTACAGTTTTTCCCCACCTGACTTTAACAAAATCCTACCCATCTTTCAAGGCTTAATTCAAATCTCCCTCCCTCCCAGAAGTCTACATCACAGCCAAAAGCTGGTGTTTTCATTTGTTTATCACAAATAATAATATTGGCTTCTATTATGACTACGAAGAACTTTATATACATTATCTCATTTGATCTTCAAAGGAAACTGAGGCTCACCAAAGAAAAGTGGGCTTTCCCAAGGCCACACAGTTAAGAAGTAACAACTCTTTTTACTCTTAGCCTAATGGGGTGAAGGATACAAACATGAGTTAAGACATATCTCCTTACATTTGTACATAGCAAGTTTACAATCCAGTGGGGAAGAAAAAATATATACACAAATGACCACAATAGAGCCAGTATAGAATAAATGCCCTTAAGAATGGTACAAGTCACAGAGGTAGACAGAGGAAAGACTTTTCTGTTGGGGTGACTACCAAAGGCTCCATGACGAAATCTGCAAAATCCAAAGTCAGAATGATATAAGAGAAAAAGCCTGGGACTATTGAGCCCAATACCAAGTCCTGACTCTGTCACTATTTAGGTAACCTTGCACAAGCCACTTTACCCTTTTGAGCCTCAGTTCCTTCATTTGTAAAATCTGAATATTAATCCCTGCCCTACGTACCTCGGATTATGAGGATGAAATGAGATAACGTATGTGAAAATACCGTCCAAATGTAGAGTCTTTAAGTTCTAAAAGAAAGCTACATTTTAATGTTGCATTCATGAGATATAAAACAGAAACACACACATTCTGCTCAATTCTCTCTGGGACTGTTTTGTTTTTGCCTTTATATCTCTAATGCTGGCACTTAAATGCTTAGTGAATACTATCAAATCACTGAGAACAGATGATATCGTACTTACCTCATCAGATTGGGATGATCAAATGAAATTATATATATATATATATATTTTAATTTATATAAAGGGATTTGTAAATCTGAAAGTAGTACATAAATATCAGCTATTATTCCTCCACTTCCCTCCCACATTCTCCCCATAAAGAAAACCAATACTCCTGATCTAAGAGAGAAAAGTTCTCTCCTGAGTAGTCATTAGACTAGGGAAGTGTTGCAGGGGCTCCCTGCTATGGTCCTGGAAGAATGTCCAGAAGCACGGGTAAGTGGTAATGCCCTTAAGGAAATTCAGGGTCAAAAATGGCCATGCATAATGCCCTTCTTTATCTGCATGGAGCAGAACAGTTATTTGTAAGATCATAGGATCATAAGTCTAGGACTGGAAGGGCCTCTGAGGCCATCTGGTCCAACCTACACATTTTACAGAAAAGGAAACTGAGACCCACAGATAGTAAGCTATTCTTCCTACTGCATTAACTCAAAGAGACCTGACCTGCACAAATACATGCAGTTCTTACAAGTTGAGGAAGAGGTGATTAATTCATCAAACATTTATTGATACTGTAGGATATATTTTATTCCAAAGGAATATGTGCTGAATACAAATATGAAGATAGAGCCTAAAGAGCCTAAAAGTGGAGCCAGTAGCTTCTTTGAAAAGTAGCATGCCAACAATCCAACATTTTTCATCATGTATTTGTAGATGAGGATAATAATGGCTAACATTTTTTAGCACTTACTATGTGCCATGAGCCAGGTCTCCTATGCTAAGTGTTTTACAATTTGATCCTCATAACCACCCTGGAAGGTAGGTGTTATTTTCCTCATTTTATAGATAAGGAAATTGAAGCAAAAAAAAAGAGTCTTGCCCAGGGCCACACAGCTAGTGAGTAACTGAGGCCAGATTTGAACTGAGGTCTTCCTGACTCTAAGACCAAGGTTCTATCTGCTCTACATACAACCTTGTGGGTGGGAAGGGAAAGCACATACAACAGTACCCCTTCCAGCAGGGAAGTTTCAGTGGGAACTCTCTGAAGTGGCAAGGCAATGGGGACATGAATATGGCAAGAGAGCTGGGAAAGGAAAGAGGTTTAGCATTCCAGTTATATGAAACATATCATAGAAGACAAAGAAAGCATGATACAAAGATGAAATAAAGGTCTTTCTGAATATGCAGAATAAAGAGTAGATTTTTTTTAAACCCTTGTACTTCAGTGTATTGTCTCATAGGTGGAAGATTGGTAAGGGTGGGCAATGGGGGTCAAGTGACCTGCCCAGGGTCACACAGCTGGGAAGTGTCTGCGGCCGGGTTTGAACCTAGGACCTCCTGTCTCTAGGCCTGACTCTCACTCCACTGAGCTACCCAGCTGCCCCTAGATTTTTTTAATAATAAAGAAGTTTTAAATTCCCTAAACTCTAACTAAAAAAGTAAATTGTACAGAATTCAATTTGCTTATTTCAGAAGGTCAAAAATGAAATATGCTTCATTTCTAGCACATCAAGTCTACAATTGGTACTCATTTCTTTATCCTTCTCAAGAGACCTATTTAGTTTAACTCTTACATTTCTGTTAAACAGTAACTCATCTGACAACTACTCCTAAAAAGGATTACTTCTTCCTCTGCTCTGATTCTCAAGAACAGAAAGAGGAATCAATCAGCTTTAGTAATCCTGCACCACATAGGCCCTGGTTTCACTGGAAACCTAGCACAAGGACAGGAAGGCAGAGGACTTGCAGTATCAGTGGTATGAGAAGCAACTGGGGAGATAATTGCCCTCATGGTAGGATCTGGACCCTAGAAACAGGCCAGTGAAAACTCTGAGGATTAAGGAAAGATGACTTGGATAATCAATGTGCTTTCTATTAGTCCTTGAATTGAAGAAGGTAGCCCACCTTCAACTAGTCTTTTCTTTTTGTTGAACCCCTACCTCCTATCTTAGCATCAGTTCTAAGGCAGAAGAGAAGTAAGGGCTAGGCAAAAGAGGTTAAGTGTCTGAGGCCAGAATTGAACCCTGGTTCTCCCTAATCTAGGCCTAGCACTCTATACACTGTGCTTCCACCTGCCCTCTCAATTAGTCTTTTCTAAATCATCTAACATTTGCCTATCAATATCTGAACCAATAGTTAAGCCCAACTTCAAACTGCATCATTCTTTCCCTTCATTTCCCTTCCTTTCAATTCCAACCTTGGATTTGTTTATTTATAATTTCACTCTATATATTTTATGTACAATTGTTGCTCACATGAAAAGCCCAGTCTATTCCAAAATCCCTAAGACTTTTAGCTTAAATTATGAGTTTTTACTGTTATAGTGAGATTATGAAATAGAGTGGAAGACCAAAGCAAAAAATCCTTTTACATATTATATTATTTTTTCCTAGAAGCATAAGTTTATATTTTTTCCAAATATCTTTTATTTGCAATTTGTATCCCCAATTACTCTAGATTTGTTTTACATCATTTCTTAACTTGGTGGTTGGAAGAATATTCAATAAGAGGTGTCAAAAATATGGTAAAACCAGACTGAAATTTCACTGAAAAACATTTAACAAAATAAATTAAAATGCAATAAATGATGTTAATATGTGGTTTTCTAAATCAACATGCCTCTGCAGAGATCCTTATGGACCGTGTCTATTTGAATTTGACTTCACTGCTCTGGATAATTCCTTTTAGTATGGGAGACTTATAGAAGAAGGGAAAGATTCATTATACACAGTATAAAAAAAGTTGTTGGAGTAACTGAAGGGACAGGAGATATATTAGTTTGTAAAAGTAGAAATAAAGGCTTCTGAGTTCCTCTATCCCATTTAAATGACTCTAGTGTTAAACTGACCAAACTAATACACAGATGCGGCCCCCTGAAATGTTCTATCCTGCAGCACGACATTATTCCTAATCTGATGAATACAATGAGTAGAATACAATACAATGAAACGTCGAAAGAGTTGTCTTAGAAACAGACTGACAGCTGAGTATTTCCTTTCCTTTGGACCCCTCTTTAAAAAGTTTGTCCATCACTGCTCTAGACAAAGACCACTTTAATTAGATGAGCAATTTATGATGGTTATAAACTTTCCCACCAAGTTTTTCCATACATTTCCCTGCTACCTGAGCAGAAATCATCCTTACAGTTGTTAGTCCTCTAAGGCAACCATCTTTTCAACTAGATACAGAGTTATAAGACTACGGGATACACCCTAGTAAGTACTAGTGTAGTGGGGGTATCTTGGGAAAAGCACCAGATTTGAAATAAAAAAGACCTACAGGCTCCAAATACCAGTTTGTCATTAACTAGTCATGTGCCTACAGGTAAATCCACTTACTTCTCTCAGTTTCCTCATCTGTAAAATGAGCATAATAATTTTACTTCCTATTTCACATGAAACAACGTGCTCTGAGGAAAGTTAATTTGTAAATTGTGCCTTAATTTTAGATCAGGGCTAAAATAAACTTCTAGCTATGACCCTTTAAAAAGTCCACAAAACCCAGGTGTTCTTTGTCTCTCACGCACTATTATAATAGTGCGACTTTATAATAATAATAGCTTTGCAGTTTCCAAAGCATATTTATAAATATTGTCTCATTTGATAAGTTTAATTATTTCCCTTATAGCTCCTAAAAGCCTTAGGAATCCAAAGATTTAAATGGTACTAAAGTACCAACCTTCAGAAGACAGAGTAATCCATCTTCACCACTTCTTCTGGAGGTTTCTGCTAATTCAACAAGGGATATGAACTAAATAATATCAGAAGACCTTTTAAGGCTCCATAAAATGCTTCATTCATATATAATACTCACTTCAGCTAAATCCTCTCAATTTATAGAAGGTACCCACTTGCTGAAGGTCAGTTACTCAACTTATTTGAGGGCTACTGGTCTGCATTGGGAAAGTGAAAAAGGCAATGGTGAGCAAACTAGTGTCAGAACAAGGGACATATCCTCTGCCCACTGCCTCTTCTTTTCTTCCTCCTCTGGAGGAAATACTGCCTAAGTCGACTTGGCAATCTATTTAATTTTACAACATACAAAAGGAGAGTCATTTTTAGCTTAGAAACTTCAAATTTTCACCAAAGGGAACTGTTTCCTACCCCCAAACACTGATGAAATACTTGCTAAGTTCATTGTATTCTCCTTCCTTTAAAATTTTTTTAGAAGCAGAACATAGATGAACATATTATATTTCATAGAATTTACGCAGAATCAAAGGTTCCTACCCTGCCCATGTAAACACTATCCCAGTGAGAGGAGGCCCAAGGGAGAAAGATATCTCTTAACCCTGAGCTTTAGATCCACCCTCTGACTTTTCTGAAGGCTGCTAAAGCAGACACTAAATCGAGTGCAAGAAAGCAAAACTCAGGGCCCCTCCTACTCCAATAACTGAAACTCTCCTCTTTTACAATGTCCTTTTTCTGCTAGGTGTGGAAGGAAGGCCTTGAAATAAGCCAGCCTAGGTAGGATAGGTTCAACTGAACACTTTGTTGCTTCAGTAGGTCTTTCTAATGGCAGAGAGGGGTGGAGCAGGAAGGAGGAGAGAAGGGCAGGAAGGTGGGGAAGCTGAAGCAGGTGAAGGCTTGTATCAACATGTAACATTCTATGATGTCCAGAACCTACCCACATCTACTAACTTAAATATATTTGATTAATGAAAAGACTAATAAAAACACAGTAGTATACTTGCAAGGGAGTTCAATGTTGCTATCCCTAAATTAGAAATTTCCCAGTCTAGACTATTTAATAACAAGAAAAAAATCAATTTGCATGTAATAATTGATCAGGAAACACTCAGGTGGTAAAAAGAGCAATGGACTGGGGCCAGGACTTTTAAGTTTTAGGTCCATGTTTGTCCACTTTTCTACACTGTTCCTCCATTTCCTCATCTATAAAATGGGGAATTTGAGCTAAATTATCTCAAAGCTACCTTTCAATACTAAACTACTATGGCTCTATACCTGTCCTGAAAACCAGTGCCTCATAGTATAATTAAAGTAATAAAGAGGATAACCACGTTTAGATAACTCATTTCTCAGAGTAGAAAAGGTACAATCATGCTCCCATAAGTCACTGACTTTTTTCAAAGATCATTTGTAAGCCTGTTCTCCATACTGCAGAAATTTTGATTTTTTTAGTTCCTTAAAGACCAGAGGTAAATATTTCTATGTAAAAGAAAAATTAGTTACCTTGATGGGAAATAGTGAGGTCCAGGTAAGAAGTAAGGGTGATGAAAGGAGAATCGAGGCGGTGCACCGAATAATGTGGCTGGGTGGCCAATGGGAGGGGGTTGATAGACATGAGGATGTGGAATGGGTGGAGCCTGAGGGAGTGGTGCACTTCGGGGACAAGTAGAAACGCTGGGGTACTCCTTGGGGGGCTGAATGGTGGAGGGGGCAAATCTAGCATGAGCAGTACTTGCACTAGTTGGATTTCTACTGGTACTCTCCAAAGAGACTGGGGTGGGTCTCTTTACAGAGCGATTGGCTCCTGAATGCAGACGATGAGTGTCCGTTTGGGTAGGTCCAGTAAAGCGCTGTGGTGGAAGTGCTGGACGAAGAGGCAAGCTTGGAGCCGGGACGGCCACCTGAGCAGTGCTGGCAACGCTTGGTTGGAAGAGTGTAATAGGGCTTGGACGCTGGACTGGAGGCGTGGGTAGCTGGATAGTAGGTGGGGCTTCACCTTGAAAAATAAAAAATAGCCTATGTCCATTACCAAAATCATGAAACAACTAATCAAAGTAAATAGCTTAACTCTGTATTTCTCCCCAAACTTCTACAAGAAGGAAACTACCTGATTGATCTAGAACGTGGGTTCTGTCTAGATCAATTTGAGACAGAAATAGAAGATTTGGAGAACAGTTCCACTAGGACAACAAGGTAAACAATGGTGTGTTTGCTCTTCCTAGAGAAGAATGAGTTGCTGAATGGTAAATTCACACATTTGTAGTAGAAGAAGAATTAATAAAGTCAAAGAAAGAATGAAAGTTAAAATTAATCCATTCATTCAACAAGCAACAAGTTTGTTCTGGCCCAGAATAGCAAAATCAAGCCAAGTCTTACCATATCACTCTAACAGGCACTATATTATGGAAACTGCAAGGTAAATATAGTTCAATTAGTCTTATTTAAAAACCTGATTTCACTAGTCAGAGAGACAACCTACCTACTGGAATGAGAAATAAATCTGGAGTCAGTTTACAAAGGTAATTTTGAGTTGGACTTTAAAAGATGCCAAAAATTGAATCTAGGGGAGAGAAACTGAAAGAAATTGAGATATATTAAGAACAAATTGAAGAACAGCTTCAGTTTAATAAGAAGGAACCTACCTAAGAAACTCTGAGGAGAAAAGTAGCTGTTTATCTAACAAGAAATAATAAAGGAGAATAGCAAAAGCCATCAAATAAGGGATCAACCAAGAAGGTCAAATAAAGGAAAGACCTTTTAAAGGTCTCTGGTGCAAGTGTACATCAGCCTGATAACAACAAAGAAGTCTGATTTCTTTGCAGGGCATGTATCTAAGTCATATCAAAAAACTTCCCAAAATTTGTCAAAATGAATGAATATTACCCACTGTAGTGGTTCTTATAGGCAAATGACACCAACAAAAGGAATCTACAAAGTATTGACAATGATTATGAAATCTGAGGCAAGAAACTGAAGACCACAGAGGCATAAAGTAGTCTCACAGTTTAAGGTTAAGATATATAGAAGATGCAAATCAATTTGGGAAATGAGGAACTAGCTATGAAGATGCTGAGAGTAGAATCTGGATTTCAGGATTGCAACTGATATGATAGGGATAGAATGAAAATAACAAAGGCTGGTAAGAATCCACTTTGTCTGGTGTCTTGAAAATCTAATTTTTAAAAAGGCTTAAAAATTTTAAAGATAGAGAAAAAAAAATCTTCCTGTGTATATCCACTAAGCTAGATTAGAAAATAATCACAATGGGAGTACACCTTAGGTGGCTCAGTGGATAAAGAAAGAACCAGGCTTGGAGATAGCAGGTTCTGGTTTCAAATCTGGCCTCAGACACTTCCTAGTTGTGTGACTCGCCCAGATACTTAATCCCAAGTATCTAGCCCTTACCACTCTTCTGTCTTGGAAACAAAACAAGGAAAATAATCACAATGAAGGAAATTGAGACTCCCCAAATCTTACAGAAGACAAAATCCAAGAAAGACTACAGTAGTAAGACAATGTTTCAATTGTCTATGTATAAACATCCACAATAAGCAAAATGAACTAGAAATCCTAATGCAAAAAGGCAAAATGTATCTCAAAAGCCATCACTGAGACCTGATGGTAAGAAATCCAGGGCTGGAACATGTCTCTGGCTGGATGTACCATATTAAAAAAGAAACAGGATAGCTAAAAGCAGAAGGGAATACTGGGGGTAAATGGTATATTAGGAAAGAATATCATGTTAACAAAATCTGGGATCCAGAGGCAGATGGATGCATTGTGTCAAATGTGGGTATGAGGGGCAGATTTGTATGTTAATTAGATATATTCTTATGAAAAAACCCAGGAGCCAGGAGGGGAAGCTTTGTGGCAAGCAATTAGGTTAAGATCAATAGAGGCAGAAATGGAAGTGATTTTTTTTTGGTTGATTTTTTTTTAAAACCCTTAACTTCTGTGTATTGGTTCCTTGGTGGAAGAGTGGTAAGGGTGGGCAATGGGGGTCAAGTGACTTGCCCAGGGTTACACAGCTGGGAAATGTCTGAGGCCAGATTTGAACCCAGGGACCTCCCATCTCTAGGCCTGGCTCTCAATCCACTGAGCTACCCTGCTGCCCCCTGGAAGTGATTTTTAATCAGAGTATTCTAGAGGCCATCTGGACAGAAAGAAGAAATAGATGAGTAATTCAAAGAACAGATCATAAAACTTACACAAAAGCATGCTATAATAGTGAAGGGTAATAGGAGAATTCAATTGCCTAGACAGTTGCTAAAGATAAAGATAGAGATGAAGATGTTCCATTCCTCCTTCCCCTCCTCTTTCTTTCTCCCTCTCTGTCAAAAGCAGAGAAGCTAATAACCTCTTATTCTGCCTTTATAATAATTGTATCCTTCAAAAGATGGAGAAACTGAAAAGGGAGAATTCCATTCTGGATTCTCAATTTTAAAAAAATCTGGCTTTTGGGGAGGAAATAATGGGAGCCTGGGGGGGGGGAATGATAATTTTCTCCTAGAGTTTGTGATAAAAGAGGAAAAAAACTAAGCATAGGCTAACATGCACTCTAAATTTCAGGAAAAATGATTTCAAAGAGTTCAGAGAAAGAATAAAATAGATTCTAATAGATTTTTCTAGATGTCACCAGGGGAGAGAAACATTGAAGAATAAAATTCTAAAGATAGAAAAAAAGACAATTCTGATTAAAAAGGGAAAAAGGAGTTGCATAAAGAAACTAATATGGAAGCAGAGGAAACTCACCAGCCAACTCTGATTATAAAAAGATAAGAACTGAAAATGGGAGCAAGGCCAGGTAAAAAGATGAATACAAGAGCTTGGCATGATCATTTTAAAACTGTTCACAGAACTAGAACTCAGATAATCTGAGTGTGGCAAGGGAAACTACAAATAGAAAGGGTTTTGTTTTTATTTTGTGGGTGTGTGATGCTTATTTTTTAAGTTATAATGAGAGTAGAGGAGGATCAAAGAAAAGAGAGAATTGCTGTTTGGGAAGGATAGAGTGATAATAGTTGACAATGGAGAGGAAGCAAAGGTGCTCAATACTTATTTTGCTTGTTTTCTCGTGAAGGAAAATTGGAAATAGAACAAAATGCTAAGAGGATACCCAAGAAAGCCCTTGATAAATTCAAGTCACCTGACCTATATGAACTATACTTGCTGGCACTAAAAGAATTGGTAGATGTGACTACTAAGAAATCTAGAAATATGGCACAAATGTAGAAGAGTAAATGTGGCTTTCTTTTTTTTTCTTTCAAAAAAGGTAAAAGAATATAATCTGAACACTATCAGCTTATGGACTTAACTTCAGTTCTTGAGAAAATTCTAAGATGGATAATTGAGATAGTTAATGAACATCTGGAAAAGGAAACAGACAACACAGCTTCATTTAGAACAAGTTAACATGGCATTTTAACACATTCTGTATGAGGGATGATTCATACCACGTGGTAAGGGGAAAGGACCTAAGAGGCACCTACTTCCCTTTCCCTCCCTACTTAGGTTATTTGAGCCTCAAAAATTGGTCTAAGTCCTTGGCTCTTTTATTCCTTCTTTTCCATTCTAAGTGAAAGAAGTGGTGTCTCCAATCTGGTCCAGGAGCAAAAGTCTAGGAGTCCAAAAATGACAGAGCCATAAAGACACCTTGGGCCCACTGAGGAAAAGCAGCAAAAAAGACAGGCCTGAATTTCTCCTCTGAAATCATTTGTCAAGGCCAATTTCGAGAGAACTATGGCCCTCTGTGAGGAAGGTTAGCTTCATTATATTAAGTTAAGTCATTCCTTAAGTGGGCTTCAGCTATCTGGCCAAACTCCTCAAACAAGCAAAACTTTGAGCTATATCTGCAAGGCTTAACACTATTTTAGGCAAGAGACCTTGGTATGCTAAGAGTAAAAACCCTTTGGGGGCAGCTGGGTAGCTCAGTGGATTGAGAGCCAGGCCTAGAGATGGGAGGTCCTAGGTTCAAATCCGGCCTCAGACACTTCCCAGCTGTGTGACCCTGGGCAAGTCACTTGACCCCCATTGCCCACCCTTACCAATCTTTCACCTATGAGCCAATAGACAGAAGTTAAGGGTAAAAAACAAAACAAAACAAAAAAACCCTTTGTATTCTTCTATGATGACCGAATCCCACCTGTACCTCCCCAATTTCATAACTCAGGATTGGATAATTCTGAGGTAATGCATATGATTCCTGATTGGCTTTCAATAATATAATGCTTTAGTTACTAGTGCATAATTTATTATAAGTATTGGACCTGCATGCTCAATAAAGTGGAATCTGTGATCCCATTCTCAGTACCCTTGATCCTGTCAATTTCTCATCCACAGGGATCCCTCCTCTCCCTCCTCTGCCTTCTACCCTGGAGCTGATCTCCAGAGAGAATCAAATCTCATCACAGAAATGTAGGCTGGATGTAACAGCCAGCCCAGCAACAATGCTCTGCAGAGCCAGGATCCAAGGGATACCAGCCTAGCAGAAGCTAACATGCTGCCTTTGAATGTAAACTTGTTTTAAAGCTGGGTTCTCTGAGAATGAAGCATTTTATTCTTCTTCAAAGTATGAGGCTTACAAAGTGTTACCAGGAAAGGATATCCACTATTGGTTAGAATTAGAGGCAATAAATTGTGCTGGTTGGTGAATCCATGCTGAGGAGTATCAAGAAGGCCATATGTCCTTCTGACGTGAACAACAGAAATGTGTACTATCTTTTCAGCATATGTCTCCAGAACATAGTGGAGAATGTCCTGAGACTTGCCAAACCCAAAAACCACTAACCATTTCAGGTAATTGATGAGGAAAAAAAATACTACCTGAGAAGATCAAGAAAGCAATACTACGGATTGTATGGTCAAGAAAATGAAGACCTTACGGGTACACATTATGTTTTAATTATTGTGGAAGTGAAGACGGAGGTCTAAGAAGAGAAAAGTAGATCTGGAAAGGAATATTTTAACATTTCAAGGATCCATGATTTTGAGATTGTAGAATACTCCTTCCAACAATAAAGACTACAATTCTCCAGTACTTATTAGAATAGCATTAAGATTTTCCACAGACTATGGTACATGAATGAATGGAATACCATTGTACTATAAACAATGATGAAAAGACAGTTTCAAAGAAAGCTAAGAAGACTTGAATGAATGGATGCTAAGTAAGCATAACCAGAACAATTTAATTATAATATAGTTAAACCAAAATATTGTAAAAATGAACACTTTTAAAAAACTTGAGAACTCTGATCAATGCCATGATAAGCCATGATGATTCTGGAAGACCAGTGAAAAAGAATGCTACCCACCTCTCCTGCCAGAGGGATGATGGATATCCATCCAAATATATGAGACATAGATTTTTGGACATAGTCAATAGGAATTTATTCTCCTTGACTGCATAATTGGTACAGGGGTTTCCTTTTTCTCTTTAAGGAGAGTAGGAGGGAGGATGGCAGAAAGATGAAATAAATGTTTGACAATTAGAAAAAATAAAATTTAATTACAAAAAAGACTCCCTCAAAAAAACAAATTATCCTTTATATGAACTAATGCAAAGTGAAGTAAACAGAGCCAGAAAAACAGTATACCCCAATGATTACAACAATGTAAAGAGAAAAAGATAACCACAAAACAATTGAAGCTAAATGGTGAGAAATTATAAAAATCAAGTTTGACTCTAAGAAGAGAGATGAAAAGATACTTCCTCCCACTACTTTGCAAAGGCTTGGCCATACAGGTCTGGAACACAATATAATTTAAGATTTTTTGTTATCCTGATTGATTTTGCTAATTTTTTTCCTTCTTCCTTTTTAAAAATTACTTCTTAGAAGATATAGCTCCCTGGGAGAGGGAAGAAGAGAGAATGAGAAAAATGTACACAATGTAAAAACTAAAGATACCAATAGAAGTCTATTTTAAAAAAGGATAGATCATCAAAACTAACCAAAATAACATTAAGGAGGTACTGACAAAAAAGAAAATCCATATAGGTACCAAAATATTTATAGTAGCACTTTTTGTGGTGGCAAAGAATTGGAAAGAGTAGAAGTCCATCAGTTGGGAAATGACTAAACAAATTATGGTACATGATATATTGGAATATTACTGGACTTTAAGAAATAAATATAGTGAATATAGAGAAGCATGGAAAGACTTTATTAACTGAGGCAGAGAAGTACAGCCAAGAAAACAATATACATAATGACTATAGCAATGTAAATGAAGCAAAACACCACAACAAAACAACTGAAAATGAATGTTGCAAAGTTACAAAGAACAAGCATGGTTCCCAAGGAAAAGATGTGAAAAAAAAAAAACATTTCTCCATCACTAGTCTGGAGAGGTGGGCATTCTACTAATACAGAATATCATCTATATTATCAGATTTTTAAAATATATTTTTGTTATTCCTTTTTTTTCTTTAAAAAATGAAATGGTTCTTTGCAGGAATATAAGGTAAGGATAGAAGGTCAAATTTAGATGATAAAATTTTTTAAAATTATTCTTAAAAACTAATACATCAAAAAAATCTGACATATTGACATATTAATTTTGCCGAACTTTTATTCTTCCTGTTTAAGAAATTTTTTACTATAATTTTATTATAAAGGATGGCCTTCTGGAAGAGGGAAATGGAATATACTGGGAAATAAAGGAAATGTAAGAAAAAATGTGAGCATAAACATTTTCAAAAAGAATAGGTCACATGGCTGAACAAATTGTGGTATATGCTAGTGATGGAATACTATTGTGCTCAAAGGAATAATAAACTGGAGGAATTCCATGTGAACTGTAAAGACCTCCAGGAATTGATGCAGAGTGAAAGGAGAATGTAATGGACTTCTGTACTAGCAGCAATGCAATGACCCAGGACAATTCTGAGGGATCTATGGAAAAGAACGCTACCCACATTCAGAGGAAGAACTACAGGAGTGGAAACACAGAAGAAAAACAACTGCTTGAACACATGGGTTGATGCGGACATGATTGGGGATGTAGACTCAAAAAACGACCACATCAATAATATGGAAATAAGTCTTGATTGATGACACATGTTAAAACCAGTGGAAATAAATGCCTGTCGGCTATTGGGGGGGGGGGGTGAAGGGGAAAGTAAAAACATGAATCATGGAACCATGGAAAATTTTTCTAAAAAATAAAATAAAAAAAAAAGAATAGGTCACAACAAACTAATTTTTATTTGATAGGGTATTAAAATGCAAAGAATGCCTGCCAAGACAAACAGAAGAGCTATGGAATAGATTAGGCATTCAACACAAAATGGTATATGACCATAGTAACCTAGTGTTTGACAAACCCAAAGATCCAAGCTTTTTGAAGAACTACTCACTATTTGACAAAAACTGCTGGGAAAATTGGAAAAAGAGTATGGCAGAAATTAGACATAGGCCAACACCTCACATCATATACCAAGGTAAAGTCAAAGCAGATACATGATTCAGAAATAAAGTGTGATATCATGTCGAGATCTCTTTATCATCTCAGATAATCTGATAAGGACAGTTTAGTTGATAAGGAAGTAAAGGACACTGAAGATCTTTTCCTCAGCTCATGCTTCCAGCTCTGGCTCCAGGAGCATGGAGTTTATTATATACTATTTTCACACAAAAAAAACACAAAGAAAAACTTTACAGCTGATAGAGGTTACAAATCATACAAAAGAAAATCCTTGGAGGTTTCAAAGTAAAGATAGAACAGGGTCCAAGGCCGAATTCTAGCTGCCTGGATATCAGCAAGCAAATTCTGAGAATCGTAAATATATTCTATAGATATCATAAATGAATTGAGTCTTGTATTTTTTATGGGGAGGACTGAACCTGGTTGGATAAAGTTTTGTCTAGCTCTGACCTTGGCTGACTTAGGAATATTCTTAGAGTTTAGGGATCTTAATTTTCTTGTAGAGAAATTGTTAACCCAGTAACTGCTGGTTTGTTTAAAGCTTTCCAATGGGACTTATAATGTTATTAAGAAAAGGTGTGGATCTGAAAAGGAGTCAAAAGAGGAATCTCAGATTTTCATCTATTTAAGACTCTATTCCCCTTATTGGCCTCCCACAATACCATAAACAAATTGGAAGAGCACAAAATAGTTTACCTGTCAAACCTACAGATAAGGAAAGAAATTATGAGATGCAAAAATAAATAACTATGACCACATTAAATTAAAAAGTTTCTGCAAAAACAAAATCAGTGCAACCAAACTTAAAAGACAAATAACTGGGAGAAAAAAATCTTTTTTTTTAGCAAGTCTCTCTGATAAAGGCTTCATTTCTCCAATAGATAAAGAGCTAAGTCACATTTATAAGAATACAAAGCATCCTCTCCAAAGGACAAATGGTCAAAGTATAGGAATAGGCAGTTTTCAGATAAAAAAAATTAAAACTATCTTTAGTCATATGAAAAAATGCTCCAAATCATTATTAATTAGGGAAATGCAAATTAAAACAATTCTGAGGTACCACCTCATATGTATCAGTGCCAGATTAGCATGACAAAAAAAGGACATGATAAATGTTAGAGGGAATTTGGAAAAATTAGGACACGAATACACTGTTGGTAGAGCTGTGAATTGATAATAACCAAACTGGACAGCAATATGGAACCATGCCCAAAGGGCCATAACATTAATACTCTTTGACCCAGCAATATCATTAGTAAGTCTGTATCCCAAAAAGATTAAAGATAAGGGAAAAGAACCTACTTGCATAAAAAATTTTATAGCAGTTCTTTTTGTAGTGGCAAAGAACTGGAAACTAAAGGGATGTCCATCAACTGGGAAATGGTTGAACAAGCTGTGGTATAGGATTGTAATGGAATACTATTATGCTATGAGGAATGAAAAACAAGATGATCACAAAAAACCCTGTAAAAACACATATGAAGTGATGAAAAGTGAAGAGACCAGAACTAAGAAAACTTTGAACACAGAAACAACAATAATGTATAATTATCAACTATGAATGGCCTAACTATTATCATCAATACAAGGATCCAGGACAACTCCAAGAGACTTGTGATGAAAAAGGATATCCACTGTCTTAACAGATGGAATCTAAATTAATTTGATTTGATTGACACACTATTCTTCACCTTATTTCCTCCATTAATTTTTATCTAGTATAAGGAATATGTGTTTGGTTTCATAACATGATGAATATAGAAATATGTATGATGAGGCAATATATGTACAACCTATACATATCCACTTTCTTGGAGAGGAAGACAGAGTGGGAAGGAAGGATAGAACATGGGTTGCAAATGTGAAGAAATGAATATTAAGACTGCATCAATCTATAATCTGAACAAAAATTTAAAATATTTAAAATAGCTAAAGAAAAAAAGAGAAATAATAAAGAATGAGAAGAGGGCTCGGGATAAAATGCTGAGGAGCAACCAGGGTTAGCAAGCATGGCTGGGATGAAGATCCAGCAAAGTCTGAGATATAGAGGATAGAGTAGGGTCCCCCCCCAAAAAAAAAAAGTCTAGAGAAAAGAGATTATCAAGAAGAATGTGACCACAGAGAGGTCAAGAAAGATCAGGATTAAGAAAGGGATATTAGATGTGGCAATTAAAGAAATCATTAGTAACAGTTTCGATTGAGCTAGAAGTCAGAATATAAGAGTTAAGAAGAAAAAAGAAAACAGAGGCACCTGTAAGAGACAGCTCTTCTCAAGGGGTTTAGTCATAAAAGGTACATCTTCATTAGAGTACCCTAGGGTCCTGGAGTTTGTCTTTAGTCCTTTACAGTTTACTAACACTTTTATCATTAACTTAGAGAAAGGCCTATTTATCAGATTTACAGATAAACAAAACAGGGACTGACAACTAATGTAATAGATGGCAGAGCTAAAATCTAAAAAATTCCAACAGGCCAGTAGACGAGGCTAAATTTAATAAGATCAATTTCACCACAAATAAAGTCTTATGCTTGGATTAAAAATAAATCAATTTCATAGGAAAAAATACAGAGTTAAAGAACAGTTATCTAAAAAAGATCTGGGGTTTCCAGCAGACTACAAATTTAGTATTAGTCAGCAGTGTAATATGGCTAATGCAATCTCTGGTTACATTAAAAGAGGTTTAACTTCCAGAAGGAGGTGATAGTCTCTCTATACCTTGCTATGGGGAGACCACAACTGAGTGCTGTGTCTAATTCCAGAAACCAGTTTCCAGAGTATATGGACAAGCTGAGTAGACCCAGAGGAAAGAAACCATGATAGTGAAGACTTGTGAGCCCCAGCTCTATGAGAGTAAGCTAAAAGAACTTGGAAATGTTTAATCTGAAGGAGAGAAAACTCACAGGGCTCACAATAGCTATCTTTAAGTATCTGACATGATTTAAAATAGAAATAAGACCTGCATTTTTATTTGAGAGGCCAGAACCAGGAGCAATAGATGGAACTTGCTAGCCTTGGTGTGAGGAAAAACTTCCCAATATTTAGTTAGGTGTATCCCAAAGAGGAAGGGAATATCTTGAGAGATAATAGGATCCCCGGCAGTGGTAGTCCTCCACAGAGCTGGATGACAATTTATGTTATATTGTGATGGGGTCTTCTTTTAGTGCTTGGGTTAAATTAGATGACCACTGAGGTGTCTTTCAACTCTGAAATTTGGTGATTTTATCTATATTTAAATCCTGTTTCTATCACTTACTATTTGGCAAGTCACCTATTCTCTTTAAGTATATTTCCTTGCCTGTAAAATAAGGGTAACAGGAAAGAATCATTTCAAGGACACATTTATTGCCAAAAATTTTGTTACCTGGAATATAGGAGCATAAGGATGCATTTCAAGATATGGATTTCCTCTTGGTCATGGTTTAGATGTGTACCCTCTTCTCATTCTCCATTAGAGGAAGACTTTAACTCTCTAGCCCAATTTCTCTCTGAAAGGGGCATTCCCACACCTCTTGATCATGACTCAGAAGATATATATATATATATGATTTCTCCCAGTTCCTAAATCCTGTGCTATCCCTAAAAGTGCACGTTTTTGAGATGGCATCAGTGCCTCTACTATAGGCAGCATAACCCAGTGCTGAGAATAATAAAACTATCCCCTCTGCACTCAACTGACTATTAAAAAGAGTTCTGTTCACAGAGGATTTGTTAATCAATATATCTTAATATACTGCTATAGCTGGCTTTCTTCTTCATTGGACAAGAATGGTTTTCTGTAGGCAAGAGCAGCTAACTCAAAGTTCCTGAGACAAAATACTTCATTGATAATACTTATAATTACTATAGCACTTCTCTGAGATGAGCCCATATTTTATCTGATGGCACAGTACCCTTCTACACTCTGGTAGAAGAAAGTGCAAAGGAAATATAGAAACAAAAGGTGGCAATGGGAGATTTGATCATAGGATACATAGACAACTGAGTCTTCACTCCCAGAATTGCTACTTGGCAGTTTGCCCAGAAGATTAAATGGCTCTGCTACATTTGAGTATTTATGATTAGGATAGTAAAATGAGTTCATTTAACATGAAGCTTAGGTTGCTATAAAGGGAAATGAAGTCTAGAACTTCTAGAAAGTGGTCCCTGAAATAGTACCAGTTCCATATGCAAGAACTGCAAAACAGCTCCAAAATTCTTAGTGCATGGATAAGATAATGACCGAAAAAGAATTGCAAATATATGGTAAACAAGAACTTGTAGACCTTTTGAAGAATGTGTAACTTGTTCTGAAACTGAACCAAAATGGCAATTTCTTACCAGTAAAAAAAAACAAAAAACAAAAGGAATAGCAGTTTTTAAAACTAAAAATTTATGGAAAGCCAATGAATATAGAATTGCAAACCAGATGGGGAAAAAGTCTGGAATCCAACAGCACACTGGAGAAATATAGAGAAAATTTAATAGCGCTACTAATTTGATGTAAAAGATGGCAAAAAAATGTCAAAAAATGTAAATGCTTTTATTAAAAAATTATAAAAATGCCTGACATTTTAAAAATAGAATGCACTATAGAGATCAAGTCTCTATTATCTGTTATTCTAGATAAAACCTGGGACATAATGTTGCCATTCTACAAACTGTATAAGAAAACTTAGCAGACAAAAGGAGTACTACAGAATCTTTTTAAAAGACTGTAGTATTTAATAAATTAGGAGCAAATGGGATTAAACTGTCGGCTACTTGACTAAGAAAATGAAACTAAGCTGGATTTGATGAAATTATGTATACGAAATTTCAAAGTAGTAAGAAGCACTTTAATTACCCATATTTGAAATGGCTGAAAAGAGGTTGAAAAGTGGTGTTGAGATGTTTGGTATAAATTGTTTTTCAGTCATTTCAGTCATGTCCAACTCATCATGACCCTACTTGTAGTGTTCTTAGCATAGATACTTGAGTGGTTTGTCATTTCCTTCTGCATCTTATTTTACAGATGAGGAAACTGAAGCAAAGAGGGTTAAGTGATTTGCCCAGGGTCACAAAGCTAGCATCAGAAGCCAAATTTGAATTCAGGAAGATGAGTCTTTCTGATTCCAGGCCTGGTGCTCTATTCACTGAACCATCTAATGTTTCTTATTGGTATTAGAGAAATGATTAACTTCTAAAATGTCTTTGTATAATCTGCAAGAAAAAGAAATATATAGCACATTTAATCCTGAGAGTTATAAAAGAACTTGTGCCAGACATAATGTGAATCTGAGAATTAACTGTAATAAAAGGAAAACAGAAAAGCCCTGAAAGGTAAAGGAAAAAATAAGAGGAAAAAATTCAAGGGCTTTTTGAGGAACTTCAAAACTAATACTAAAAAGTTCTCCACAAACATCACAAGCAGGAAGCTTAGCAAGTTGACTCAAGAAAGGGGACCACTGGACATTATGGCATAAATGGCATCACTCAAAGATGAAAAGAATATACCAGAGATTCAGTAAATTCTTTGCTTTAGTCTTTATCACAAAAGAGCTTCAGAAGACCTACTAATTGTTTTACATAGCAGTCAAGCCAAAAGCATTAAAGCGATGTTCTTGATCAGAGATTTTTAATCTTTTTTTGTGCCATAGGCCTCTTTGACAGTCTGGTGAACTCTTACTTAAAATGATGTTTTTAAAGGCATGAAACAGAATACACAGGATTACCAAAGAGACCAATTTTACTGACACAGTTATCAATATTTTTTAAAACAAATTCAGTGATAGCTCATATCTATCTATAAACCTCTGGGGTCTGTGGTATCCACGATAAAAACCCCTTTTCTAGACTCAATTTACAAACCACACATTTTAGAGGAACTAAAAGGTATAACTATGAAACTGTTGGCTAAAGTAGACATTCTATTGTTACTACTGTAACAGATAACTAGTGGGATTGTCAATATAACTTCCAACTTTAGGAAGATTCCTAGATGTGATCCTTAAAACTATAGAATGCTAATATCTATATTCCATTTCTTCCATTTCTAGAAAGCTAGTAAAATGTACAATATCATATTACAATAGTGAACAAAGTCTAGTGGAAAAAAGTCATAGTTTTTATAAGGAAGAATTGGAACTCCCTAATTTTACTGTTTTCTGGAGGCAGAGAGGAGAGAATGAGGACTATTTAAAAGTCAGATGGATAGAGAGGAAACCAAGGAGAGACTGAGCAGAAGCAGACAAATATAGTGAGCAGAGAACTAGATTTAGAATCCAAGGACCTTGGTTCAAATCCTGATTCTTCAATTTGCTTCCCATTAACTTTGAAAAAGCACTTAATTTCTCTAGCCTTCAGTTTCCTCACCTATAAAAGGAGGGTGTTGGACTAGATCACCTTAAACTCTGTTCTAGCTCTAAATGCAACTGAGTGGAACAGAAGGCCATGTCTCTGGACAAACAAGTGCTAACAGTGAGATTTTTAAAATAAAATCAATCAATCATCTGCTTTCCAATTTTCCCAGAAGTTTTTGTCAAATAGTGAGCTCTTATCTGTTTGCAAAATCCTATGACAAAAATTAGGTTTAGATCACTATCTCATACCCTATAGCAAGATAAATTCAAAATGGGTATATGACTTAAATATAAAGAGTGATATTATAAGCAAATTAGGTGAACATAGAATGATAAATCTTTAGATCTATGGGGAAGGGAAGAATTTAAGACAAAGCAAGAGACAGAGAACATCACAAGATGTAAAATGAATAATTTTGACTATATTAAATTAAAAGGTTTTGTACAAACAAAACCAATGCAACCAAAATTAGAAGGGAAGCAACAAAATGAGAAAATTTTTTGTTAACAGAATTCTCTGACAAAGGTCTAATTTCTCAAATATATAAGAACTAAGTCAAATTTACAAGAAATCAAGCCATTCTCCAACTGACAAATGATCAGGTGATATGAATAGGCAGTTTTCAGATGAAAAAATCAAAACTATCAATAATCATATGAAAAAATGTTCTAAATCCCTCATGATTAGAAAAATGCAAATCAAAACAACTCCGAAGCATCACCTCACACGTAGCAGATTGGCCAATATGACAGTAAAGAAAAATAATAAATGTTGGAGGGAATGTGGCAAAGCTGGGACACTAAATGCATTACTGGTGGGGTTGTGAACTGATCCAACCATTCTGGAAGGCAATTTGGAACTATGCCCAAAGGGCTTTAAAGAATACCTATCCTTTGATCCAGCAATACTACTACTATGTTGTATCCCAAAGACATAAAAAAAAATTGGAAAGGAAATGTTTGTACAAAAATATTTATAACTGTGCTTTTTGTGGTGGCAAAAAATTGGAAAACAAGGGGTTGTTCCTTGACTGGGGAATGGCTGAACAAATTGTGGTATGTGATGGTGATGGAATTGTGCCATAAGGAATGATGAACTGCTTGATTTCTATAAGAACTGGAAAGACCTACATGAATTGATATGAAGTGAAATGAGCAGAACCAAGAAAACATTATACACAGTTACTGAATCATTATGTGATGATCAAATGTAATAGACTTTGCTACTAACGGCAATGCAATGGTCCAGGACAATCCCCAGGGGCTTATGGGAAAGAATGTTATCCACAACTAGGGAAAGAACTGTTGGAGTAGAAACACAGAAGAAAATCATATGATTTATCACATGTATATATGGGTAAATGATTTGGGGTTTAGGTTTTAAAAATTATAAAAATTAATAATATGGAAATAGGGTATAAGTGATAATACATGATATAACCCAGTGGAATTGTTTGTCAGCTCCGGGAGGGGAGAGATTATAGGGGAGGGAGAGAACATGAATCATGTAACCATGGAAAATATTTTTAAAATAAATTTAAAAAAATTTAAATTTAACTAGAACACATATAAAAATAATCAACTCATATATCTAACAATACAGGTTTAATCTGGAAAGGTGAAGGAAGAGAGAAAATAACACTGATAACTATAAAATCATGAAAAGCATGACGAGAGTATTTAGCAGTTTGGAAATATCACTTGATACGTGAAAGAAAGTAATACTTAACACAAATTTATGGAGTATATTAAGACAAGGAGAATGAAAATATAAACCACCTCAAAAAGAATAAGTCAAAATATGGCAACCTATATTATGTTATTTAGAAACTACTTATCCTAACTTTTTGAAGTCAATATGTAAAACAGTTGTTTTATCCTATTCCACACCTCACCAAGCCCTTATTGGCACTATCATTGACAGATTACTATACTGAATGTAGCACTAATCAGAACGAATAGAAAAACCTATATAAACAAGATATTGGAATGCTGCATATAGTAAAACTACACAGGAGTTATAGAAAAGACAATAGAGAAACAAGCAGATATTTAGCTGGGAAATGGATTATCTCACTTTATTAAGAAAACAAAAAAACCTTTCATGATCTCAAAGGATGAGGATGTTCATGAAATATCCTCAGAATGTTTTAAGACCACACAGTAAGGGATTCTTTCTTTAATAATATGGAATAAAGAGAGACTCCCATTTCCTGAGTCAAAAAACTTGATTTTCTTGAAAGATCTAATTTATTTTACATGGAATTTCTGTTACCCATTTGCAAATCTGGTGTTTTAATACAGTGATAAATCCTATTGGAATTTTTTAATTTATTCTAAACCTCTTCTTATTTTCTTCATTTCTAGTTGTTTCTTCAATCACTAAAATGTTAGTGTACATGTATATACATACATTATAATTGATTCTAAAAGTAAAGTGCATTTATAGCTATAAAAATAATTGATATTCAACAATGAAACTAACTCACCAACTGGATGAGTGATAGTGTTCTGTAGGCTGGGGATAACCACAGAGTATGTAGGTGAGCGATAAGGATAAATTGTTGTTGGATTTGTAGAGATGATATTCTGCGTAGTACCAGAAAACACAGTAGACACACTTAGGGGGAAGCGTTTTCGTTTGCCTGGACGTGGCTGATAAACCCAACCTATGGAAGATGAGATACTACTTGTAATTTGATTATATATGCTATACTTGTGGCTCTATGTAACTGTAATCTATACTTGAAAAAAGCAAAACATCCTAACCACAGCAGACAAGTATAGCTATTCTGTGTACTTAAACTTACTTTACAAATATAGCCTTTTTAATTCTTCTGAGCAGTAGCCACTGTAATTCATATTTAAAGAAGGAGCAACTGAGGTATAGAAAAGTTGAATGTCTAATGCAATCACACACTGCCAGTGGTAGAATCAAGATAAAAGACCATAAGTGAGAGTTCTGAAGTTATTCATCTACCTAAAAGACAATGTTCCAAATTTATAAAATATTATTCGCCTTATGTTATCTCATTCCATTCAATATAACTACTTATGTTTTATAATGGTCACTTATGCCTAGTCACTATTTTTTTTTGTCTGCACAAAAAAGAGGATCAATGTCCTAAATTTTTTTTTTAATCAAAAAATACTGCAGACTCATTTGTCATACCAGTGAGGATTTATACATGTTTAATCTTATTATCCTCAGTGTAAGAGGGAAAACAAAACTCAGTTCATATTACACAGTGACTGGGAAAAATACATCAATCAAAAGGCAAATTAATGTTCTGATAATCACATGATATTGAAGGCAGTATGATGACAACCTCCTTCATCCTTATAGGCTCATTTATGCAAGGGTGCATTAAATATTATTCTCCTTTGAAATAACTAACAGTTTATTTTCTACCTAGCTTTGCAAAGTTCAACCAGTAATTAATTTCATTTCATTTTCTAAGAAAATTTAACAGACCTTTATACCTCTCCTCATGTGTCTTTTTTCCTACATCAAAGTTATTCAAGAAAGTGGAAATTGAACTGGAAACCCTGTAGTCAAGTATATATTGTTTTAGGAAAGCCTATAATGTAATGATAAACTTGAGGACAAATATTCCTTGGCTTGGTTTTACCAAGCTTTCCTACACTTAAGGCACACTAAATTCTATCTAGCTATAATAGTGACCAAAGACAGCGTATCTTAATAGATAGGTAGTTTAAGATGTGTATTTCAATCCCATCTCTGACCCATTCTGAATTTGTGATTCTGGGCAGCTCATTTCTCAGGATTAAGACTGCTTCAGAGAAAGTGCTGACCTATACTTGAGAAAGGTCCTCACCTGGGAGTCCCTATACTAATGAAATCACATGTCCCAGTCCCTATCCCTAATACAGTGTGAGGTTAGGCACCACTTCTTGAATTCATAGCCTCATTAAATAATGAAATAAAGAAGAGAAAAATTTCATCTCAGTCTCAAATATTAAACCAATAAGTTAATTCAAAGAAAAAAAAAGATGTTTTTCTTTTGATTACCAGGAAATTCTTCTCGGTGTTTTTCTTTAATTTTTTGTGCTTCATCATAATAAGGTTTCTTTTGTTCTTCACTAAGTTTGTTCCACTCTAACCCAAGTTGGACACTGATTTCTGCATTGTTGGCTGCTGGGTTAGCTTTGGCTAGTGCTGGTCGATGGATTCTTGCCCAGACCATAAATGCATTCATGGGTCGCTTCACATGGCCATTTCTGTCCTTACTGAAGGGAGTATCAGGAATTCCTACATGATAAAAATCAACAGGCTGAATTAATGTGGGACAAACATACAGTTTTGATTAAGAAAGTACCTCTTCTCTCAACCAGCTCAATTATTTATAAAGTCTCTGGGGAAAATCCAACTATACTTAGCAAAAGAACTGCCAGTATTCCAGAACTTACAGCCCCTGAACTCACCATTCTAAACTGTAGCTTAGAATGACTCTCCTTTTCCTCAACAGAGAACAATATGCTTGTTGAAAACACAAGTAACCTATTGACTTATTACTTCTATGAACTATACCAATACTTCAAAAATGATTGACATATTGCTATTCTCCACTAATAACATTACTTATATAATAAACTAGTGAGCATTTAGAGGAGCAAAATGAGTTATATCATCAGTTGTTCTTCACAACAGCCTTTTAAGATTAATTAGTACTACTTTTCTCATTTCCAGAAACTGAAGTATAGACAAAAGAAAGGATTGATTCACTATCCTTGAGCAAGTCACTGATCACTGAAAGGAAAACTGCATCTGCATCTCTTGAAGAGCTCATTAACTACCACAGTCTCAACTCCCTTTCACTGTTTTGTTTCATTTTTATGCAGAGATCTATACGGCAGCAAAGATAAGAAAGGAAGCAAGAATGCTTAAGGAATGGGCATATAAAAGGGGTGGAATGGTAGAATAATTAATAAAATTTAATGTTAGTTGACTGTTAGAGGAAGAACAGAAAAGTGATATAGGAACGATGATAGTAAGAACAGAAACTTCCAAAAGAAGAGAAGAAAAACAAAGTTAAAATGAGAAATAGTACTAAGCAGTATTAAAAAAACATTGACCATTCAGCCTGAACTGAAAAATAATTAATCATTGCCAATTACTGAAATACTGGACAGAAACGATTATCTTTTTACTAGCATGGCACCAGTAATTACAATACATTCCTTCTGAACAGGTTTTCTAGTTTAAGAAATTTAAGTGCTTATATATTTCCATTCCTTAGTTATTTAAGTTTTCAAATGGAATAAATGCTAACTACAAGGTCCACATACTGTTCTAACTAAAAAGAAACCATATCTATAATTGACTTATCTTTAAAAATGTAGACATAATCTTAAGTGTGTGCTATTAAGAATAACCACTCAGTTTACCCTTTGTAAATTTTGCTTTACACTTCCCATTGACACAATGTGAAAGTTAATAGTTACATATTAGCTATTATTTTCAATATGTTAATTTTCTGTAATACTCCTTTGAACAGAAACCCATCATGCACATTATGTCTAACAAAAATGTTTATATTTCTGTTTAGGTGCATTTAGCCATTTAAAAATTTTATCTCTAGATCTTGAAGTAGATGTTTTTAGGTGTTTAGGACTCATGCACCTCTTGTGTTTTACTGGAAAATGTACAATTCAATCAGAAGTGATACCTGTGCAGACTTTACATTGCAAAAGAATCAGAGTTCCATCATTTTTTTTCTAGTTTTTGCTTCTGAATTGCTGAAATGTCAGCTATGGGGCAACATGGATGAAGCTTTGAAAACCATATTCCCCTGCTGTCTAATACCTGCATCTGAGGGAAGCACGGTGAGTGGGACATCTTTGGTTTCAATTTTTACTGAAGGCTCCAGTAAGGATTGCATTTTTATAGGCACTGGTGTCAGAGGCACCTTAGTCAATCGTATCAGCTCTGAAGGCGGAGGTCCCTGAAATTGGATTCTGGCCCCAGGGGGTACAGTATGAAGAGTCAAAGGGATCCTCAGATCTTGTGAATGTGGGCCAAATCCACTGGGAGGCTGAGTCAAAATGACATCCTTGTTAGAATGGACCAGGCCATTGGATGCAGGTGGCTTGACTTGTGCAGCATCCTTGCCATGCCTGCAGTCCTCATGCATCCTTTCAGGTTCCTCAGTTTTTATGACTCCTTCTCTCACGGACCCAAGGCTTTTGCTCTCCCCATTGTTTTTGGCCATTTCCCGCCTGCTCTCCTCTGCCTCTGCCTTGCTGCCCTTCTTCTCCTCCAGTCTGCGGCTATCAGTGGCTGAGCCCGGCCCTTCACCCTTGCCCCCTCTGGCAGCCCTATGGCCACCCTCAGCTCCCCTTCTTCCCAAGAGCTCCTGCCCTGCTCCTTCCCTGGCTGACAACAACTCTGGTTTCTCAGCCTTCACCTGCAGCACCCTGCTCGCAGGGATGTGCTGGGGCGGAGGCGGCAGCTGCTCCCCTCTACAAAGGGCACCCTCCCCGGGCACCAGGGTAGGTGGCAAGAGCAAGACCTGCTCGGACTTCACTTGCAACAACCTGGACGAGCCAGACGCCACAGTGGCAGCGGAAGGGTGGGAAGGCAGGAGCGGGGGCGTCGCAGCCTCCTCTGCTGCGGGATGCGGGGTAGGATGCAAGAACAGGAGGGGAGGAGGAGGAGGAAGAGGAGGGGGAGGAGGAGGCGGCAGTGGAGGGGGCGGCGGCGGCGGGGGCTGCTCCGCCTTCACCTGCAGGAGCAGCCGGGGGGCGGCACAGGCCGGGCCTCGAGGAGGGGGCCCGCCCGCTCCGGAGTGGGGCAGCAGCGGCGAGGGCTGCTCCCCGGGGGCCTGGCACGGGGAGGGACTTCGGGGCCCGGGCCCCAGACGGGGAGCCGGGGGGGACTGAGAGGGCTCGGAGGGCTGCCGGTAGGGGGCGCCCTCGGCCAGAGGCTGCGAAAGCAGCGACGGCAGGGCAGGACGGAGCGGGCGCGGCAGAGACCCCCGCGGCAGTTGGCGGGGCGGCGGCGGTGGCGGTGGCTGCGGCGGCGGCGGCTCCGGCCGGGCTCTCTCCATGGGGCTGCGCGGGGGCGGGGGAGGCCCGGCCCGCTCCCGGATTGTGAGCTCAGCCGTTTGTTGGCGACCCCCCTTTCGGTTAAGACCCTTCCAAACCCTTTGCTACCCAGAACGCTACGCGGTTCAAAATGCAGCGCCCCGGGCCGGCGCCGTCCAATCACAAGCTGGGGGGAACCCCAGGCCCTCCAATGACAGGCGCGCTTGCCCTTCCTCCGCCCACCCCCTTCCTTCTATGGATTGCGCCTCGCGCTGGGCCCTCGAATCACCAAGGCCGGCACGTGCGCCCCATTTTTCTCCCTCTCTCTCCCAGAGTTCTCTCCTGGCCGTTGTCCGTAGTTACCCACTTCCCCAGCAGGAGCGCCCGACAATGGCGTTGCCCTGGAGACGCGGGAGTTCCACGCCACTACCCCGGGAGTCAGCCCTCGTGCCCTTTACACGTGGTGGTAAAAAGGGGGCACTGCCGGTACTCTGCCTGTCCCCCCTCCCCCCGGCCGTGTCAGGATTGGCCAAGGCCATAGACTGGGAGACAGAGGGAAAGACTTAAATTACAGTTTGGCGCCCCACGCCCCCCCCAAAAAAAAGAAAGAAAAAAAAAGAAAAGAAAACCCCAAGCCACTTTACATTCTGCTTATCTGGTGCCCTAGTCAAGGTAAACTTTTACTTTATGCAAAAACTCACACAGCTTTGGCAAACATCTGACTGGCTACCATCCTCAGTAAGGACTGAATCAGCATTGTCACTTTTTAAAGCGGACAGAATAAGAAATTCAGCACTGATTTCCTACCCTTAAAATGTGGTTTTGGGTTAAATCTAAACACTAATCTTTAAATCTAAGTTCCTAAGCAGTTAGAATGACCAAAATCCATTTTAAAAATAAATAAATAAAAGGCTATAATGGGAGTCAAAAAATCTTGGCTCCTACCCTGATTTTATTACCTAATCTGTGATAGTAGGTAGACAAATCACATACCTTCACCAAATCTCAGTTTCTTCATCTGTAAAAGGAGGGAGTTGAAGTAGAAGGCCCTTCCAGCTCTATAAGTCTATGTTCTATGTTCTTATGTTCTATGTTCCAGTAAGAAGCAATAAGCTTCTGTGATAATATACTTACCAAATAGCTGTTTAGCATCTTGACAACTTCAGTATCTTCACATCCTGAAAACCCCATTAGCCACTTCCACCATCTTCTCAGCCTCAAATCCCCTTAAAAGCCTAAAGCTGTAGCAGAGTGAAAGAATTTTATTCAAATACTAGAGCCAGGCTCAGGAGACTGCAGATCACTACTAAAGGCAGAAATTTCCTAACATTGATATTAAGAATTTATTTAGATCAATACAGATCCAAGTGAGATTTAAAGAAGTCTCTGTGAAGAAAATGAGGGCAGGTTACTAGGGGGTATGAATTACTTGAAAATATTACCTCAACTTGATAAATGATAACTTCTTCTCTTTTCCCCTCCTAAAGAAACATCAAATATACTAATAAAGGAAAATGATGTATGAATTTAAATCATCTGTTCTTCCATAGTTTCTATTGTCTGGTAGGTGCGACAGGATATTACAGCCTAGTTCATTCAAAAATGGTACCTGCAATTAAATTTTCTTTGCCCACCTCCCATAAGGGACATGTGGCAACAAGGAGCTTCAGGATTTTTTTTTTAATGATGTCCTTAGGACTGTAAGTTACCAAGAAGGTGCCTACTTACATTGGTAAGAGTTTCCTCATATGGAAGTTACCAATTCCATTAAAACACAGATCCAATTCCTACCCTACCCCATTTCCAAGATGTTATCCCTAAGATAACCCATCCTTTATAAAAAAGAAATATAGTTCAATAAAAAATGACTTTATCTTACATTACATTCAAGCACCCTGAAGGAGATGTAGTAAAAACAGCAAGTGTCAGGCAGTTAAAAAAATACTACCATCTTGACCCTTATCTTCCCATATTAGAACCTGATATGCTTTTGTCAGTGGAGATGACATTAAATAAGAAGAATTAACATTTGCTTTGTTTCTGTTGTGAGGATTACTTAGTTATTAGTTTATATATACTTTATGTGGACCTACATTTTAATATTTAAGTCTACTTCCCTGGTTATTCTCCATTACATTTCTTCACCCTAAGCACCAAAGGACTTTTCCATCTGACTTGTAGCTGAAACTTTCCATTTAGTCTGTCTTTCCTACTCTTCCATGTGAGTTCCTTGAGAGCACTCTTTTCCATTTGTATTCCCAACACTTAGCAAAGTGCATTGCATGTAGCAAGTGCTTAATAAGTGCTTTATTCATTCATTCTCCTGTAATTCACTAGTCTCCAATAAGAGGAGGGAGGTATATTTATTTCATCATGTGTTCTTTGAACTAAGACTAGTCAATGCAATTAACATGGATATAGCTACCTTTGAGCAGTTTCCTATATAGTATCATAGTCATTGTTAATTGAGTCTGTTTTCTTCAATCTACATCAGTCAGTTCACATGTCCACTATTTCTCTCAGTTCCTCATATTTTCCATTTCTTCTGGTGCATTCATTTAATTCACAAATCACAATTTGTTCAGACTTCTCCCAGTCAATGGAGACCCATTTTATTTCCAATTTTCTGTTACCAAAAAGTACCAATACAAATATTTTTTGTGAATTTGCTCAGGTAAGCTTAAGGGACAACCTTAATTCCAAGATACTGGTCAGCTGAAATTTATGAAGGGCATAAACCATTCTAAAAGCAATTAAATTGTAATACTTAAGTGGCTCTGTGAGACAATATAGTATATTGGAAAGACCACTATATTTGGAGTTGAAAGGCTTGGTTTTAGCTCTTGCCTCTACTACTTACTAGCTATGTGACCCTAAAAAGTTCACTTTATCATGCTTCAGCTCTTCATTTGCTAAATAATAGTAGATGATCTCTCAATTCCTTTCTAGTTCTAATGTTGTATTTCCAACCAGATCTCATCAGTGTGAGTACTTTATTTTTTTAAAATTAAAACCATTTAATTTTTTTAAATATTGAAGACATATATCTTATTACTCAAAGATCTATGATTTTGTTCTTCCACAAAACAGACCACAGTCTCCCTGTGTCTCAGTAGTCTTTGTGACTTACAGTATTCAAAATCATAAGATGCTGATCATTCTTGCAAATGAGCCTTCCTGAAGCTAGACCAGTCTTTAAAATCCAGACACATAGTCCATCTCCAGGCCCACATTTAAAGCCTTTCCAACTTGATAGGACCTGCCAGAGTTGACTACTTTGACAGTGTTAGAGAGTTCAAGTTTACCTTTATCCCATAATGAGATATTAAAAGAGTACTTTAATGAAGCATTCTGTACTAGAGTATAAATCACTCTAAGATATACAGTAGTCATAAAAAAAAAAACATGTACTCAAATTCAACCTTAGCAATCTCAAGCTGTTCATTTTACCATCCTCATCCTACTATCAGGTGCTCAGTCCTGTTTATTTTACCTATAATTCTATCTCTATAATGTCTTGCAAATCCATCCTATCTTTTCTATTCCCACTATTCCCAATCTACAGCAAGTTATCATCTTTTTCATGAAATGCAGGGCCTCAATGTTCTTTCTCTAGAAACTCCTTACAAAGTTTACTTTACAATGTGGTGTTGTTGATGATGGATCCAGAGCTCAACTGAGCTGTTTTCTCAAGAGGCAAGGCACCTCAGCTAAACAGGTTGCTTAGCTGGGTTTTTGGAAACCCAGCCAGATGAAATAATACACTGCTGGGTTTGCAAGGAAATCACTCAGCCAGGACCTCACTAGGCTTAGCTACTAACGGCTACTCCTGGGCTGAGCCAAATCATTTGGCCACTGGACTGCAGTTAGATTGGGCTAAGCAGATTACTCTTTTTTGCCAACTAGCTGCTACCTGATTAGGCCAGGCACTCTGCTTTATGCTGAGCCATATACAGGGTATGGCATCTCTAATGAACTATACTTTGTGGTCTTCAATTGACAGCTGAAATCTTCCATTACTTTCAGCAAATGGCTTGATCAGATATTACTATGCTCTATTCAGCTAGAGTAGGGGTCGGCAACCTTTTTGGCCATGAGAGCCATAAATGCCACATTTTTTAGAATGTAATTTCATGAGAGCCGTACAGTGCTCACAGTGCGCACTCCTGTAACAGCACCTGAAAAAAAAATTGACTTTATGGCTCCTGCAGAAAAAGCCATATCTGGCCCTCAAAAGAGCCAGATATGGCTCGAGAACCATACGTTGCTGACCCCTGAGCTAGAGTGTAGCAGGGCCCTTTTTAGCCACAATAACCCTAAAACTAAGATTTACAAAAGCTTCTTCTTTTTGACTCCTTCAGGACATTGGCTCTGAAGTATGTTATCCACAGACAAGAGGTGAGTAAGGTTTAATTGTAGTGTGTGGTGAACTGGGTAGCTCTGGTCTCTCAGTAAGCGGTATGGGGATGTTGACTTCTATAATGCCTTTTTCTCAATTCCCATAGCTGAGATTAGCAAAAGAATGAATGCAATCAGTAAAACTTCACCATTTCTCTAGGGTCCACCTGAATTCTCCCTCCTATTATCACAGTCCAGTTTGATGGACAGAAACCTGAAAGAGACCCTGATTTCTGAGGACACTGATATTTATTATATTGATGATATAATATTGACTAGGCTGGATGATGGCATGGTGTCAGAGGCACTAGACTGGATAAAAGCCCACATGATACACAAAATGTAAGATAACAATCGTAAGAAAATACTGATTCTAGCTCACTGTCAAGTTTAGGGTAATACAGTCAATAAGGAAAATCCAGATGATTATGTACATACTCCATAAAAAGCTATTTACTTCCCCACAGACTAATAAGGATGCCCAGAGGCTTCCTTGAGTGGTAATTGTTAAATAAAAGTAGTATATTTATGATTTCATTAGTCCCTTAGGTATTAGCATCCTTCATAATACAGGTTTTGACTCTGCCAGAAGTTAAGGCTTCTGGTCAAAGCCCCAGTCTACTGGGCCCCCATCTACAAAGACTTAGCAGCTAAGGAACTCAGTTTTGCCTTGTTTGCCAGGCTTTTCCTGCTGTAATAGAGGCATGTGTAACTAGACTTCTAAAGCCATTAATCCATTAAATAGGAATGTCATGAGGGACAGGGATCCCATTAAGTCCTCCTACCAGGTTGAATTATGAACTGCTTGGCTGGTGTAAGAGAAACTAGAATTGTGGAGAAGATCTTCATCTATACTGATTCCTGAATAGTGGCCAAGAGTCTAGCTATCTGGTCTAGAGCCTGGAGAGAACAGGACTGGAGAATCAAAGGTACTCTCCCAACTTTGGGTCAGGACCAATGTGGAAATTTTGACAGTGTCTACTAAATGCTGAACCAAGTAATCATGTAGATGCCATTATGAGAACAAATGAAGACAGGAATGATAGCACATGCCTATAATCCATGCTACTGAAAAGCTGAAGCTGATGAACCTCTTGAGCACAGGAGTTCTGAACTGTAGTAGGACTAAAGCCAATCAGGTGTCCATACTGAATCTGGTACTAGTATGCTAAGGCCCTGAGAAGAAGGAGTGGGCAGGCTTCCTAAAGATGATCACACTGGCCCCTTGAAATTGGAATAGGTCAGCGTTTCTGAGACAATCGGAAATGGGAAATGGGACCCAGGAGCAACTATTGTACTTCTAGCCTGGAAGAGAAAGGGAGATTCCTTCCCACCAAAATACCCCAAACAAACAAAAAACCAAGAGCAACAAAAACAGGAGTAGATCTATTGCCAATCCATACATGGGAGCTATGATACCATGTTTTGAGGAGCATAGGACCATATAATCCCTCTAATTATGAGTGAGGCAGCTACTTCTGCCAGCAGGGCTCATACCCACCTATTTCAATTCAATCTACTTTGCACATAGTTGGTACTTATTAAATGCTTCTTCATTCCTTCACTCAAATTAGCCCCTTTTCCTCATATTGGCCAGAAATTTTGCCCTTGTTAAACAACAGCTTGTCATCATGTCTTTGGTGTCCCACATTTTAAAAATCATGTCCAGAACAAATAACTGATACTCTGAAAAGGGGGAATGTTCTCCACTCCATTTGATTCTCATATCTACCATCCAGGAGGACATATATAAGAAGGCTATTTTTGTATATTGTTTCATCTGACTCTCTCTAGCCCTACCCTATTTTTTTCTGAAGTGCAAAGTTATCTGGACTCCAAGGTTTTTGCCTTCTCAAAAGGGGACAAACTCTGGGGAAATGGATCAGGTTCTCAACTAAAGATGATCTTTGTAGATATTATTTGAATCTGAGGGGCTTTCACTTTAGGTTGAAGTGAAAAAGTCCCCTGATACAGTTAGTCTAAACTGTTGACTCTGAATTAAGGACTATAAATGTCTTTCAATGATATCAAGCAGAGGTAGATAAGGTAAGAAAAGTAATTATCAGTGTTAAAAACAAGAAGGGTTCTAAAAGCTTCATCAGTGTGCTAAAAAAGGTTAAAATCCCTACTCTATACCAAGATGCCTCTATTTACATAAAAGAATAGTAGGAAGTTTGATGTGGGAAAGGCGTTAGTAGAAATATAAAGTGAATTATTCACTAGAGGAAGATATATCTGGTGTGGATCAAGAAATGCTTTATGGAAGAGGCAATATCTTGGAGAAAGGGGGGAAGCAAAAACAAAGAACAGCCTTATAAGAGACAAGAAAGTTCAAAGTATATAGCAGAATAGTGAACATCAAGTTTTCACTACATGGGAAGAACATTTTAGTTTGTACAACAATTCTGTTATGTTTTAGGACAGTTAACTTGACAACAATGGGTAGGATGGTGAGGTAAATAAGTTAGACCAGATCTCTTCTCCAAGAGGGAAAAAGGACACGTAATCACGAACAGTTAAAATGACTGAATATATGAGTGCAGCCCCTTAGAACTAAGGACTTCTGTCTACTCTTGAGTTTATCCTACTCCCTTTAAAGAGGCCAATTAACTAGTATCTCAATTCCTCTTAACAATTTAATATTGGATTAACTTTTATTTTATTTCAAAAATATAGCAAGGTATGACCAAAAAGGAAAATGATAAATGTTGGTGGGGAATACACTGTTGGTGTTGCTGTAAACTGATACAACCATTCCAGAGAGCAATATGGAATCATTGCCAAAGGGCCATAAAACTATTCATTCTCTTTGACCCAGCAATACTATTAGTAAGTCTGTATCCCAAAGAGATCAGAGATAAGGGGAAAGGACCTACTTGTACAAAAATATTTTTAGCAGCTCTTTTTAGAGTGGCAAAAATTGGAAATAGGATGTTCATCAGTTGGAGAATGGCTGAACAAATTGTGGTATATGGTTGTAATGGAATACCATTGTGTCATAAAAAATGATGAACAGGATGAGTTCAGAAAAACCTGGAAAGACTTTAGATGAAGTGATGCAAAGTGAAGTGCGCAGAACCAGGGGAGCACTATATACAGTAAAAGAAATGTTATACACAGCTAATCAGTTGTGAAGGATTATAAACTCCATAACCAAAAAGAAACTGTTGGAGTCTGATTATAAATCAAAACATACTATCTTCCACTTAATTTGCTTCATGAGTTTTTTTATTGTGTGTGTGTCTTCTGTCACGGTATGAACAATATAGAAATATGTATTGCAAGAAAGCACTGGTATAACCTATAACAGACTATTTAGAGGGGGGATGGAGAGGAAGGAGGGAGGGAGAGAATCTGAATCATAAAAGAAATATCAGAAAACAATTGTCAAAATTGTTTCTACATTTAAGTGGGAAAAAGAGGGGAAATAGCAAGAATAAACACAAAATATACTGGGGGCATATTTATCTGCACCATTATACTAATACTGCTACCTGCCCTTGCCTTTCCTTCCCTTCCAAACCAGGGAGAAAGGTTTTTTCATGCATAAAGTAAAATAAGTAGATTTACAAAAGAAGGCTCAAGTCAATAGCAAAGGGATAATCTTCATCCCTTAAGGTATCTAAGAATACGAGGAAGAAGTTAAATATAACAGGCCTTGATCTCAGAGAGTGGGTTCAGACTCCGACATGTTAAATCTGAAATATGGGGCAGAAATAGTGGTGGGCAGTGGGTTGGGGTACTGGGTAGGGTTAGTCATTTAGGGATTGAAATAATTGGGTGTAGGAATTTCAATCCCTAAATGACTATGGTCCCTCTAAGATGGGGAAAAAGAAGGAAAAATTCTCTTTTCTGTTCCCAGAGATGTCTGGCTGAGTGCTTGGTGCAACCAATAGAATAATTATATGATTAATTACCCCAAAGGCAAAGAAGACTGAGTGAATCCAGATGTAGTCAGTAAAGAAACTAAGCAGGGGTATTCTGGCAGCAGGGAATTTTGGTAAAAAACAAACAAACAAACAAAAAACCCAACAACAACAAAATCTTGCCCTTTTAAATTTCCTTTGAGGATGCTGGCCTCAGGCCGAAATTTCTTTGTCTCAGATAGGCAAAAGGAATATCTATCTTGACTGGGATTCTGAGGGATGTCCTTAAGGGCCATAAGAAAGGTTAATAAGTTCTAGGTTTCAAAACCCTTGAAGGAAAGACTTGGGAAAGGTGGCTCCACAATCGTTTTCCTCTTTAACCCAACATGACCAACCCCAACTACTATTATATTTGGCACTGACACATAGGATTGTTGTCAGGAAAATACTTGCAAACATTTAAAGCATTTCAAAAATGTAACTTGTCACTCACCTGATGGTACCTAATTCAGTTTTTGTATTACTCCTCCAACACAATGCAACCTTCTGGTTTGTGTTACACTTATTGAATCTTGTTCTGTGACCACTGTTTATGATGCACAAATACAGTAACAATAATAAAGAGGGGTTGGGGGGGGGAAGTTTCATTATTGTTCTTTGAATAACAGCTAGGAATGATGGATATTGCACTATTTTTGGCATCAGAAGAAATCTGGGTTCTGTAATAGGGTATGCTGCCTCTAACACTAGCTGCACAGTAAAACAGGGATAATAATATCTGTGCTATCCACCTTATAAGACTGTTGTGAGAATTAAATGTGATAATGTGTAAGAAATGCCTTGCAAACCTTAAGGAGATACATAAATGATTGCTATTACTATTTCCAACTTGGAAATCCCAAATTATTTCCCCCAATAAAAAATAAGATCCTTCTGAGCAGGAACTGATTTGTTTTTATCTTTGTAATTGAAATGATAGATTGTATTCTCCAGCATTTAGCACAGTGCATAACAATAAATGCATCTTGACTGATTGACTAGCAAAAGATCAGGCAGTCTGACAAAGAAGAAATCATTGACCACATTAATTAGGCAATTTTCTTTTCTACTAAAAAGAGAAAAACAAAACAAATACCTAGACTGAAAAATTATCAGCCACAAAGATATACAGACCTAGCTATGAATAAATAGCCACAGTTTCTCCGAAGCCATCCCTTTCATCATTTCTTACAGTACAACAGTAAGTATTCCATTACATTTATAACACTTGTTCAGTGATTCCCCAATTGATGGGCAACCTCTTAGTTTCCATTTCTTTACCTCTACAAAATAAAAGCTGCTATAAATATATATTTTTAATATATGAGTCCTTTTCCTTCTTCTTTAATTTCCCTGGGGCCTAGACCTAATAGTGATATTGCTGGTTCAAAGAATATGCATTTTTAGTAGATTGGGGGGGCGGGGCACATAATTGCAAATTGCTTTCCAGAATGACTGGACCAGTTCAAAGCAAGGAACTTTGGTTTTAAAAAATATCTGCCCTTTTAAGCAGTTGTATATTCATGTGCCTATTAAGAATGTCCAACATTTATTAAATTATCACTCCTTGACATATTTTCTAGGTTAGTTGTTTTTGGTATCAGAGATCTTAAATCTTCTATTTTTTCAATCTTTTAATTATGTTCTAATATTTCTGTTAATAAAGTCATTGATTTTTTTTAACATATTCTAATTTCCTAGGAGGCTATTACCTGGGTATGGTTTACCACTTTCTACCAGAGCTAAGCTATTATCTTTAAAATTTTTCCTACTTCATTTTTTCTAAGCATTAGTTTAGTCCTTGTGGAAAATTTGTTTGTTTTTTTTCCTTTGAGTATCTGTTTATTTTTGTTCTGTTGTTTGGTCATTTCAGTCGTGTCCAAATCTTTGTGACCCCAATTAGGGTTTTCTTGGGAAACATACTACAGTGTTTTGCCATTTCCTTCTCTAGTTCATTTTGCATGTGGGGAAACTGAGGTAGAGTTAAGTGACTAGCCCAGGGTCACATAGCTAGTAAGGTCACACAATTAGTGAGGACAAATATGAACTCAGATCAGGCTCTTATCCACTGCACCACCTGGCTGCCCTATGTGTTTATATTTGGTATTGTAGTATTCTCTCCTTCTAAGTTGGATTTTGGGAAATCATTGAATCTACAATAACTCTGTACAGTGGTTGGTGTTGTCTTCAGTTTACTCATCTTTCCAATCTGATTTCTGAACTAGAATGTATTTATTTATTTATTTATTTGAACTAGAATTTATATGAAGGTCTAGAGTGAGACTTTGCCTCTTGCTGTGCTTTTGGACAGGACTGGTGGCCCTGCTTAATTTCCACTTAGGTCGCCTATCTCCCTGAGCTGACTTTTCTCTCTTAAGTTCACCTGTATCTTTGAGATTTAGAGCACTAGTGGCCCTCTATAGTGCTTCAGGGTAGAGTGCTAGAGACCTCAGAGCCCTAGGATATCAAAGTCTTAATGTTATTGTTATGCTATTCTAGTCAATGCAACTCCTTTGGGGTTACAAGTTTCCCATCTTGAGTTTACTTGATTTCGACCTATCTCAGGTTGCACTGTGAAGCTGCTCCTTTGTTTGCCCATGCTGGTACTAGCTTTCTTTTTCCTATAGCCCATGGTCTTCTGGCTGACTTTTTGTGCAGTTCTAGGGTAGAAGAAGTCACTTCCTATAGTTTTGATCAGTACTAAACCTAGTATAAATTTTAGGTTTTTATTGGGATTTTTTGTCAGGGATTTTATCTACTTTCCTCTGTTCAATCAGCCACCTTTGACCAGAGGTCTCCTGTAATGTTTTAAATTCAATTCTAAATTCACAATCAATTCTGTTACTTTTCAGTTAATTACCTCCACTATCACAATGTTTTAATTCACCTAAATGTGCCAAGTAAATATAAGTTCATAGTCCAGAGACTCCTTTTAAATATAAGGTTTTTCATCAATCTATCAACAAGCATTTATTAAAGTCCTGCTATGTGTCAGACATTGTAGTGGGTAATGGGGATACAAACACAAAACTAAGATAAGCCTGCCCTCAAGAAGCTTACTTCCTACCAGAGGGATGCAACATATTCACAGATAAATATATATAGGATAAATGCAAAAGTACAAGTGATTGGTGACAGGGGAGCTAACATCTTGGGGGTAAAAGACCTGGACAGGTCTTTTGAAGCAGGTGGTACTTAAGTCTATCCTGGAAAATACCTCAGGGTTCCAAGATAAGTAGTTCAGGTAGGAGTAAATTCTAGATGGGAAACAACCTATGAAAAGGCAACTGAGGGGTGGGATGAGGAAGGAGAAGACAAAATGTTTTTTCAGGGAATAGCAAGCAAGCAAAATGTCCTAAAGCATGAGAGAGAGTAATGAATGGTTGTGTAGGGCTTCAAATGCAAACAGAGATGAATATGTTTTACCCTAAAGGCAATGGGAAACCACTGACTTTTTGGATACCAAGAAATTACATGTCAAAGTTATATTTAGAGATAACCAGTTTTGGCTACTATGGATGATGGGTTCCAAATGGGAAAAATTGGAAGCAGGGAGACCAGTTAGAAGATTACTGCAACAATCCAACTGAGGTGGGATGACTTTGTGTGAGTAAACAGGATATAAGTAGGGTGTCTGTAAAAAATAGAAGAAGCAATATGTGAGAAATATTGAAGAGACTGAATCAACAAAATCTGGCAATGAATTAGATAGATAAGGAGTGTGAGAGTGACTCCTAGGGATATCAGTGACTCTGAGGTTTTAAACCTGGTGACTGGTAGAATGGTAGTACCATCAATAGATTTAAGGAAGTTAGGAAGAAGAGTAGGTTCAGGAATAAAGATTTAAAAATTAACTTATTCAATGAAACAATTTTTCTACTTGACCAAATTAAATTATGATATTAAAACTTTTTACCAACTGATTGCCTTGTGGAAATTAATTGAAGAATAATTCTTCCTTTAACTATAGGACCTTAAACAACATTTATTGTAGTGATGGGACTGAAACATTTTATTTGGCTGAATATGATGAATATTCATGACTACAACAATATTTACTAAATTAAACAGGCTATATTGAAGACTTCAAAACATAAGACAAATTACAGTTTTCTTCATGTGATACATGTTTTTCTAATCCCACTAGATTATAATATTAATCTAACTCTTATCACCTTAATACCAGAAGTATTGCAAAATCTCCTTAGACTTGTTGTACTCTTATCCAATCTTGCATGTTGTAATCAGATTTCAGAAATTACTACCATCATATTACTCCCCTTAAAAAAAATACAAACTTCTTATGGCTCCCAATTGCTGGTAGGATCAAATTCAAATATTTTAGCTTAACACTAAAGACCCTTCACAATTTGGTTCCCTTCTACCTTTTCAATTTTATCTCCTTCTAATACCCTATCTAAATATTCCAGTCCAATAAAACTATCTATTCATCACTTTACGGAATAGTGAACTTGGATCTCTGCTTTTTCCATCACATGTAATGAATTCACTACTCTTCTTATCTACATGTAATTCCTAGGCATCTGTCAAGGCCCTCTCCTTTTCCCTGAATACTCTAACCCAGAGTAACACATCTCTCTCTGGAATTCTAATAGCATTATTGTCTATATTATTCACTTGGCATTTTTCACATATTGCTAGTTATCTTGCTGTGTATGTATCTTATTTCTATAGAAGTAAAACTAAGAGCCATGTCTTGAGAAATGGAGTAACTCGTTCTTCATGATACATTACCTATTTTGTAGTAGAAAACCCACCAGTAAAAAAGTCAAAAGACTTAGGTTTCCTTCTGTCTGGCATGTGACCTTGGACAAGTTACTTCAATTTTTTGAAGCTCAGTTTCCTTATCAGTAAAATGTAGATAATAAGCCCTGCCCAGCTGACCTCACAAGATAGTTATAAGGATCAAATGAGATAATGTATGATTATAAGTTCTAAATACTATAATGTTATACAAATCTATGGTATAATATTGTATTAAAATCATGAGGTGGATATACATATATACACATGTGTGCATATGTATGTGTAACAGGAGACTTACCAATGTCTCCATTACTTATGTATTTATAATACATATGTATACCCAATGTTGTGATTGTTAAATAGATAGCTGGTGATTCATTGTCTAATCTATTACATAGTGGATCTGAGTTATTCTATATACTTTTAAAAAAACCCTTATCTTCCATCTTAGAATCAATTCTGTGTATTGGTTGTAAAGGCAGAAGAGTGGTAAGAGCTAGGCAATGGGGGGTTAAGTGACTTGCCCAGGGTCACACAGTTAGGAAGTGAGGTCAAATTTGAACCCAAGACCTCTCATCTCTGGGCCTGGCTCTCAATGCACTGAGCCACCCAGCTGTACCCTATTGTATATACTTTTACTTTCTATTACTGCTATGAGAGGAACATGTCCTGGGAACTCATGAGCCAGTGTTACAAGTATTACAGCAAGCAAGTGCGAAATGAGAAGGTTTATAGACTTCATTTTATCCCAGTCCCTGAGCAAAGATGGTCCTTCCTCTTGTTCACCACTGGCTGGTTACTTGACAGTTATAGTCTTATCTCTAAAGCTAGCTAATGGGAATGCACAATTTATAACTCAATAATCCCAATTATTCAAGAGGGGATTTAACCTATCAAAACAAGGATTGGTGTATAACCAATCAAAAGAGAAGGAAGTTATGTATTGCTCTTAAGTTTCAGTTTCTACATATCACTTTTTATCTATCACTTCTTAATAATTTCATGAATTAAATGGAATAGGGAACAGAGACTTTGATTTCCCTTTTTTAAAGCTTTATCATCATCTCTACTAAGAACTTCATGAATAGGATCCTCACTGATTCCTAGAACTCACACCAATGAGAAGATGAATAAAAGGATATGCCTAGTTAGAGCATGCATTTGCTAATTTTGGCAATGTCAGAAAATAGAACTGTAATCTATGAGACAGTCCCCTCATCTTAGTTTACTAGTAAAATCAAAAATATGGGAAACATATGTTTCTATAAATTCAAGGTTCTGTGATAATTCAATTAACCAAGACTGTCGGTTTGAAACCCTAAGATAGCTCAATAACTGAAAAGGATAGGACAGTCTTTTACAAGAACTACATACATTTTTTACAAGTAAGAAATGACATTATGGTAATTGAGTGGTATGACTGGGATTTTAGGGACAAATCATTTCCTTTTCTGACAAGAAGGACATTCCCAACCCAATTTAATTTACATAATGGAGTCTTATTAGTGAAAATGAAATGAGTCAGCAACAGAGAACAGTTGGGAAAATGACCTCCAAACAAAATTCAATTTTTCTTCTTGACAGTTTTCAGTAGGAAGTTGTTCTGGGTTTAAGAGTTTGTTTTTTGTTTTGTTTTTAAAGCTAACCAATGATTAGATAATAAATGGATTCAATACCCAGTAGAAATTTAGCAATTAAAAAAAACTACAGGGGGCAGCTGAGTGGCTCAGTGGATTGAGAGCCAGGCCCAGAGGTGGGAGGTCCTGAGTTTAAATCTTGTCTCAGATACTTCCTAGCTGTGTGATCCTGGGCAAGTCACTGTACCCCCATTGCTTAGCTCTTGTCTCTCTTCTGCCTTAAAACCAATACATGGTACTGATTCTAAGATGGAAGGTAAGAGTTTTAAAAAAAATTGCATTCCATACTTTCTACAAGCTACAAAAATGCAAAGAAATTAATGGCCTATGGCAGTGATAGGCAAACTTTTTCAAGAGGGGGCCAAAGGAAAGAAATGCTCATCTGTCTGTCTGTTTCTAACTCTTTTGAAGTTTCATTGTATTGTATCCTACTCATTGTATTCGGCAGATTAGGGATAATGTCTCTTGGCTGGATAGAACATTTCAGGGGGCCACCTCTGGCCGGTGGGCCTTAGTTTGCCCATCACTGGTCTAGGGCAGTGATGGCAAACCTTTTAGAGACTGAGTGCCCAAACTGCAACCCTTGTACCACATGTGAAACGCTCCACCCTTACTCCACACATGGGAGGAAGGAAGCCTTCCCTCTGGACTACTGGGCAGAGGAGTGGGTGATGCTAGCAATGTCCTCAGATGAGAGTAGAGAAGGGAAGGGGAGTACCTCCCTCCAGCATGAGGGTCATTGGATTGCCAACATGGGCCTAGAGGGTTGCCACTCCTTCAAGTGAGGGAGAAAGAGAAATATATGGGTTGGTTTTGTGTGTGTGTGTGTGTGTGTGTGTGTGTGTGTGTGTGTGTGTTTACCTGGATTCCCCTTTGTTATGTCAATTAATAGAAAACTGTTAGTACCCTTGTCATGCCAACAGCCCTCATTTTTCAGGCTCTTCCTTCTCTTAAGTTCCCAAGATAGGAATTAAGGGGCTTAGATTCTAATCTAGATACTAACATTAACTTGTACAAACTTAGACAAGTCATTTAACTCCTCTGTATTTTCTCATATGTCAAATGGAAATAATGCCTTATATATATATATATATGCATATATATATATATATTTTTTTTTTCAGATCAAGGATCAAATGAGATAATATCTATGAAGGCATATTAAGAAAAAAAGGTAGCATGGTCAATTGGTAAAATACTGATTGGGAGTCAAGAGACATGAATCTTAATCCTGATTCTTCCATTGGTTCTCTGTGTGGTTTTGTGAAAGTTATCCTCTTTGGGTCTCTATTTACTTGCATTTACAAAATATGAGAGTTCAACCAAATGATCTCATATGTATCCCTCCCAACTCCAAAAGCATATAGGTCTATGATTTCACATTAAAAGTCAACCAATTAAAAATAATTTATTAAGTGCCTGTTGTATGCCATGGACTATGTTAGGCACCAGGAATACAAAGAAAAAATGAGTCTTTAACCTCAGGTAATTTATATTCTTCTGGGAGAAATAAAATATGCACATATGTGTTGCAATGAAAAAAACTTTGGCTGAGGAAGGCTTTTTCTCTTCCCAACTCAAAATAAGAGGATATAGTTCCCTCAGACCATATCTTTCTCCTCCCAGTAGAGGAGAAACAACCTAGAGCCATGTTGGAGAACCTATGGCATGTGTGCCAGAGTATGCCAGAAGGGTCTGCTCCCTTCCCCCTCTCCACTCTCATCAGAGGACATTTCTCACATGACCTGCTCCTGTGCCCAGCAGTCTAATGGAGCACTTCCTCCCTCCCCTGTTTAGGGTAAGGTAGGAAGCTCACATGTAGCATGAGGATTACAGTTTGGGCACTCGGTCTCTAAAAGGTTTGCCATCATTGCCCTAGAGCAGTGATGGGCAAACTATTCCCTGAAGGCCAGATCCAGGCTGTAGTTTGCCCATCACTGCCCTAGATTGTTATCTTCCCTTTGGTCCCAGACTTCTCCCAACTTTAGCCTTTTGGTATTGGCTGAATATTGTCACCTGCATTTAAGGGGACCCAATTTGGCTGTAAACAAAGAGCTTATGGTTTTAGCCCAGGGGCAAATTGACCTTAATCCATGTAGAGTCCTTCTTCTGCTAGTTAAAAGACATTATTGATATAGGTTATTAATAAGAATCATTACCATAAAATCTTATCATGCAAACATAGCTGACCAAGCTATAGAAACCCTTAACTTTGGCCAAAGATATAGTTCTCTGTTTAAGTTCTATGCATTTAAGCTAGCCATTGGTATTCCCCAATAAATACTTTATGTATTTAATTAAAGACATATACATATCAAATGCAATTAAGATATTTGTTATCTTTATCTAGAAAAAGGCAGCTTTCCAAGTACTATTTGTATTGGCAACCAAACAACTTAAAAAGAATAGAAAACTCTACATCTAGATTTCCATCTTTTCAGATGGAAAGAGAGGAAGTACAAAGGGGAAAGGAGAAGGAGCCATATCACTAGCTGCTGGGATCTCTGGTCAAAAGAAAATTCATCCATAATAGGGCATATCCTATACCTTGCTCTGTGTTCTACTGTCTTTCTCCCCAGCCAACCTTATCCTATCTGCTGAGATGATATTACCAGAGAGTGTCCACCATACATATTACAGCTTCTTGGAGCCAGAGGTAGGAGTTGAGTGACAGGTGGATACCAAAGGTAGATGAGTAGCTTGGCAAGACTTCAAAATAAAGGTGATTGCCCACTGGTGAGTTAAGAGGATGTCTACCCCCAAGCATATGAAGACTTCCCCTAGGGAAATGAGTGGATGAGAATGATTTGCAACAAAGGCAGCTAAAACAGGTACTATGGGGTGCTTAGAACTCAATCAGAAATCAAAGACACCTAGGTCATCCACTGCACCCACAGAGCAAGCAGGTTTTGAAATAAGCTTTGAAGGAAACAGGGATTCTAAAAAGCAGAGGTGAGGAAGGTGCACATTCCAGGCAGGGGATACAAGATCTATGCAGAGGCACATGGTATGAGATGGAATGTCCTGTGTAAGGGCAAGCAAGGAAGCCAGTTTAGCTGAAGTGAAGGGAAGTGACATAACATACTTGGGCAAGAAGGTTGGAGCCAAGTTGTGAAGGGCTTTACATATCAAATAGAGGATTTTGTATTTGATCTAGAGGTAATTGGGAATCAGTTGTTGAACAGGGAAATGACACACCACAATCTATACTTTAAGAATATCACTTTGGCAGTTTTGTGGAAGATGGATAGAAAAGAGAAGAGCTGAAGCAGGGAGACCCATTAAGAGGCTATTGTTATATGGTCTAAGTGAGAGATAAGGGCCTGAATTAGGGCAATGATATGTAAATTAAGAGAAGGCTATAGATATAATATATTGTGAAAGTGGAATAAAAAAGACCTGGTCACTGATTTGCTATGTGTGGTGATGCTAAGGACAATACTGTTGTTATGAACTGGGTAACTGTGGTGGTAATGACCTTGGTAGAAATAGAGAAGTTCAGAAAAGAGTTGGAGGGGATTTTGGAGTGGGAAGGTGAAAGAATTGTGTTTTGGATGCCTTGAGTTCTTGATGCCTTTAGGGAAGATTTTTAGCACAACAATTCACTTACAATCTAAGGAAATGAGAGCACTGCCCAAACAGAGAAATTTCCCAGTCATTAAAGGAATACATATGGCATCACTTGTATCACAAATATTAAAAAAAGAAAAAGACAAAACCACAATCTCATGCTTCTTTCAATGTCATAAAAATTAAACAATTAGAATCATAATCTGATTTATCTTTAAGGTAATCTTCTCTGTATCATTGCAATTTTAGTATATATGCTGCTGAAGCAAGCACTAGTTTATCCTTTAAGAATAAAAACTTGGTTAAACAGGGTCTGCAGGTAAACTAAGTCAAGCCACATATTAAATTGCACTCAATCAACTTATTTTATCTTGGGTCCTTGCTAATCCCTGTAACTATCTGATCCACAGAAACATTTTCCTTAAAGATTGTGGAATAGGGCTCATTCCTGGGGAGTTCTGCATAGGGGTTCCTCTTAAATTTGGTTTTCTGGTAACTAGGTTACCATTAAGAGAACATTAGGTGAAAAACAATTCAAACCTCAGAGAGCTAACTTTATATTCTTTCTTTCATCGTTGTTCTTAATGGAAACATTTGAAAGTCAAATACATATATATGTACATATATGCTAGTTCTTAGAGAAAATGATCATTTCTCAAATGAAGTTTGCCATTAAAATTTAAAATTTTTACATCTTTATCATGTCACATTTTTGTCCTATTTCTTACCTCCCCCAACTTAAATCATCTAGAAACAATGAGATACTTTAAGAACCCAATTTTATGGAATATATAACTATTAGAGGCCATAAATTCAGGGCAGAAAATGTGAAACAGTAATATCTTTCATAATTTCATCTAATTATAGTAACTCAGAAATGTTGAGTATTACAAGTAGGATTACTAAATATATAAACTTTTATAATTCACCTGCCCTTGTTATAGAAATTTGCTATGAAATGAAAAAGGAGGGACATGTTATAATAATTATTAAATCTATAATAATATATAATCTAATAATATTACTATATTAATAATAATATATTATGATGTAATAGATATATCAAGACTGTCCCTTCAACCACAGACCAACCTAACATAAGTATAACAGGATAAAACTTACCTAGCTCTTTTTGATTCTAGGTAATCAGTTATAGTTAACTTTTAATTTGGAATAGCTAGTCATACAGCCGAATTCCATATTATTCACAGGGTATCATAGCCAGGCTCAGAATCAACCAATTGGAAAATTTTCCTGTTCAGAAAGGAAATAGTATAGTGTAAAAACTGAATCAAGAGTGTTCTACCATCACATTTACTAGGCCATCCTCTCAACTTTCCTAAGCACAGCCATCTACTTGTAGCAGTTCTTAGATTATACTCTCTTTGAGAAGCAATTTCCCTTGAAGGGCAGATTATTAACTTAATAACAATTCAAATAATTATACCTGAAATCAAAACTAAACAATCTCAAATCACAGTCCCAGGAGTTTTTTTCTATTATTGTAGCAATCACAGTTAATAATAAATACATATAAGCTTTATCTTACTCATCCTTTCTTATTTAAATCTACTTTGGGGCTGAAATCAATCAGAAATTAAGTAAATAATCACAATCTGCAATTACACATATAGTAAATATTTTACTCAAGACTCAGAAAAACACAGCTTACTGTAAGCTTTGAGGCTGACAGATGTCCATAACCTTTAAAGCAAAAATACAATCTTTAAATCCAAGATTTATTCATTCTAAGTTGGCTTAAAGATGTACTTTCATAATTTTCAAAAGTAATGGTCAAAGAATCTATCAGATAAAAATCACTTTTTATAAAATGAATTCGTTAAGTCCCTTTTTTTCATTAAATCACTTCATTATTTTAGAACTTCACAACATTCTTTCACCAAATTATCTTAAAGAATTTGTAAGATTTTATGACCTCACCAAAACTACAGAGAACTGAAAATATGGTAAGTCCCTAAAGAACTTCAGAGAGTTCCAAGAACTTTATAAAGTCTGTGATACTTCCCCCAGTCTTTGTTCCTTTGTTCAAACTCTATATGATATAGGATGATGTGTGAAATTATTCACAGCAAGGTTAGAGCTACCCTTATTGCCAAATTAGTAGAATACTTGAGGCTAACTCAAGAGATCAGGGAGGTAGCACTGCCATCTGTTAAATTTGGCCACTAATTCTTCAGCAGATCTCTGTTTCTCTGTGTCTTTACTTTCTCTTCCTCTCATATTTTCCCCAAACTTCCTATGATAATTAGAAAAAAAACAGACACTAAGTCTATTCTGGGGGCAGTTGCCTTGATATCTTGGTGAGTATGTCATCGAGATCCAGTACTTAAACATAAGGACAGCAAATTCAATCATGAGACCTGCTGTGAGAGATTCCTTTATCAGATAGTTGTGTTGTCTTGTCTTGTCCTGATACAATTCAGTTGATTCAGCAACTCTGACAAACTGACCACCTAACATTAGTTCTCTACCCTTTCCCTTAGGACTACCCCCAAGTTAATGAGGGAACCTCGAATAGTCATATAAACTTATCTAAAGTTGGGAGTGGGTTAAACACTCATATCTCAACAGTGGGGAAGGCCTTTTTCTTCCTCTTTATCCCCCCTAACAGTATTGTTTGTTGATTCTATTACTTTGGAAGATTTCTATATAGCCAGTCATAAAAACTATAATGTAAAAAAAAAAAAAAAAAAAGCAAAAAGGGAGTTTAGAGGGGCAGCTGGGTAGCTCAGTGGAGTGAGAGTCAGGCCTAGAGACAGGAGGTCCTAGGTTCAAACCCGGCCTCAGCCACTTCCCAGCTGTGTGACCCTGGGCAACTCACTTGACCCCCATTGCCCACCCTTACCAATCTTCCACCTATGAGACAATACACCGAAGTACAAGGGTTAAAAAAAAAAAGGGGAGTTTAGAATGGTGGGAAAGATTAATAAAGTTTCATTCTGTTAAGGTGGAAAAACACAGAACCACTAAGATGGTGAGAAAAAACAAATCTTTAATCAGGTAAGAGACAAGTTTGTAATATTTGGCCACCACACAGAGTCAAGCACTTAAAAACCCAATGACTCTGGGATTTTGGAAACATTGTCTCTGGGAGAATGCACCGCCAAAGATGATTCTCCAAAGGGTAACAGAACTTGGGGGATCTTATATGCCTTTTGGGGGGAACAAGGGCAGGAAAGAATGAATGACTACCTCTACATCAGATACAAGGAAGGGAAGAGCCCAGGGCATGACTGACAGGAAGAGGCTGATGCTTTGCACTAACTACAAAAGGATATTTCCAGCTTGGGGCTGAACTACCAGGTTAATGTTGATAAAAATTTTAAAACTAAACAAGGATACTGATTACTAATCTGATCCAAACTGGGATCATTAAGTACCTCAAATTCTAGTGTTCAGTTCAGAGGTAGTGTCAGTCAAGTCACTCAGGTCAGTCAGGGGCTTCCCACAGGACAAAGGGGCAAACTTGAGTTTTCCAAGAATAGAATTGACAAATACCTAAAACAGTTCTCTCAGATTTCTGTAATCTGATGCTAAATTCTCCTTCTCATTAAAAGCAGGAATTTACTCCCATTTCAGACTTTCAATAGATAAGATTTTAAGAAGGAAAAAAAAAGGAAAGAAAAAACTCTTAAAGATTCTCTCATTTCATCCCTAGCCAGCTTAAGGCTGCAAAGATAAAGACAGACAAGCAAAGGTTTCTTCTCTTTCAAGGAAACTTTTTTCTTGGTTGGTAGAAATTTATGGCATTATAAACTAGAGCCTAAATTTGTAACTGAAATATAATCTCTTTGCCATACATTTCCAAATTTTGAAGTTTTTTGTAAATGTTAAAATATTTTGAGATAAGAATGAGAGATTATCACCATAAATCTTTGGAACAGAGCTAACTGAAAGTAGTGGGCTCTATCATTTGAGGTGCTGGCAGCTAATGACCCTTAGAAATATCGAGATTTTAAATTATACTATTTGTGATTGTAAATCCAGATTTGTTTTGATTTTGTCCTGAAACTAAATTATAATGTAGTCTCATTTAAAGTGATATAATTGTGATATTTGACCTTTTATAGATAGATCAGATTTTAATGTAAATGCACTTGATAATTGGCAGTATTCTTAGAAAATACATGAATAAAAATTCTGTACTGGTTTTTATTTGTTTGCTATAGTAAAATTCCCAGGTATTTTCCTCCTTCTCCTATCCTCTGCACTGGAGAAGGCATCATTTGACTAGGAAAAAAAAATCAGGATCTACAGATACTATAGCTCTAGGGGAACAGGGGAGCGTGGATAGTGAAAGAAGAAATTATTTTAATTCACAGAATTATTAAACGGTTCCTGAATACCTAAGTGTCTATGATTGGAGAGGTCAGGATGGGAAAGAGTATTGGACTAGAAGTCAAGAAGTCTGGCTTCTAGTCTTAGTCCTAAAGCTAGCTGGTATTTAAAGGAAGGCAGGGATGCTACTACACAGAGATGCAGAGGAAGAATTGTCCAGGCTAGGTTACACTCTCCAGGGCTAAGTATCTTGTTCATAGAACAGCCAGAAGGCCAGTGTCTCTGGATCAAAAAATATAAGGTGGGGAGTAAGGCATAAAATCGACTGGAAAGGTAGAAGGGGACTATGTTATGAAAGATAAGCAGAGAATTTTGCATGGGATCCAGTAGGCAATAGGATGTCACTCAAGTTAATTTGAGTATAAGGAATTACATGGTTGAACCAGCACTTTAGGAAAATCACTTTAATGACTGAATAGAAGATAGAACAGAATTGGGAAAGACTTAAGGCAGGTAGATACACCAGCAGGCTATTGCAAAAGTCCAACCTGTGAGGTGATAAGGGTCTGCAGCAGTGATGGCTATATCAGAGGAGAGAAATGGTCATATTGGAGAGAGAAGTGTGGCAGCAGATTGGATTCAGGGAAGGAAGGGAGATGAGAAATAGTGGGGATTTAAGGAAGACACTTTTCATTTTCCCTGGACTTTTTTCTCTATATAACCAGGAGATTGTTAGGTGATAAGAGCTGACATTTATGTAGTACTTTCAGATTTGCAATGTACTTTAATATATATAATTCCTTTTGATCCTTACAATCAACCCATGAGACCTCACTCTGGGCAAATTCTCATGGGACAGAGGCAAACTTGGAGTCTCCAGATTTCAAGTTGACAAGCCCCCTATAAGATAGGTGCTACAGATATTAACCTCATTTTATAGGAATGTGAGGCTCTCCAAGGTTGGGACTTGCCCATGATATAACAATCAAGGGTAGGACTATTTCTTTCTTCTTTCCGATTTGCCCAGGATCTCCTATCTAGTGTCTGAGGTACTGTCGGATACAGTCCTCTTGGCTCCATTCCCTGATACTGAACTGCAAACTTCCGACGAGCAGGGGCTGCGTCTTCACTGGGTTCCCCTTCCCCACCCCCACCCGGCTCCGGCCCATGCCAGTGCAGACCACAAAACACTTAAAAGTTTGGTGAACTGGACTAAAAAAGATGAGAAGCTTGGCCAAGAGGAGCTATCGGAGACTTTCGTAACTGCGGTTTCTGCTGGAAAGTGGAAAAAGAGCCAGAGAGAGAACCTGGACAGAGGAAAGGGAAATCTCCCCATTACGCCTACATAGAACGCAAGATGAAGTGGACGTGAAAGAGTAGAGTACCGAGAAGGTCCTCCAGGTGGGCTAGAGGAGCCAGGTCGGGAAAAGCCACTTCCGGGGCGGGGCGTTTTCTTTTCCTCAGGCCGGAAATGTGGGTTATAAACACTGCCATAGTCGTCTCTCGTGTCAGTTCAGCCGTTGCTCCCTCCTGCCGTAGCACCGCCGTTATCAGCAGGAACGTCATGGCGAAGAGCAAGTTCGAGTATGTGCGGGACTTCGAGGCGGATGACACATGCCTAGCCCATTGCTGGGTGGTCGTGCGACTGGACGGAAGGAACTTCCATCGGTAAGAGCGCTGCCCTGGGGCTCGCGTGGCTCGCATGCGCTTCCGGGGCGGGTCCCCTTTCACCCTTCCCTTCCCTCCTCCCTCTCCTCTCTTGGTCTACGCTTCCAGCCGCCCACTTCCCCTGCTCTGTTACCACGGGAACCCCACAGCCAATGAGCTCTCGGTAGGAAGCGTCACTGACTCACCCACCGGAGTAGAGGCCAAAAGCTTGGACCTGGCCATTACTGAAGTTCAAAGAGAAGATTCTGCCCTCATGAGAAGAGAAAACTGGCCTGGGAGGAAGATCTCTTGGGTTTCAGTCTTAGCTCTGCCAGTTTACTAGCCCTGTGGTCTTGGGAAAGTCACTTGAACTATTCAGCTAACTTTTCCTTTTTTTGGAAAAAAGGACCCAGGTCCAACAGTTCTTTAACTAGTCATCTTGGGAAGGGGGCTAGGATTGTTATGAAGAAAGGGCTTTGCTTTATATAGATAGGAGCAGGAATTATAAATTCTTCTTGGGGCTTAGATTGAAAGTGAGCTTAATGTGATTATCAGCAGCTCAGAGAATTGATGGCAAAGTACAACCCCTTCCCATGATATCGCTTCCCTCAGGTTAACGAAATAATTCTATGCCCAATCTAAAGAGCACCCCAAAAATCTTTTAAAAAACAATTTAGGCTTTTGGGGATGTGTGTGGAAATTATACAGGAAATAAAAGACTCTCCTTGCCCTCTGAAAGGCAAAGAAACAGATTTTGATTATGTCCCCATATTACTGTTACTTGAGGTAGGGACTTATTTTCCTTTTCCTCTGAACTGAGGGAATTAGAATAAATGGTTTCTAATGTTTGTTGTATCATTTTATATTGATTAAACACCCAAACTTGCAAAACTTTAGTTTAGGGGGCAGCTGGGTAGCTCAATGGATTGATAGCCAGACCTAGGGATGGGAGGCCCTAAGTTCAAATCTGGCCTCAGACATTTCCCAGCTGTGTGACCCTGGGCAAGTCACTTAACCCCCATTGCCTAGCCAATACACAGTATTGACTCCAAAATGGAAGGTAAGTGTTTTAAAAAACAAAAAAACAAACAAACTTTAGTTTAACTGGTTTCCACAACTTGTCTAAATGTGCCAGAATCTACCTAAGGAGACAGGGCAAAGGAGAAATAAATATGGCATAGAAATAAAGGAAAGATAAGGTCATGGAATAAAACCTCACTTTCCTTCACCAGGTCAGAGCAGGAGAAGTCTTTAAGACAGAAGTGATGATAAAGTACTGTTACTTTTGGTAGTCTTTAACATGGCATTAAAAATATTGCTCAAACCACATATGATTTCCCCTTGGTCATATGGCTTGAATCTCAATCTTCCTGATTCTAAGTCCTGTATGCCACTTTACCTCTACAGTGTTGCTGTTCCTATTTTACATTAATTTTGCTTAACTTTCTTTATGAAAATTCACCTTTGTTTCTCTTCCTTCCTACAATGAAGTTTTGCAGAAAAACACAACTTTACAAAACCCAATGATAGCCGAGCCCTGGACTTGATGACTCGATGCGCCCAGACTGTAATGACAGAGCTAGAAGATATTGTCATGGCATATGGACAAAGTGATGAATATAGCTTTGTATTCAAAAGGAAAAGCAATTGGTTTAGAAGAAGAGCCAGGTAATTCCTCTTGACATCTCCCTCTCTTCCTGTCATGTAATTTTCTTCAAGAAAATGGACAGCTCTTTTACTTTTGTCATAGATTTTTCAACATTTCCTGTTTGTTTTTATAAAGATTCCTGGCATCTATTCATTGTTATTCCTTTCCAAATCTTCCTTTTCCTTTCCTCCCTGAAGTCTTGATTTCTTGGTTGACTTGCGATTTAAGACTCGTAGGGATCCAGCTTTTGGGATAACATCTCATTATTTAATAAAAAATGCTGGGAAAATTAAATAGGTAGAGACCAGTGTCTCACACCCTATACCAAGATAAGATCAGAATGGGTATATAATTTAGATATAAAGAGTGCTACCATAAGTAAGTCAGGAGAGCATAGAACAGTTTACCTGGCAGATTTACGGAGAAAGGAAGAGTTTCTGAACAAACTAGAGAAAGAGAGCATTTTAAGATGTAAAGTGAATAATTTTAGTTATATTGAAGTAAAAAGCTTTTATACAAACAAAACTAATGTAACCAAGATTAGGAGGGAAATAACAAACTGGGAAAATGTTTTATAACAAATTTAATAAAGATCTCATTTCTCAAATATATAGAAAACTAAGAAAAATTTATAAGAATACATACAAGCCATTCCCCAATTGACAAATGGTCAAAGTATATGAAAAAGCAATTTTCAGATGAAGAAACCAAAGCTATCAAACATATGAAAAATATTCTAAATCACTCTTGATTAGAGAAATGTAAATTAGAACAATTCTGAAGTACCACCTCACACATAGTAGATTGTTCAATTTGACAATAAAGGAAATCGATAAATGTTAGAGATGTGGCAAAATTGAGACACGAATGCATTGTTGGTGGAGTTGTGAACTGATCCAACTATTCTGGAGGACAATTTCGAACTATGCCCAGAGGGCTATAAAACTGTGTATACCCTTTCATCCTGTAATATCACTACTGGGTCTATATCCCAAAGAGATTTAAAAAACAGGAAAAGATCTACTTGTAACCAAAGTATTTATAGCAGCCCTTTTTTGTGGTGGCAGAGAATTGGAAATTGAGAGGATCTCCATCAACTGGGGAATGGCAGAACACGTTGTGGTATATGTTGGTGATGGAATACTATTTTGCCATACGAAACAATAAGCAAGGTTGTTTCAGAAAGAGCTGAAAAGATCTGCATGAACTGATACAGAATAAAATAAGCAGACCTGGGAGAACATTGTATGCAGAAACAGCAATATTGTACAATAATCCACTATGAAAACTTGGCTATTCTCAGCAGTGCAATGATCTGGACAATTCTGAAAGATATATGACAGAGAATGATATCTACCTTCATTGAAAAAACTGTTGAGTTGGATGGATGTGGATCAAAGCATACTATCTTTCACATCAGTGTATTTGCAATTTTATTTTGGGGTTTTGATTTTATGAGTGTGCTCTTACAAAAATGGCCAATATGGAAATGTGTTTTGCATAATACATGTATGGCCCAGATCAAATTGCTTGCCATTCCTGTGTGGGGGATGGAAGGAATGGAAAGACTATTTGGATCTTTTAATTTTGGAAAACATATATTGAAAATTATTATTACATGTAATTGAGAAGATAAAATCTTTGAATTAAAAAAAATTGCTATAGCCCCCTCCCCACCAAAGACTGATAGGGACTAGAAATAAAGCAATATGAAATTGATTTAAAAAAAACAAACCCTGTTTAGGTCTTGCATAAACTACAGTGTTTCTTTGGAAGGGCTAAATGAAGTTTGAGGTATAGTAATGTGAAATATGATATCAAATAAATTAATGGGTTCTTAGGCTTTTTTAAAGCTAAAGATATTTTTCTTTTTCAAAACATTGTTTGAAATATGTTAATACATGTATAACCCAGATTGAATTGCTTGTCAGTTCCCAGAGGGGAGGAGGGAAAAGGGGAGGGAGACAAAATGGATTATATGACTTTGGAAAACTTATGTGAAATTTTGTTATTAAAATAAAAATTTTAATAAAGAAAAAACATATTAATCCTTTAAGAGAGTCATTATGATATAGCTGGGAAATGCTAGACTAACAATCAGGATATTTAAATACTAGTTCTCTCTCTTATTTATTACCCCTATAACCTTGCTTAGTTAACTTCTCTTTGGGTTTCATTCAGTTGAAAAAATGAGGTTTAAACTAAAGGAGCTATAAGATCTTTTCCATTTCAATAGTCTGTGACTTACTTAACACATCCTATCTTTTCTCTCAACTTGCAGAACTACTACTGTAGTTTGGGCCTTTATAATTCTCACCTAATATTTGAGAAGTATTGTAATTGTTGTTTCTCCTTTTGGTCTGTTTCCTTTCAAATTCACAGTTGCCAAGTTGATGTTCCTAAAACACAGATTTGAAAATGTCACTTCACTGTTCAAATAGCTTACTGTGGCTCACTATTGCTTCTAGTATCAAATTCCTCTGATATTTAAAACTCTATTGTAATCTTTGTTACTTCTCCTTGGCCTCCTTCCTTTTGCTGGCCAATGCATTTTATATCCTATCTCAATACGTAGGCATAGTTTCTCCCTTGTGCTAGGATTGCTTGTTCATCTAATCTGTGTAATTTCCTACAAAATAAAACTCAGTGCCACTTCACAAATGAAACCTTTAAAAATTTTCCCTGTTCCACCAGTTGCTAGTTTCCCCCAGATTATTGGTATATATTTTGCATATCTTATCTGTTTGTATGTTCTTTTCCCCCAGTAAAATGTAACTTAAAGTAGGAATTCTTTTGTTTTGGTTTTTGGTTTTGTTTCCCTAGCACCTTCCACAATGCCTATTGTTATTGTTCAGTTGTTTCAGATGTTTACCTCACTTGGGATTTTCTTGGCAAAGATACTGGAGTAGTTTGCTATTTCCTTTTCCAGATCAAGAAACTGAGGCAAACAAGGTTAAATGACTTGCCCAGGATCACACAGCTAGTAATTGTCTGAGGCCAGATTTGAACTCGGGTCTTCCTGATCTCAGAATTGGTGCTTTATTCACTGTGCCACCTATCTACCCTATTACATAAAAAATGTTAAATGCATTAGCTTGAATTGAATAACTGTGGAGAAAAATTATTAATAGTTCAGTTTAATGGATGTTATTAAAATATAGGGCACTGTTCTAATATGGAGGAGGTGAAAGGTACTTTCCTTACAAACCCTGAGAATTTAAGTATTATAAGTATTGCCATCATATAACCAATTTCTTTATTGTACCCCCCAATTCCTCAGCTATGTAAAAAGTAATATAACAAGTTTTCTCTCCCTGTTCTTTCTTTGTACTTACAAGTAAATTTATGACAAATGCGGCCTCTCAGTTTGCCTCCAGCTATGTCTTTTATTGGAAGGATTACTTTAAGGACCAGGACCTTCTATATCCTCCAGCCTTTGATGGAAGAGTCGTAGTATATCCTAGCAACCAGACCATAAAGGACTATCTCAGTTGGCGACAAGCAGATTGTAAGTATTTTAAAATACAATGAAGTTCCAAGGCCTTGAGCTGTTTAATATAAACTATTTTTGACTATATTCATTTGACTAGCTTCTGAGGAACTTAGAAAAAATTAGGAACTTAAATCAAATAACTTTGGAAATGTTCACTTAAGGCATTTTTCAATGAAAAGAATAGTATTAAAAGTAACTGAAAATAAGGATTTGTCCACCAATATTAACACTTGTCCTACACATAGTTATTATTATTCCTATTGACTCCCAGAGGAGCTTAGGGCCGCAACCATCTCACGCCAACGGACTCTATTCTGGGCAACTTCCCCCAACTGGGCATATCTTTGCCAGGCCTGTTTTGGCCTTCCAACTTTTCTCCTCCCTGGTGGGTTCCATATTTTTTTTTTTCCATAGCGTCCTGACTGATGGGATACTGAATTGTTCTTTCCCAGAGTCTGGTATTGGAGATCTTTTCAGGCCATCTGATGTTCAAGATTTGACGTAGGCCTGGAGTTTGTTGGCTTTTGCCAGCACGCGTTGTGGACTCTGTTGGAGAGCAATCTTCCAGACTAGGCGATTGTTGGTTTTGTTGGTTTAATGAGGTTGCAGTTTCTATAGCAAGTGAGATTTTTACAGGGTGAGGTTGCTAGCCTTGCGCCCAACCCTCCTCCTTTTTCAGCCGGGCTTGGGACCGTCCTTGGCGGAGTTCCTACACATAGTAGGCATTCTAAATTTACATTGAACTTATTAAAAAAAAATATATATATATACTTATATATATTTTAAATATATACACACATATACACAAATGATAATGCCTCTGAATTCTCCATTTAAAGTAGAAAAGTTTCTTCTTGGTGGGGGAGAGGGAAGTGGTGGGTGGTGGTGGTGGTGGTGGTAGTGATAGGAAAGTGATTTCTTTGGAATATTAATGTTGCATAAATATTTTTGAACTTTTTCTCTACAGGTCACGTTAATAATCTTTATAACACAGTTTTCTGGATGCTGATACAACGATCTAAATTAACACCCGCACAAGCCCAAGAAAGATTACGAGTATGAAAATGTTACTATCTTATTCTTAGCCTATTTAATTTTCCTAGCCCATAATGCTATCTTTGATAGTCCAGAAAATGAGTATTAGAGGTAAAAAGGACCTAAAAAGAAGTCATCTGTTCCATTTCTTTCATTTGAAAGAACAGGAAACTGAGGCCCAGTAGAGCAAAAGTCACATAAAAAAAAAAAAAAAGGTGGAACTGCTATCTAAGTCCCCTGGCATTTAGGCCAATGCTCTTTTCTCCATGCTATGGCTTCTTCCAAGATAATAGAGAATGCTGTTTGTTTTTAAAAACCACCTAACCTCTTTTAAATGAGGCTTTTCCCTAGGTTATGTGCTATTTGAAAAGACTGTAATGGAATGCCATTAAAACACAGCTCAATGGCATCCACATTCTGATAAACACAAGATAATGTGATGCAGTAGAGAAGAAGTCTGGCTTTTGCTTTCAGAGCACCTGGATTCATATCCTGGTTCTGACACTTTGTATGTGATCTTGGGTAAGTCACTTAACCTTTAGGCCTCAGTTTCCTTATCTAAGAGAGAACTGTATGAGATGACCTCTACTAATGTTCTTTGTGGCTCCTAATCTGTAAACCTATGATCAAGTCCAATGCAGGACTAGATCTAGTAAAACCACTTATAATGTGCTTAGCTCATAACATTTTTAAGTGTAGGGATTGTTCATTTTTGGCATTTTTATGTACCCCAAGCTTTTAGCATATAGCCTGGCAGATAGTAGATATTTAATAAATGCTTGTTGACAAGTCAAGTGTTAGTCCTGCCCTTCAGATGATTAAGAAAAAGTTACACTGTTTATATTCTCACTGAGATTACTATTGTGGCTTATGAAGCCACTGGTTCAATAATGACAGATGGAGAGTTTTATGATTTTAGAAATCAAATTGATTTGAGTTCTTTAAAATGCAGTATATTTCACAGTTACAGATAAAAGCTCTTAAAGCATTTTTAAAATTTCCCTTCCTCTTTTTGGTTTACTATCTTATTGGCATAGATTAAAGGTATAGTTAAGGAGGATATTTTTAAAAATACCTTTTTTTGTGCTTTTTTTTAATCTTAGGGAACACTTGCTGCAGATAAGAATGAAATTTTGTTTTCCGAATATAACATCAACTACAATAATGAGCCACCAATGTTCAGGAAAGGAACTGTACTGATATGGAAAAAGGTAAAAAGTATTATTCTAGGTGGAATGGGGCAAAGGAATAACCACAGCTTCAGAGCAGTTCTTGTACTTTTAATAAACTATTAGTAATTGCTTAAGTTTTTCTTGTTGGCTGCTAATTCTGGGCCTCTCTTTATAACTGTAGTTGTACATACATGAAATGGTGTTCATAAGAAAAAAGATGCTGACTATTCTATATTTTATAAGATCATTCTGAATGTTAGTGGCTGGAATGCCTATTACATAATTTAGATCATAGAACTGTAGGACTAGAAGGGGCATGAGGAATAATTTCATTTTGCAGATGAGGAAAATTAAGCCTCTGAGAAGTGAAATAATTTGTCCCAAGGCCAGCAAGAAACTAGACCTCCTGTCCAAATGTTCATGTAAATCTGTAAGTCAACCAGCATGTATAAAGTCAACAAAATATTTCTATAATGTTTATAGGGGGAGTTATAGGACAGATTCAGATTCAAATCCTAGCTTAGACAATTACTGTTTACACGTTTTTTGGACAGGTTAACTTTTTTTGAACCTGGTTCCTCAATTGTAAAATAAATATGAGTAATAAAACACATTAAAAATGTAAGCTGTTAAGCAAAACTCCACTGGGGTAAAAGATAATTTTTTTTTTTAAAACTATAGGTATGGAGGTAAGGACATTCATCCTGCCTATTTTTTTAATACCAATGAGTGTTTGGGGGGAGAGATTGGTGTTATCTTCCCAGTTTTTAATAATCTCTTATAATTTGCTAAACTGTTATTTGTAGATTAAAGAAGTAAAATCCAAGGAAATCAAGCCTCCAGGAGAAACAGAAGGAAAACAAGTTGAAGTTACACGGATAAGGACTAAACCAGTTGCTTTACACTGTGACATCATTGGGGATACTTTCTGGAAGGAGCATCCTGAGATCCTTGAAGATGACAGCTGACTTGTTTGTCTTTCCTTTCTTGTGGTTTTCCATGCAGGCATAGGATTCTTGCTAACTGTCCTCCCTCTGAAATTGGGCAGAGTTCTGTGAAATACACATGTTATGTAAACAGCAGTAAGAAATACATGTTTTAAGGAGAGGGAAGGAGTGTGGAAGAAATAGCACATCTTACTCTTCTGAAAGCAGGACACCTTTTTGTGTACCATAGAAACATGGTTCCATCTGCAAAAACAGAAATAAAATTGTGTTACTATTTTTGCAAAGCAATTAAGCTATATCTTGCATAATTAATCTTTTTAGATTGTGGTATAAATCATTTTTAAAACCGCCACCTACGCCTAACTAGCTTAGAGGTAGGATACAGTGACCTTGAAATTCTTACCTTTCTAAATGATCTGTAAGCAGTTCTCCTTGGCAGACCTGGAAATAAACATGGATTTCATGTTTATGAATTATATGTTCTTTGTGTCTTTCAATTATGGTAACTCTAGATTGACCCACTGAATATACTCCAGTTGGTCACTAAGCAATCAATTATTCTGTTCCTGTAGCCTCTACTATTATTTTCAGCTTTCTTCTCAAGAGTAACATTTCAAGTCCAAATTTCTAAGAACTATGCACAGTTTTGGGAATGAGAAGTTCAGAGAAAGTGGGTACAGACCTGAGTACTTCCTTGCATTTTTCAACAGAAACTAAATACCTACTATGTTAGGGGAGATAAAGTTTGTATAAGTGATGGTCATTCCTCAAGAAGATCTAACACAAGAATAGGATACCAACACATAAATCTGCTTATCATAACTTTATTATATATTTTAAAGACAGCCATCTTCAGTTTCTGGATAGCTTTTTCTACTCACAAAGGTGAAGTTGCTCCAGTTCTATTTCTTTTATGGCTCTTTAAATAAAGATTCTTGCTCTGGGACTTAGACTAATTTTGAAGGGCAGATGGATGATATTTATATTTATGGTTGGACCACAAGGGCTTTCATTTTAGGGTGAAACAGAAAAGTCCCTTGAATATAGTCAGTCTGGACTGTTCCCTTTGAATTAGGGGCTATAAATATCTTCTTGTGATGGCAGTCTGAGTAGATATAAGGAGGACAAGAATAGGCAATATTACTGTTAACATTAAGTTGCCAGTTTATTTAGAATTGATAGGGAATGAAACATAATTAGGAGAATTGAAGGAGAAATACAATTTCCTGATGCAGCCCTTAGGAATTCATTCAAGGAATCTATATTCTGGTTTTTCATAAAGCTTAAAGCCAAGAAGTAAATTTATCACTAAAAGGTTTAAGCCTGGGCTCATCCCTCACTAGTTGACATCCCATCTGTTCAACTTCCAGTCTGTCTTCTTGATTTTTCCTATTCCAATAAGAACTTCTGTCAGTACATATCAATTTTTGGTGTTCGAAATCGGGTGAACCTGTTGAAAGTGAAATAAAGCCTTGTGGGTCTGTTGGCATAATTTTCCATTTCTTGATACAACCCAATATCGCATCAACTTTAAGCAAAGCTAATGGCTTTTTGTGCCTGTCCTCTAGCTATTACTGATAGCAATATATTAATTACTCTAGCCAGAAGACAGCACCATTTGGAGGTTTATCACCATTTTTGAGAAAGAAAACCTTTTGAATCATAACACCTCTATCCCAGTTTTTTTCTTGAACTTTGGGTTCCTACTCCTTAAGAGCTATTTTTGACTATCCCTTTAACTAGAGGGTTAAGTGCATGTTATGGCCAAGGCACTCTACTAGGTACTGGATTTTAATTTTAATTTCTTTTGCTCTCCAAGAGTGGGTCAGCAATTGTCCTAGGAACTTTCTGGAATCCTATGTGGCAAAATTGAAAGAACCTATTGAGCTGTTTATAATAGAGAAGCATAGGTTCTTAGCTAGAAATGCTAATGTATAATACAGGTAGGTCAATGGGAAACACTTGCTGTTACATCATATTGGACATTTCCCTTTTCTTTATACCTAAATTACCAAATCCCGTCATTTTGCTTCTACTAATCTACCTCTTCTATATTCCCAACTGCTACCTCTACCTTAGTTCAGGCATTCTAATAGTATTCTAACTGGTCTCAGATTTTTAGGTTCTCCTTCATATTGCACACTTGCCAAATGCATTTTTCTGACTCACTTTCTTGCTTAAAAGCATTCAATAGTTCATCGCTTCCTATCAGACAAAATACAAAACCTACCCTGGCATTTACAACATTGCACATTGTGGCTCCATCCTACCTCTAATGTATTTTTCCTTGGCCTCTGATCCCTTTAGAATATTTGATCTTCTGAGGTCGTGCCAAATTATATAACCTATTCACTTTTGAAGTAACAAATGCCTTGGGTCTGTTCTGTCCCGGATCAGTTAGCAGCAATTCACATGTCCTACTGTATCTAGCCAGCTTCAGATCACAGACTATACTTTACATTCCATTGATTGTTCCTTTGTCATTCAGCCTAATTGTGTACTCTTCATTCTTGCCCCTTGGGATAATAATCAAACCAAAATTTCCACTGCTTCTGAAGAGGTCTTGTCAAATGATTCCTCTATGGCTACATTCTATACCTGTGACTTCACAAACCAAAACAATTACCTGGCCTCTATTTTTTTTTTTTTTTACAGATGTCGCATCCCTCTATTCGAATATAAGCTCTTTGGGAGCATGGACTATCTTGCTTTTGCATATGTATCACCAGCTCCTATGGTTTGGCACACATTCAAGGAGAAAGAGCTCCCAGAAGTAACAATAGTAAGGTTCAATTACTCTTAATTCTTTATTTTGGTAGGCAGATCACTCTGAGTTGTAGAATGCCAGCAGAATACAGAGAGTCTCTGAAGGGTCTTTCCAAGGTGGAAAAGCTTCAGAGGCAAGGCAGGTGCAATTACTTGTTATCCTAGCCTCAGCCTAGGTATAGTGGGAGACATTCATTAGCAGATCAGGAAATACATTAGTTTGATGGTAGCACTCATGAAATGGTCTCCTAAAATTTGGAGATCTTGTCATCTCAGTGTGTGGAGGAGGGAAAGGAAGGAATGAAGAGAAGACCCATACTGGCCTTTAAACATTGGAATAAATAAGGTTCCCATTTTTTTTAAAAGAAGAGAATCTAAAAGGATTTTTTCATAGCAATCATATCGGATGGTTTACCAACTTACTAAATTATGCTATACAATATTCCTTAGGTTAATTCTGTAGTCAATGATTTTGTCCAAGGCCTCTACATTCTTCTGCTGATCCAAGAAGAAATTCTGTCTTCCAAGAAATCTCCCTCTTGAATGAGCCTAAATAGATCCTTACAAGAAAGTTTGTAACCTTAGTTGTAGTACCTATCTTAATCTTAGGAAGGCTCCTTAGTGATGGTGGGTTTAACATTTTCCAACTTTACTTACTATATAAAGACTATTGTTAGTCCCCCAAATTAAATCATTCCTTGATCCATGGCAGCATTATAAGAATAGATAGCACATTATCCTGAAACTGTAGGGGCTTTCCCAAACTCCAACTCCTAGCCAAGGCCCTCAAGATTCTTCTATAGCAAAGGCCCACCACAATCTGGGGAGCTAGCTAGTTCAATGGACAGAGTTCTGGGTCTGGAGTCAGAAAGACCTCAGTTCAAACCCATCAAATAGACATTTATTACCTGGTTAAGTTGCTTAACTTGTTTGCTTCCATTTCCTCAATTGTAAAATGGAGGTGATAAGGCACCTCACTCTCAGAGTTGTTGTTATTCCATTAGGGCAAGAAAGGATTGTAGAGGTCATCTTGTCCATCCTTGCCTATGAAATAAATTTGTTAAAATGCCTAGTACAGTGCCTGGCACATAATAGGCACTTAATAAATGCTTGTTTCCTTCCTTCCACTCTACCTTACCAGCATGATCTCGTATTTACTGCACAGACACACTCAAACATTCCAGCCTTACTGCATTTCTGGAGATCCCGTACATGGTTTATGTTTTTCCATCTTAATGACAGTTCACCAATTTACTCAGTTCCTTAATTACTAAGCTGCCTTGTAGCCTCAGCAAAATTTAAAAAAAATTTTTTTTTTCTTACTAAAGTCCCCTTGAATCTTTTGTTACTTCATCTAAGCACTTGAGATTATATTTCCTCAGAAACATGTTAGCTAAAGGATCCAGCTGCTCAGGAATGCTTCAGAAATGGGTGTTGTAAAAAAATCCTCATTAAATAATGCAGTACCTTGTTTATTGTGGTTTCTTCTATTATATCCTAATAGTATGTCTGCCTCTGCATTTCAGTGGGGGAAAGCAATGGCTGGGGTCTATCCATCAGTCTTATTTATTTCCCAACTTTAATTTTAACAATTCATTTCCCTGAAACATCTGTGATAGAGAGGGCTGGTGGTGTGTGAGTCAAGGAAGTGCCAGTAAGTCATGACTGATTGGATTATTCAGAACCTTCTTTACCAACTCTATCCTTCATGCATGAAGCATATATCATCAGAGAGCAAGCTGGTCATAAAGTAAATTAATTAAATAACAATAGATAGTACATATCACCTGAATACTAACGTTTAGTTTAAGCGGTGACATGGGTGTAGGGCACAGGATTTGGAGTCAGAGGACCTGGTTTCAAGTCCGGACAGTTATGTATTTTATTTGTGTGGTCTTAAGAGTGACTTTGGACTAGGGTTTTCTGAGGTCCCTTCCAGCTCTAATAAAAAACATTGAATTTTGACCCAGGGGACCTATATTCCAGTGTTTCTACCTCTGGACAATTCCTCTTGGCCTCAGTTTCTTCATCTGTAAAATGAAGGGGCAGGCGGGAATGGACAAGATGTCCTCTACGATCCCTTCTTGCCCTAGTGGAATAAGCACTGGCTTTCTAGCTTAAGAATCTACCTTCTAAGAAGAGGCAGAGTCTCAGCTTGGCTTCTTTCTCCCTGTGTAATCCTGGGAAAATTCACTTCGTTTTCTTCCTCTCACCCCTGCCCCATTTCGAGCTGTCAATCCAAGGTTACTTCGCTCTCTTCCCCCATGGGCTGCCCCTTCGCAGGACCCTGCTGCCCTCTAGTGGCGGCAAGTGGCACTGCGTCTGCGCCGCGTCGCCCCCTGGCGGCCGCCTTTCGGAGACTGGTTCTTTTTCCCATCGGCCTCCGCTTGCGGGTGTTTCAAACATGGAGGAGCGGGAGCGGCGAGGGAGCTCGGCCCGGGCTGGGAGCCCCGGGAGCCCGCCCAGCCCGCGGCTGGACATCAACTCGGACCGCTTCGATCCACTGCTGGCCCTCTACGCGCCACGCCTGCCGCCCATCCCCTACCCCAACGCGCCCTGCTTTAACAACCTGGCCGAGTACGAGAGCTTCCTCCGCCTGGGCGGCCGGGGCCGGGGCCGTGGCCGGGCTCGGGGTCAGGCTGGCCCCGGGGTTCCGGGCGCTCCAGCCCCCGGCCCCACGTCGTCTGCCTCCAGCTCGGCGCGCCGGACCTCTCGCCGTCGTGGAGCGCCCGCCCCGGACCCCGAGCGCATCCAGCGGCTCCGCCGGCTCATGGTGACCAAGGAGGAGCCGGACGCCGGGGGCCCTGGCCCCGGCAGCAGCGGCCGCCCCGGCCGCCGGAGGAAGGCACCGCGCAACGTACTCACCAGGATGCCCCGTGAGTGCCGGAGGGTCAGCACTGCTGATAAAGGGAGGGTGGGGAAGATCTGCACAGCTGTTGGGGAGTGAGGAGGGTCTGCACAGTTGGTAAGGGATGGTGGTGAAGGGAGGGTCTGTACAGCTGATGGGGGGAGGTGCGGAAAGTCTGCAGGACTGATAGGGGAAATGGAGAGGGTCCAGTTTTATTGATATGAGGAAATGGTCTTGTGTGACACATGGAGGGGATGAGGCAAAGGGTCTACACAGCCGATATTGATGGGGGTGCATATGGAGAGGGTCTGTTTGATGTAGGAAGTTTTAGAGAGGCTCAGTATCTTTGATATGGGGGATTTGGGAGAGAGTCTGTATGACTGATGCTTCAGAGGGGATGTCAAGGAGTGTCTCGGTAAGACTGATGGCCCCCGAGGTCCCTTCCAGTGCTAGATCTATGATCCTATTATACTGTGAGAGAGAGAAATCTGGGAAAGGTCTGTGGGCCTGATATTGGGGAAAGGGAGGGTCTGTATGACTGACATGGGAAGATTTGGGGACAGTCTGTGTGACTAAGATGGGGGGAATCTGAGGAAGGTCTGTATGACTTATATGAGAGATACTGAGAAGGTTGGCATGGTTGATATGAGGAAAATTTGTAGGAAGTCTGGCTGATATGTGGAGAATATTCATTTCTGATATAGGAGGAATTACATATGTCTGCATAGCTAATTTGAGGGGATGTAGAGAGGTCTGCATGGCTAATATGGGGGACAGTTGGATGGTTGATTTGAAATGAGTCTACTTGACAATTCAAGGAAGTTTTTTTTGTTTGATTTGATTTGAGGAAGATCCATATGTATAGTTTATTGGAAGGTCTGCTAGGCCAGCAATTCAAAAAAGTGTCTTTATGGTGGGGTTTGTGGACAGCATAAAGGACATCTACTCTTAGTAGTGTCTTAGTCTCTCCCTTTTCTACCAGCTTTCCCAGTGCTGAGCTAAGGAGTCTTTGGTAGATTCCAGAATCTTTAAATACACATTGTTTAATCAATCAAAAGATATAAAACTTGGCATGCAGGGGCTGCCACTAAGAACAACACCTTGTTTGCCTTCTGGATGCATGAACTATGTGGATTCATATTACCATAATTGTGGGTTTCTTTAAATTCCAGAGGTTCAAGTTGCATGAGGAAATTTCTGGGAATCTCTTAATAAATTCTGATAGTAGAACTGTAGGAGATGGAGGTTGCTAGAATGTGCGATTTGGGTCTTGTATAAATGTAATAAACAGCCAGGCTTATACCTTTGTCATCTGGCAGGCAGTTCTGACATCTGCCCTGTGAACAAAATGACCTACTTAGCTATTCAAAGCATCTGTATCCTGATAGCTTAATTGTTATAATATGCCTCTTAAATGAGCCAGTATGTTAAATGAGTGATGTTTAGATTTCTCTTAGTGGTGTGTTTATTGAAAAAGAACATCTCTACTGACAAGATATAGAGCTGTAACAAGTTAAGGTAAATGATGTATGGGGCCATAGGATTCCTTTCGTGAATTTACAGCACATCTTGCCTGTCTACATCAAGTCCATAAGTTGTTCCTAAATGGGAACAATAAGACCATACATCTCTTCTGTGAATTAGATAGCTAGGTCTCAGATTGTAACACTAATTAATTAGAAGGCCACTGTATGCATAGTTGTGTTACTTTGTTGCAGAATGCTACATTACTGAGACCACAGAACATTCCTATAATAGTTCTAGGAAGAAGTACTCTGAGACTTCTTCAAATTGACCAGAGCTGTAGGGTCAACTCTTCCATATCCCAAATCATCTCTGGAGTTCTTAGAAAACTTGTTCTGGGAACAGAAATCTCTATTATGTCACTGGAAGCAATTAAGTGTGTCTGATATGTGCACCAAAAAAGGATTATTAGTAATCATGAAGCCTAGAGCACATGAACAGTCAAGGCAAATATAGAGTAGGAATCATCAGGCTTGTGTAAGCTTCCTAAAGGAAGTGAACCAAAGGTTCTCAGAGAAGGAAAGGACAGGAGTTGGAAAAGAACAGGAAAAAGGAGAAATGTGTACAAATATATGAGTACAATAAATAAGTCACAAAGGACGATAAGTAGATTTGCTTTGGTGGAGCAAAACTTGGTGTTGGTCATAAAGAGAAATTAAATCTGGGAGGAGATTGTTTTGGGAGGAGGCCTTATAGGCCAGACTGAAGGATGGATTTGATTTCTAAAAGTAGGGAATCACCCTAGATTTTAAAGTATGGGAATGAGACGATGATAACATTATTTGAAAGATTTTTCTAGCAGGTATGTGTGTAGCAGGGAACACCGAGGATCCAGAGGCACAGACACTAGCTAGAAGGCTCTGTAATCTAGTCATGAGGTGTGATAAGGAGCTAGATGAGCCTGGTGGCTTTGTAACTAGAAGTGAAAGAGATAGGTCTGACAGAATTATTTGGGCAGGATTTAGTGATGGTAGGGTAGAAAAGAAAAAGTGGAGAATGACGTTCCAAATGATTCTAAGGTTCTAAAGGGATGTCATGTGTATTAAACCAAAGGTTCTGTAAAAGCAAGGACCACATCTTATTTCTCTGTATTCCCTACAGTATTTTGCATATAATAAGTCCTCAATGAATATCTGATGAATGATATCTTTGTGAGCAATAATAGAAGAAATTGGGAAGGGAAGATATTTAGGAAGAATAAGGAATGTATTTTTTGAGGTTTTAGGTGTTTAATAGACTTCCAGGTGGTATTACCTTAGAGAAGGAATGACAGGTCTGGAGCTAACTTTTACTTTGTCTTTTTGTTCTGGTAGGTGGTGCTGGTGCTGGTGCTGCATTTTGACAATACCAAGTTGATTCTTCCCCTACTAAGATGTGGCTTTGTTACCCTCAAAGTATGGTGGTCTCTCCAGGAGCAGGAGAGGAATGCTCCATGGAATAGCACCTTATTAAAACCATTCAAGGGAAAAAATGCACATGAAAGCCACAGATGTGAGTTGAAAGGTCCTAAACTAGGTTTGCTATTTGACTAATTGGTTTTCAAAGTTTATTGGATAAGGGAGCCACAGAGCAGTTTTAGAAAATGTTTTACCATTCCTATTTTCTTTTTGACTGGAGGAAAAAATAAGACTTTACCTCTGAAGAGTTCATTTGGGCACATATTCTCTCACACATTTTGTATGTGTCTCTCTCCACATGTGTGTGTGTATATATATATAGATAGATATGTATAGATATGTAATGTAACTATGTAGAGGCAACATAGTATAGTGAGTAGAGACTAGATTTCAGGGTCAATAAGACCTGAGTTCAAGTCCTGCAGTATACTGTATGGTACTGCAGTATACATGTATGGAATATTTGACCTTGCTTAACGTAACCCTCCCTTCTGCCTCAGGATGACTGTCCTTGCCAGATGTAGACTAAATTAGTTTAGGGACTTTCCTACTTTCCTCTCTGCCAGGAGTTTTCCCCTTCAATGAAATCCTATATAGGTCCAGATACACACACACACACACACACACACACATGCATTCATATATATACATATATAAAGAGAAAGGGAGAGAGAGCTAGCACTGTACATAAGGGTAAGTAAACAACCAAGGTGAATTTAAACATACCTATAAAATAAGTTATTTCAGAAATGTGCACCAAAAAGTTGCCAATTTTATTGGTACATATCCAGACATGGTGATGATAGCATATAATAATGCCATTATTATAAGTAAATATATGCTTACAAAAATTAAAATGCACTTTTTGACTCCAGTGTATTTGAAAGTATGTGGATGAAATAGAACTTTGTTTACAATCTCTTCCACTTCTTCCTTAAATACTATTAAACATTATTAAAAATTAATAATATGGAATCTTGAGATAGAAGACTAAAGTATGGTTCAAGAGTTTCCCCCAAGTCTAATTTGGGATCATTGATTCCTAGAACTGGGAGTGAACCTGTGCCAAACTTTTTCTCCCATTGACCTTTCAGGGTGAAAAACCCTCCCAAATCATACCTGCCAAGCCTCTTTCCTCCACTTTCTCAAAAAGTAATTTCCACTGCTAATCCTTGTCTGACCTACGTCATCAATTTATTAGATTAGGGGGAAATAGGAACCCAGAAATTTAGACAAGAGCTGACACTATTATTTTTCTTTATAAAACAAGAGAAAGTAATGGCATATATATCTAAGCTATTCTGCCTTGTGTATCTTTGGTACAGCATAGCTAGCTCACTGCGAGTACTTAAAAATTAAATAATAACAATTTTTATAAAATTCATCACTGTTCCTAAGCACTTGGAAAAGGATTCCTCATTGAGTTGAACAGTAAAAGCTAAAGTTCATAGTCCCAGCATTCCTTCTCTGAGTCATAATGATCCTTATATGTGGCATCTATTTGCCATCTTATAGAATCCACATGCTTGGCATGTGCCTTTTACACCATCAGAGTTTGGATTTCAATCAATATTTCATATTGTATGAAGACAGTGTGTAGTTAAATCATCCGACTTCAGAGAGTCCAGATATGGAGTAGACTATGCTTTTGCATCCAGGCAGTTTTTGCAAATGTCTTAGAATTATGGATATTTAGGGCAAATTAAGTTTTTCACTCCTTTAAACATGTGAATGTTGAGTTTTTTGTGACTCTGAGATGGAATTCAAGAAGAACCTACTTAAATGACATATCTTAAGGCATGGGATTGAGAACAATTTGTATACAGATCATTTGGGAAGCACGTTAAATTGGCTTGACTAGAAAGTTTGCCAAAGGGGGTGAGAATTATTCAGATGAATGGGGCAGAACAGTTTGTTAGAAGGCTTTGAAGAAAAATATGTTTAGTTTTGATATGATAGAGTGAACCAATGTAAGAAGAAAATCTTCATCCTAGTGGATGATGCAGGTCACATATATTAGAGAATGTATGTGTCCATCTTTTTGTCTGTATATGTGTGTATCCATACATAAAATAGTTCTGCTATATTATTATGGGGACACCATCTTGCTATGTGTGGGGAAAGCAACAATGAGACACATCGAAACATAAACTGTGTTCTGTACTGGGTTTGGGCAGAGCTTAAAGTTCATTCATCATCCACTTATTAAATGCCTATTGTGTGCAGGGCACTCTGCTGGGCTCTGAGAGAGTCACAAAGATAGAAGAGACCAGGATTCTGCCCTTAAGGAGCTTACAGTATATTAGGGGAATAAGATTTCTACACAACCATAATACAAAAGAGAGCATGGTAAGTGCATAAGCAAGTACAGCCCTAGTCATCAGACTTCTGAAAAAGGACTCTTTTTCACTGGGGTGATCAGGGAACCTTCTTAAAGGGTGGGTAAAGATTCCACCTGGTGAGATAGGGAGGATATGCCAATCAGTCAGCAGACTTTTATTATGTTTCTCCTGTATGCTGGGTACTGTGCATATGTACTCAATATCATATATATATATATATATGTATATTTTAAGTGTATATATTCAGGATAGAAACAAAAAGGATCAGAGTCCCTTCTCTTAAGGCACTTATTATTTTGACAGGGGAGACCAATACGTATGTATGTTTGTGTGTGTATGTGATATACAGAACAGCCAAAAAAGAGAATAAATATACATTGGTTAAATATGAGATAATTTGAGGGGAAGAGCACTAGCATTTGAGAGAATGATGAAGAAAGACTTCATGCATGCTAGAACTTTGTCTTAAAAAAAAGAGAAGGATTCTTTTATTTAGAAGTGAGGAAGGAGTACATTTCAGGCATGGCCAGTATAAAGGCATGGAGATGGGCAATGGAATGTCATGTTTGAAGAACCTAAAGGTCAGTTTAGCTGGATGATAGCCAAATAAGTTGTTGCCAGGTTGTGAAAGGCTTTAAAGCTTAAACCAGAGGCAGCTAGATATCACCGTTTGGAGATGGGAGGTCTTGGATTCAAATGTGACCTCAGACACTTTCCAGCTATGTGCTCCTGAGCAAGTCACTTAACCCCAGTTGCCTAACCCTTACTGCTCTTCTGCCTGATACTTAGTATCAATTCTAAGACAGAAGGCAAGTGTTTTAAAAAATAAAAATAAAAAAAACCTTAACTTATTTAATCCTAGAAACAATAGTGAACCAGTGCAATTTATTGAGCTGGTAGCAACATTGCCTTTGTTTAAAGAAAATCACTTTGATAGTAGGGTCTAAGATGAACTGGAATGAGGTAAGACCATTTAGGATGCTGTTGCAATAATCTAGGGAAGAGCTGATGAATATTTGAGGTGTCCATGTGAGTAGAGAAAAGGTACTAAATGCAAGAGATAGAGGAAGAAATGGCAATATTTGTCTGTTGATATGCTACCATGTAGCTGAGGGAGAATAAGGAGTTTAAGATAGTACCAAAGTTCTAGACCTGGAAAACTGAAGGAATGATGCTGCCTTCAACAGAAATAGGGATGCCACTTCCTACCTGTGTGACCATGGGACAAGTCACTTAGCCCCAATCAACTAGCTCTTGCCACTCTTCTGTCTTAGAATTGGTACAAAGACAGAAGGTAAGGGTTTAAAAAACAAAACAAAACAGAAATAGGGATGTTTGAAAAAAGGTTGCATTTTTTTGGGAAAAGATAAAATAAATTTTGTTTTGGACATGTTGAGTTTTGTAATTTTTTTGTGATATCCAGTTCAAAATGTATAGTAAGTTTATTGACAATTCAGGACTGATGCTTAGGGGAGAGAACCAGAGTTGGATATAAAGATATAAAGTCATTTCCATAAAGTGCTAATAAGCCTATGGGAAGTGATGAGGTCATCAAGAGAGTATAGAGAGAGGGGGCAGGTGGGTAGCTCAGTGGATTGAGAGCCAGGCCTAGAGATGGGAGGTCCTGGGTTCAAATCTGGCCTCAGATACTTCCCAGTTGTGTGACCCTGGGCAAGTCACTTGACCCCCATTGCCTACCCTTACCACTCTTCCACCTATAAGTCAATACACAGAAGTTAAGGGTTTAAAAAAAAAATTAAAAAAAGAGAGTATATAGAGAGAAGATGGGCCAGGATCTGTGTAATATGGATAATGAAACTTCAGAGGAGACTAAGAAGCAGTTAGATGTGTTGGCTGAAAATCAAGAAAGAGTAGTGTCACTGGAGAAAATCTCTATTAAGAGTGGTCAACAATAAATAGAGAAGGGGGCAGCTGGATAGCTCAATGGATTGAGAGCCAGGTCTAGAGATGGGAGGTCCTAGGTTCAAATGTGACTTCAGCCACTCCCTTGCTGTGTAACCCTGGGCAAGTCACTTGACCCCCATTGCCTACCCTACCACTCTTATGCCTTTGGCTTCAAGGTGGAAGGTAAGGGTTTTTAAAACAAACAAACAAACAAACAAAAAATAAATTGAGAAGAATGAGGACTGAGAAAAGACCTTCAGATTTGTCAATTACAAGATTGGGGGTAATTTTGGAAAGAACAGTTTTAGTTAGTGATGAGATTAGAAGTCAGATTACCAAGAGTTAGAGAAAGGGGAGGAAATAGAGGCAGTGAGTAGTATTATGGGGAAAACCAGGGGAGTTAACTTAAATATTAATGTGGGTCCAGAAGGATGTGAGGGAGACAGGAATGACAAAAGATGGGGACTTAACAAGTTAGGGAAACTGGGTTTAACTGCTAAAGAAAATGTCTGTTAATGGAAGTGGCAGTTAGGCCTAACAGTCACCCTGCACCATCTAGACAAGGGGCCTATGGAAACTAGCAAGCAAATGACAAGAATTTGTAACAAATTTAATTAAGGGAACTATGGTAAAGGATGGGAATAAGGGTTGGGTTTCTACACTTCCAGACTAAGGGCAAATCACAGGGTCAGGGGAGGGACTTATCTACACTCAACTGAGACCTAAGCAAGACAGAGCCCAGAGAATAGCAGGACTGAAGTGGGTATCCTCACAGCAGAGTCCTGACACACTTCAGCGATGTTGCAGCTCCTCCAGGACCACTGGCTGTACTCTTTCAGGTGGGTAGATTCTGGGAGCTAACTCAGCCCAAGTTAACCTGCAACTCAGGTTGGGATTAATAGTCTCTACCAAAACCTCCCACAAGTAGATGTCAGTCTTCCTTCTGTATCTCTGGAAATCTGGGTGCAAACTCCACTTCCTCTGAGGTCTCCCAGTGTCAGTTACAACTTGTCCCAACCACCATGGAATCCGTCTCAGAGAGAGAGCACACTTCCTGCTTCCCCATTCCATTTGGAATTCTCAAGCCCTTTCTGCTAAGTCTCCTAAATAATAACTAAGTAATCCTCCTCATAACAGTTGGGACAGTTTTTTTTTTCCCTAGGACTTAAGCTGAAAAAGGGAAAAGAGATATAAGACCAAAGCTTGATGAGTTGATAGTTTCTAGTGAGGAGGTTTTTTGTTGTTGTGTTTATTCTTTAACTTAATTGAAAGAGACAAGACTTGGGCATTATTTGAAGACAATAGGGTAGAAATCAGTGTTTTAAGAAGGGTTGAAAATTGAGGGTTTGGTAGTTAAGGTCGCCATCTACTGGAAAAAGTGGGAGGAAATGTGATTAAAGGAATATGTCTAAAGGGGTTGGCCCTGGCAAAGAAAAGGGCCATTTCTTTGTCAGAGGCAAAAAAGGAGAAAAGTGTGGGAGATCACTTCAAAAGATTTTGAGATAAAGAGAAGGGAAGAAGCAAGAGATTGACTTTTTGCAAAGTGAGCCTATTTGAAGTTGGATAACATGAATTTATAATATACCTAATTGGCATTATTGTGTGACTTCCCCTAGCTCTCTTTAGCATTATGTGAGTAAGGACATAGGAAGTGGAAGGTAGGAGCAATGCAGGTCTCAGATGTGACAAGGTAGGTTTTGCAGCAGTGAAACACTGTATGGAATTAGTTTGCCAAATTCATGGAGTCAAGACTGGAAAAAACGGAAAATGAAGCCAGAGCAGAAGTAATGGCTTTAGAATATATTCAGAGGTAAAAGGATTAAATGCTTCAATGAAAGTGAAGAATAAACTTTGGAGAGATGGGGCATAGGGTGAGACAGGATGATGGGAGATAAGAGATTGTAAGAGGTTTTTTTTAATAAGGAAGTGGAACAGTTGTGGATAATGGTGAGAGTCAGGGTTTAACTACCCCTTTGTGTTATTTCATTATAGTTAAGGAGTAAGTCATGTGAGAGAGATTGAGAAAATGGGAGTGAGGAAGTTTGGAGGAGCAACCAAATGCTGAACTACTTTTAAAAAGAGGAGAATGGCTTGGAGGCCAGCCAGTACTGAATTTTCTGGATTGGGTGGGAAGCTGTAACTGAGTGAATTAAAAAGAAGAGACATTGCTGAATGACATCAGTAAAAGGAAAGTCTAGAAGTGATAGTGGAGGAGAACAGAGTGTTCTGACTCTGCTTCAGGGCTTCATAGATTGGAGCACTGGTGAAGAGGATGGCCATCTAGTTGCATCATCTAGGAGAAGCTCTCTCTTAATGAGGGATAGATAGAAAGAGATCCAGAATGAAGGGAAGTTTGTTTATGAACAGGAATTCCAGAAGATACAATGGAATAGGTGGGTAGAGTTAGAGTGGGAGATAGGTAGATTAAGGTTGCAGAGATAGGAATAAGGGAATGGGAGGCAGAGATTGAGAATAGTTTCTTCTCTGTGACTGATAGTTGAGTGATTTCAGGATAAGGAGAGATAAAAGTGGCGGCAGATTATTAACCATAGTGGTACTAGTGAGTGGCAGACAAGTAATAATGTTCAATCTTGAAAGGGTGTTGTTGCTGGACAAGGGCCAGGAGTATAGTAGTGCCTTAGTTCCTTCTACTAGCTTACCTATATCAGAATCTCCCCCAGTCTAGTGGTCCTTCTCCGTGGTTGAAGGAGAGAGGTGGGTTGGGAACTGCTGCATTGTGAAACTTAGAGTGTAATATATGGGACATATTCATGTGACAAGTAGTAGTCCCGTTTTATTGGAGCATAATATGTATAAAAAGGAGTAGTAGGCTACAAAGGTAACCTGGAAATGGAAACCATATTGGACTTTATTCAGTAGTAGATCATTCTGCCTCTCTGACTCCTGACATAGACATTTGTGTGCTACCCTGACTATTGTGTTCTTTTTATTCCAGTGCATGAGGGCAGCCCACTGGGTGAACTTCACCGCTGTATCAGAGAAGGGGTAAAGGTCAATGTTCACATTCGCACTTTCAAGGGGCTTCGGGGTGTCTGCTCTGGCTTCCTGGTTGCATTTGACAAGTTCTGGAATATGGTAATTAGTTCTTTTTATGGGGCTGGAAAAAAATTCATAGGAATTAGCCCTTCATTTGATTAGGTAATCTACATAACCTTTTTAGAATAGCAATTATTCTGATAACTGCATTGGAGAAGAGTTGGAGTCCTTAAGCTCTACTGGAACCTGCATAAGATCTGTGTTCCACTTTGCTTCCTTTCCCCCCAAAGCCAATTCTCTTATCCATTCATTCAACAGGTATTCTTTGAGCATCTATTATATGCAAAGTCCTGTGCTGGACACTGTAGGGGGGATACAAAGATATATAAGACAAAGACTCTGCCTTCCAGGAACTTACAATCTAGTAATGGAGAGAAGACATGTACATAAATAAACTATAATACAAGGTAATATATAGGTGTCATCATTCTGGAGTTTGTTCTCCAGGAGTTGTGGTTATCTTCCTCCTACAACTTTTCCAACTTATTCACTGTACTTTAACAGCCCCACATACATTCTCTTAAACAGAATTCATGAGTGATGTCTTATTCTTAAATACTATCTGTCTTATTCTTAAAGACTATCAAAGGGAAGATAGTTGGTAATAAATAGTATATGACAGTGGTGATGTCAGGAGATCTTATTATATAACATGAGTCATTTCCTACCTGTTGCTGACATGGATAGCAGACAGAGAAAGAGAAAGAAACTAGAGGTTATATGAAATGGCCCTCAAAATGGGAATGGGAACAATTCAGCAGTCAGAGGATTTTCAGGAGAAAAAATAAACGAGGATCAGAAGTAAAAGTGAACTTTAATACTTTGTAATCTTTGACCACAGATGATTTAGAAATAGTACTAAAATTGCTTTTATTTGCTTATTACCAGTGCTAATTATTTACTTCTTGTGAATTGAGATAGCTAGTTGTGGTTGCTATCTAATGATGAGAATGCTTTTTGGAAGTACTGAATATGCTGGGATTTTTGACAACATTTTCAATCTTTCTCCTTGTTTTCTTTAAAGGCACTTACTGATGTGGATGAGACTTACAGAAAACCAGTTCTGGGCAAAGCATTTGAACGAGAACCTCCTTTAACTCTCACCAGGGTAAGACATTTTCCCCTACTTACTAACAACCTAGTATTGTATTAAGGATTAAGAAATACTATATTAAGATTGGGGGCAGGGGAGGAATAAGATGGGAACTGTAGTAAGGGGTGTAAGGACTGGTATCATTATTCTCCATATTTCCAATTAATGAAAGCCTTCATTTCTGGAAACAAGGTATGGTGATAAGGACTTGATTATTCTCTTCTACACACCCCAATTTAAGTCTGACCTATGTTGCATCACCTAAAGATGAAGTGTCTTTTTAGTTCAATATAAAAATAAATCTTGCTAATTATATTTAGTTTATATATATATGTTTATATCTATTTTTATATATTTTATATATATAAAATATATGTATAATTGTTAATTATAATTAGTCACATAAAATGGCAGGTGACTTTTTTCTTAATTGTCCCTTTATTAATTTATCTACTGATGAGAATGGGAGAAATTGGTGTTGACTGATTTTAGAAAGGCAAAGCACTGTTCTACAGTGACAGGAATGGGTATTTTAAAAAGGGAATGTAGAATGTCAAGAGGGCAGCTAATATTCGCTTTGTTTCTTCGCAGCTGTTTGACCGACTCAAACTTCAGGATTCCTCTAAAAGGGAAGCTGACTCCAGGTCAATGGTTGAAGATTCCACGTTGTCTCGATATTCACAGACATCGACTTGGAAGATGGCCACAGTGTGGGGGAGAGGAGATGAGGATCGGGGATCACAGAAACGTTCTCGTTCGGCACCTTCTTCACTTCTGGCAGCCAGGTCTGACATGTCAGGCAGGACTACACGGACAGAGGGCTCTAGTGCAGGGGGTTCTAGTTCAAGGGGTCGGTCTCGTAAGAAAAGGCAGAAGCCCAAAGTGGATTACCAGCAGGTATTCACACGGCACATTAACCAGATATTTATCCGAGGAGAGAATGTCCTACTTGTCCACCTTGCCCAGTGACCAGCTGAGCTTTGAGTACCTTGTTTTTAAAATAAATTGCATGAAATTGCATTTGCACTGTGCTTTTTAGCATCTCTGTGAAAAGCTAAGTTGGAATGATTCCCTCTGATCTTGGATGTATAGAGGAAGGAGCTGAGTCTAGATATATTGGTTTGTCCACAAAGATGGGGTCAGCAAAGAAAGACTCTTTTTAGAATGAGTGGCTATTCAGAGGCAGAAGGCATTGTTATGAAATATAGATCTATACATTTATTCATAAATATAAATTAGATTTGGTTTCATGTGCTGCTATCAATACTCTTGAGAAATTAGAAAAATGATGGCCTTTTTGACTCTGCTAGGGTCATGGTGTGTTTCTAACTCACCCCAGATACAATAGCATGAAAAGGGAAACCATTCTTTACAATGATGTGGTATCTCTATGGTGAGTGCTTATAGAATTTCTTTTTAAGAGATAGTGGTATGTATTGTGCTGCCAACCCTGCACTGACAACTGCCTTTGGTATCATACCATTCATCCCACTTGACTTTCTCCTGATCAGAGACTAGAATTTATGAGTTTCATTGAGCATTCTTAACACCCATGGAACCCACCTACTTGGATTAGGGGGGATTTATACAGGTGGTATGCTATAAACACCTAGCTGTAAATATACCACACTTGGCCCTGCTGTCATTGTGAATTTGGTAGCTTAATCCATATGTTCACTGTCCTGATGAAGCAAGTTTTTGTGTATGGTAGATCAAGTGGGAATTGTATCCTGTTTTCTTGACCTTTTGCTATCTGACTTATGTGGCATGCTCTTGGTGCATGAGCTAGTCTGGCATGGCATTTAGTGCAGTATGAGTTGTCTTGTGAGCTGTGCGGCATTTGTGGTGCCATGCAAATTGCTGTGCATAGTCTAGCTTAAGTGGGTTCAGCATGAACTTAGTAATTTGTACATATCTTAACTGCTAGAACTCCCTCTCCTGGAACTGGGAACAAAGGGTGCTTTTTTAGCTTGGCTCTAATGTGAAACTGGGAAAGATTCTTTCCCCCTCATATCAGGCCAAAGAGGCTTTTGCAAGCTTTCGTGATAGGTGGTGTTGTCTCAGTGGGTCATTGTAGCCCAAGATGATACAGTGCAACAAGAACACCATAGAAATGTCACTTCCAGCAAACCTGTTGTGCTTCTACTGGAATGATTCTTTGCTCTTTTACTCAGCCAGTACAGAACAGGCTATATCCTGAAACAGACTGTTAGACAATAGCTGACTTTTTTTGGGTTGACTGTTTCTTTCTTTTTCCTGTAGCAAGGGATAGCTTTTGTGCAGAATGAGAATAAGTTCATTATATGGTTAGTCATTCAAGTGTATGGAAGGAAAAGTTACCCTAGTATATTATGCTATGTAACTTGTGGCAAAAACCCTTAGAGAAGGAAGGGGAGCTCAGGTATAGATAGCCGACTTTTAGGTCCTGCTGCTCATTCATCTTATGACTGTAGGTAAGTCAATGTAACCCCTTTCTGCCTCAGTTTTCCCCATTAGTCATATGGGGAGATAAGACACCTACCTCATAGGGGTATTGGGAAGAAGAGCCTAAAAAAAGCATTTTGAAGACAAAGTGTATTATTTAAGTGCCAGGTATGGTTTTTATTAACTCTTACTTCCTTTGCTTTTTAAGGCTTCATTATCTTGTGATCAAGGCAGGTGCTATATAAGATAGTCATTATTTGTCATTAGGGATAAAGATAATCTTCCCATAACTTTAAAACCAAAAGGCTGTCAGGTTCTCAGGAACCATTTGATAGGAAAGTCTATGTTCCATTCCTCGTTTCTAAGGAGTAATTGTATTCCTTAAGAAAATGCCACTAGCATGAAGACAGTTTGGGAATTACTGGCTCCTCATCTCTCCCCATTCTTTGTCTTTTCCTTTGGTATTTACAAAGTATCTGCCCTAGACTCTTCTGGGGGTTATAGTGCCAACAAAAGAACAGGTCCCTAAAAGTGCCTCACCTTCAAAGGGACAATCATGGGGAGCTTTCTACTCTTAAGTTTTAAATAAATTTGAAAATCTTCTAGAACCTAATTATAGACACAATAGTTAGAAAATCATAGAGAATCAAATGAAAATCACATTTGAAACTTGACAAAATAAATGGATTTAATTTTATGGTTCTTAAAGCATTTTCCCAAAATAGGCTTCAAACATTTTATTGGAGGGGAAATGGGATAGGGTATCGGGCAACAGCCCCCCTCCCCCCCAATCAGTATCGCCATATTAGCTTCCCTCAAGCTAAGAACTATGAATGCTTACTTTCTCAGAAAACATATTCCAGGAAAACAACCAAAGGGACTTGGGAGAAAATGTGGTTAATTTTCACTAGTCATGCTGATTGATTTCTATTAGATAACCTAATTTTAAAAAATTGGTAAATAATTTCATGGTTGCATCTAAAGCATGCAGGAGCTCACCACTTTTCCATCCAGGTTCAGAACCTTGTTTATCTAAATCAGTGATGGGGAAAACATCTGAATGTGGGGATGTAGTGATTAGGGAATTGCTTAAGGCAGTGATAGGCAAACTACGGCTTGGATCTGGCCCATGGGAAATAGTTTGCCCATCTCTGATCTAAATGATTTTTAAAAGTTGTATATGATTCATCTACACGATCATATGCATCATGACTGTCTACTTGGTTGTGACTTGGGTGCTGATTCTGAAATGATTACTATCTAGTTAAAAAATTTACAAAATAGTATTGTGTTGAAAACTTAATAGAACAGTTAAAAAATAACTTATCTACTCTGCTTAGAAAAGAAAAATAATATTTTCTCTTTATTCCTAAAGAAATAATTTAAAAGGGAAAAACCACTTCCTCAGGCATTCATGTATTGCTCAAAGATATAATCTTTCAAAACTCATGTTGGTTGCAATAAATGTAGCTAAAGGCATAACTGTCAGAATGAGGGAAAAGGGAAAAATAAGATTCTTAGAAACATCCAGTCTAATTCATCTAATAAAAGACCTTAAAACAGTAGTATATGTGGTGAATCTGATTCCAATAGAGAATCATGTTATTTTGGCAAAATGACCATTGTGTGTGATAAATCATTTAAACATTTCATGAGCTGAAACTTCTTTGAATTAGCTGAAGTTCTTATTAATTATTAGAGTAGGAAGGAAGGGAAATAGGTAGCCTCACCTGTTTACCCAATTATTTGCAAGGGCCAACCTCTTCATTCAGAGTTATTACTACAAACTCACCATTAAAAGGATATGCACTTTTAGTTCTTTTTCCAGTAGTAGGGACAGATTGCGGCTATATTATCCAGGCCTATTTTACCCTTTCTGCCTTTGGTCAAAGATACAAGCTGGTTGACCACGGGTTAGCAATGGGTGTAATTTAAGACTCTGAGCACTATTTTCTGCATCCATTGTTTGCATTAAATCAGAACAATAAATTAGCAAAACTGGAAGCTAAGAGCATAGATAGGTCCCAGTTAATGCTAATGAGCCCAGCTAAAAGGATTATCACTTTCAAATTTGCACTCCTTATTTCCATTGGGCCAGAACCATTATTTTAAATAATTCTAACTTCAGATATTACAAATTCAAATACATTTAGCCCCATTCAGCCGATTCATTGTTTGCACTAATTAGGACCTTCAGGTATAGAATTTGTTGCCATGAAAAGTCAAGACAACCATGAGTGAGCTCATCTATTCTATCTTTACAGAACTGTATAGAATACATTTGGGCTAGTGGACCTGTCCTGTTCCTGCCTTTCTAGAGAAGGTTAAATCTCTTGTGAATTTAGGTGTTTCTTTGGGCTGCTCTTATACTAGCTGCAAACAGAAAAGTCATATATTGGACTATATTCTATAAATTGTTTCCACAAATCAAATTCACCTAAATGTTTTCCAGTTAGGAAAAAAGGCATCCAAAGACAACATTCAACCATTCACTGGTGCTACCCACAAATCTTTTTATTTTATTTTATTTTATTTTATTTTATTTTATTTTATTTTATTTTATTTTTAAGGCAAATTCTATAATGATATAACTGTTGGTGCAGGAGTAATAATGACCTCTAAAAACATAATCGTTGGACTTTATTTCACAAATAGGATTGGTACAGAGTTCAGTGGAATCCTTCTTAAACAATAAGGTCTTAATCATTTGTTTGGCCTTAGCCTCTGTGTTTCACAGTGGCATACATAGTCATTTAGTAAGTATTTGTTCAAGAAATGACTGTAGAGTAATCTCCAGAAGGATTTCCTCAGTGATCCCAAACAAGGAAGGCCTGGCCTACCCAGCTGTTGTTGGAAAAGCTGGCTAATCTTTATTTTTTGGCAAATTGATTTGATTACAGTAAGACCAGAGAGTTCTGGTCAAAGTTTCAAGGGCACAGAAGGAGAATTAAGAGCCCTTTGCCCCTTATGCCCGAGTCATTTTGGGTAAGTCTGGAAGGGTTCTTTATCTCAACTAATGGAAACAAAAGATTTATATCAAGCAGCAACTTAGGATGGTTCAAGAGATCTAGGGGAGAAAAATTAGTATACCAGAAACCTTCAGTCCTTATACTCACTTAGAATGAAAAGTAATTTGATAAGCTTATGTAAAAGCATATGGTTGGCTTTTTTTTTTTAATCTTTTCTGAAAAGATGGGAACTATCTCTCAGGAAAGATGAAAGTCAGTCCCACTCCTTTTGCACTTGCTTTTGATTTTCATAGCTTTGGAGCAAAATACAACTACAGCTAGTATTATCATCTTGTTATATCTGGGGAAAATATTTAACTTTTTAAAAGGGCATTATTTAAGGTAGGACTGATTTTCAAGTGTACTAGTCCCAGAGGCACCCCCTGGGCTGGACCCATTATCCAGTTTCATCACAGTAAAGCAAACTGGAGATGATTTGGGAAAAGTAGGTTATTTACCTCCTATACCTGTCTCAAGAACCTTTCTCATTGGTATCTTATCTCCCATGGGCTCTGTGAATATCTATCTGCACCCAGACTTGTTACTTTTTTTTTTTTTCTAGAAAAAGCTAAACTGGGGTGAACATAGTCATTTCTATTTGCACTATTCAGATATCAACCATAATGGGAAAAACCATGAGTTGGAATCTGTTTTGTAAATTGCTTTTAACTGTCAAGTTCCCCTAAACAGTTGCTCTTTAGGGACAAATTGCTGCTAAGAACTTTAATGTGAATCTGCAATGTTCTGCTTTAGTTATAAGTACTGTACATGAAGTCTGGAAACTGCAATAAATATGATTTTAATAATGCATTGGCTGTTTGGTTTTTGCTGATTTTTGGTAAATCTCTCTCATGAGGAGAAAGCCCATCCTGATCATGAACCCCTACCTGGAGTTAGGAAAACCATGTGGCTTTCAGTAGCTTCACTGCTGTTGTTTGGTACCTTTTCTTTGCCAGCCATGTTATCTTGATCTTCCTCTGGTAACTGGTACAGCTTTCCTGCCTCCTACTTGTAACCAAACCCATTTGGACCAGAATTTGGTGGCTTCAAGCCGTGTCAGCCTCCCTGGAAGTTCAGTTAGTAGTAGCTGACTGACCTCATCAACCTATTTCCTTTTTGTTCTGCTGAAACCCCCATATCCCTACTTCCAAACTTATATTTTTTGATATATTTACATTTTATTTATTAAAAAATGTTCTCCTTCCCTTCCATACTTCCCCAAGAAGACAAGTAATATGATATAGATTTCACATATATTATAATATGATATATATTTTTCTGTTTGTCATCTTGTGAAAAAAGGCACATATTGCTTATGATAGAGAAAAATTCATGGAGGAAATAATGTGAAGAATGATATGTTTCAATCTACATTCGGATTCCGTCTGTTCCCAACTTATTTTTAAAAGCCTAAAAGTGTGTCACCGAATTGCTCATCTGATCATGTGTGAGCTGGAATAGCCAAAGGATTTGCTATGATGATTTCTGGTCTATGCATATTCAGAACACTATTGGAAGATGCTAAAATACTAGTCCAAATGACAGATGCACCTAAAACTGTATGGGTAAAGTTTTCCCCCCTTTCCAAGAAACAAATTGGAGAAAGAGTTCTCCGCTTTTCGGGAACGCTTGATTACAGGGTCAGAACCAAAATTTTGGAGTTGGCAGGTAGGGGTATAGATAGAATACTAAACCTAGGAGAAAGGAGATGCTCTACCACAGGGAACTGGTGGAAACAAATCACTCAGCCTTTTTAGGTCTCAGATTCCTCATCCATAAGTGAGGGAGATTGGACTAGAAGAATTCTTAAGTCTCATCCAGTTCTAAGTCAAAATTGATAAACCTTGGAGATCATCTAGAAAGCTAGGTGTCACAGTGTTAGAAACCTAGAAGACTCATCTTCCTGAGTTCAAATCTTACCTTAGACACTTTCTAATTATGTGAAACTGAGCAAGTCACTTAACCTTGTTTGCCTGAGTTTCCTCATCTATAAAATGAGTTGGAGAAGAAAAAGCAAACCTTTTCAGTATCTTTGCCAAGAAAACTCCAGATGGGGTCATGAAGAGTCAGATACAACCTAAAATGTCCAAACATCAACAAAGACATTATCTAGCCTAACTTATAGGAAAGTTGACTAAGGTCATACAACTACAGGAGGAGTAATGGGGACTGAACCCTTCACTTCATGGCATCCTATAGAAATTACATATCTGGACTGAAGTAGCAATGGTTGTTTTTTGACCCCCACAATATGAAGAAAAGAGTTAGCTTGATATTTTAAACATGAGATGGAAAAAAATTCTTAAAAAACTGATACTGTGTTGGACAGGCTATACATTGGTCTTAATTCTGGAAAACAGTTTGGAAAAATGTTAGAAAAGTGACAGTTTTTACTCAACTATCCTATTAGAGGTTATGTACTCACCAAGTGGATAGAAAACATAAGGTTCCATATATACCAAACTTCAGAGTAAAATGAAAATGAAAATGGGTTCCTATTTACTGGAGAGTGGTTGAACAAATTAGTAAGATAGATGTGATAAAATATCATTCTGTAAGAAATAGTGGGTATGAAAATTCAGAGAAACATGAGAAGACTTGTATGAACTGATACAGATCAAAGAAAGCAGAATATATACAACTGTAATAACATTAATGAAAACAATTAATGGTTTCTGAATTCAGACTAAAAGCTAGTGACCAATATTTCTCCCACAGTACAGATGACTGAATATATCTTCCTTCTCTAGGTAGATAGATGGGGAATTATGGGTGGTTAGTGTTGCATATTCTATCTGAAATAGTTGTTTTGTTTAGTATTACTCAACTGTTTTTCTTTGTGACAAAGGAAGGTTCTATTTGCTTTGGGAAGGATATTTGGAAATGTCTGGTAGAAAAAACAAGAGGCATCAATATAACTTTAAAGAAAAATGAAAGAATGGTGATGTAGAAAACTAGAATGTCATACATTGGTCTCATCCTTCTCACCAAGCCAGTGTAGCCATGGAAAAGACAGTATTTTTTAAAATTAAGTTTAGTTTAATTAATTAAGGGTTATTTTTCCATGGTTACATGATTCATGTTCTTTCCCTCCCCTTCTCCCATCCACCTCCTGTAGCCAACAAGCAATTCCCCTGGGTTTTACATGTGTCATTGATCAAGGCCTATTTCCATATTATTGATATTTGCACCAGGGTGATCATTTAGAGTTGTCAATATCCCCAATCATATCCCCATCGACACATATGATCAAGCTGTTGTTTTTCTTCTGTGTTTCTGCTCCCACAGTTCTTTCTCTGGATGTGGATAGCGTTCTTTCTCATAGATTCCCTCAGAATTGTCCTGAATCATTGCATCGCTGCTAGTAGAGAAGTCCTATATTCTATTGTGCCACAATATATCCAAAAAGACGGTATCTTTTGCTATGCCTTGTTTCAAATAAAACATTTTAAAATCTGCTCCATTACCACAAGGTGGCAGTCAGCTAAAGGGTAATGACTAAAGGGATGTCCCAGAGGTGATGGAGTCTGGGCTGACTAATCACTGCAGCTATTTACTGCTGAACATTTACCAGCCTGGACTGAGGCAATAAAGGAGAAACAAGATATAATCAGCTCAAGTGGCAACATAAACATTTCTTATCAATATTGAACTTATTTAATTTGAAGCAGAGGGAAGCCAACTAAGTAAGCTTGGCCCTGCCTTTGGCAATCAGTTGATGCATAATCAGTGTGTATATACTTGCTGCTGGAGGAAGGGGTTAGAAAGAAGCTATTGATTTCTCAGACATCAGCTTTTCCAGAAATTGGTTTTATCCTTCTTTCACCGGGTCCCTCTTCTTAGGATACTAGCTTTCCCCCTCCTTCTATAGAGTCATAAAAATATATTTTCTTTAAAACAACAACAACAACAACAACAACAAACTCAAAAACAACCTTTACCTTCTGTCTTAGAATTGATACTTAATATTAGTTCCAAGGCAGAAGAGTAGTAAGGGCTAGACAATGGGAGTAAAATGGCTTGCCCAGTGTCACCCAGCTAGGAAGTGTCTGAGGCCAAATTTGAACCCAAGTCTTCCTTCTCTAGGCTTGGCGCTATCCAGTGAGCCAGTGAGCTGCCCCTTCCATAAAAATATATAATTAAAGCCATTAAAGAGACCTCTAAGGATGAACCTTAGAGGAGATTGAGGCCACTACACATTTTATTGATGAAGAATCTGAGGCTTCATGGGCTGGAATGACTTGCCCCAAAAACACCCAGACTTTTCCCACATAGTGATAGTAGAAGAGCCAGGGCAAGATCCCAGGCCTCATGACTTCCAGTTAGGTGTACTTTCCATTGAGGTTTTGCATGACATACTGATTAGAATATTGAACAAGGAATTAGGAAAACCTGGGTTCATGTAAGTGACCGTAGGCATGTCAGAATCTCTTTGAGCCTCAGTTTTCACATGCAAAATAAAATAACTACCTCACAGCTTTTTGAATCCCAAAGGAGATACCATGCTTCACTATGCAAAGCATTTTGCTGGCTTTAAGCTATACAGATATCAACTATTATAATGATCAGAGTGGTATGCAGCCTCAAGGACAGAATTTTTCACCCATTGCTTCATTAAAAAAAAAAAGTCACTGCGCTGAGCTTTGATTCTCCAGAACCAAGAAGCAAGACAGCCCGCAACTTTTCAATTCTTCTGGGATAAGAGCTGAAGTCCTTACTGTGTATTACTCAGTGCCCATCTCTCTCCCAGAGGAGGGAGATTTTTTTTTTAATGACATTTGTTTTAAAGCAAAGTGAGCAGCTATATGGCACAGTAGATAGAGTACTAGGCTTGGGATCAGGTAGATTCATCTTCTTGAGTTCAAATCAGACCTTAGACACTTCCTAGCTGTGTGACCCTGGGTAAGCCATTTAACCCTGTTTGACTTAGTTTCCTCATCTGTAAAATGAGCTGGAGAGGGAAATGGGATGCCTCTCTAGTATCTCTGCCAAGAAAACTCCAAATGGGGTCACAAAGAGTTGGATATGAACAACAAAGGACTTGGCCTTGGGAAATCTAAAGTCTGTTGGGCACATGGAGAACTCAGCTTTCATTCATCTGCCCTTGAAGGATAGGCAGAGACATTTGTTTTTGGTCTTTATATCAGAGTCTGCTTTATCTTAGTTTTTAGTAAACTATCATTCCCAGTGTTAGCATACTTTTTCAGTTCCCTTGACAAAGAGGAATAGGGCACCTATGAGAATAGCAGCCTTTTCTACTTCACAAATGAATGAAATTTTCACACATGAAACCAGAGCATAAAAGTGACCTTTGTTCTATACCTTTCTCTGGACCATGGCAGTTTTTAGTCTTTTCTTTTGTGAGTTTTCTTTTTCATTGTGACATTGACAAACACCAACAGACCCAAACATTTCTACATACAAGAAATAGAAAAGAGGGCTAGAAATAAAACAGTTCATTTCAACTATGTATGCTTGTCTTTTTTTTTTTAAGTATATATGCTGGGGCAGCTAGGTAGTACAGTGGATAGAGAGCCCACCTGGAGTTGGGAGAACCTGGGTTCAGATCTGTCCTCAGATGCTTCCTAGCTGCGTGAGCCTGGGCAAGTCACTTAACCCCAATTACCTAGCCCTTGCTGTTCTTCTGTCTTAGAATTGATACTAAGACAGAAGGTAAGAGTTTAAAAAAAAAAAAATATATATATATATATATATATATATATAAATAATATTCAACACTAGAGTACCAGTATATCCCTGTTTATGTATATCCCCTTCTGAACTTTCTTCTGTGTATTTTAAAAGTAAAACTTTTAAATTGATTTCCTTTTTTTTTTTTTTAAATCACTATCACTAATCTCCAACCAAACTACTTCCAACTAAAATTTTATCACAAAAAGAGCCATGGGGTAGGGGTGCGGTTTGGGAAACTGTTACAGTGGAGGGAGGATTAGGGTGGTAATGGGTAATAATTAAACCTTACTTTCATTGGAAGTGACTCAGAGAGGGAAGAACTGTCAAACTACTTCTAACTCTTCCCCTATCCTCCTAAAAGCTCTTCTTTGTAACAAATATAGCCAAGCAAAAGAATTCACATTTTGTGTCTGAAAATATCTAAGTCTTTCTATAATCCTACAAACTATGAAGAATCTGAAATATCCCTATCACATTACATGGATAATCATGATAACTCATAATCACATAGCCTTAAGGTCTTTAAAGTACTTGTTCCATAATAATATCATAATGTAGTTTATATAAGTGGTATTTCCCCCATAATACAGATGAAGAAACTGAGGCTCAGAGCCATTAAGCAGCTTGTGACAATCAGAGATAGTTTTAACTCCAAGTCTTGTGCCTTTTCCACTATACCAATTGCTTTTCTTATGGGTTGAGGTGACAGATGGGAAGTTTGGGGACCTTAAGTGGTTCACTGTTAGCAAACTACACTTAAAAAGTGCCAAACTTCTCCAAGCATTAACCAGAAAATCTTTGGGACAAAAGGAAATGGATGTTAAATAGATACCTCCAGTAGCAGCTCAGTAGCACAGTGGATGGAGTACCAGGCCAGGAGTTAGGGGAACCTAGGTGCAAATCTGGCCTAAGATAATATAGTTGTGTGACCCTGTTCAAGTCACAACCCCAATTGCCTAGCTTTTGCCACTCTTCTGTCTCTCTAAATTTGATTTCCCTCAAGGGTTTTTTTTAATCAGATTAAATTGTAAAGGGAAGGAGAGTAGAGAAGCTCTGCCAATTGGGTGATCTTGGCCAAATTAACTTCCCTGGCACTTACTTTTTTCATCTATAAAATGAGGAGATGAAAGTAGCTAAATCATCTCCAAGGATACTTCCATCTAGTGGCCTAGTAGTAAATATTTAACAATGAGCTCTTCAGAAAAAGAAATTATGCAAAGCACACTTTTAAATCTAATCTGTATTAACATTTTCTCCATCACTTTCTTAAGCCTAAACAATCAACAAAACAATATATCAAGCCCTGATTGCTAATGATAGTCCTCTCTGTATACATTATCATTGCTATTATTGAGAGACATCATGGTGAATAGAAGGTCAGGCTGGGAGTTTGGAATACCCAAGTTCAAGTCCCACTTCTGACATAGACAATTTGAGAGATCCTAAACACCTCTCAGCCTCTTAGTACCCCAGAAAACTCCATAAGACATCTAAGTTGAAGATCTGAATTGGTAGAGGGTTTTTTTTATCAGAAATCACAGATCTGAAACAACAATAACTATTACTATTACTGCACACATCTTCCTCTTTTGTGATAGCTACTAGATAATGTGATGTAGATTCACTAATTCCTGGAAAAAACTAAGGGTCTAGGGTGTAAGACAGAACTCCAGTCTGTGGTGTAAGGTAGGATCCTTAACCTCCATTTCTACCTCAGGGAATAGGGCTAATGCTCCTATGGAAGGTTCCTGTAATAATATGTTGAGCTTTGTAGACATACCCTTATTTGATCCTCACAACAACCCCAGGACAGAGATAGTACAAATGTTATTATCCCACCCAGAGGAGAAATGGAAGCTCAGGTTATTACAGAGACTTCCAAATGGCTCTCCCTAACGAGGTCTGTGGATCACATGTACCCATTTGTTCAAGAAAATAGAGCTAGCACTTCCCCCCCGAAGGGGAGAAATAAACTCTCCTGACCTCTTTGGTAGAATCTCTTTCTATTATAATTCATCAAACGTTTATATTGCGTGCCTGTCACGTGTGCATGGTGCTGGTGCTAGGTTCTGGGAAAACAAAAGCAAAATGAAATAGTCAGTGTCCTTAAGGAGTTTATATTCTACTGGTGGACCCAACATGTACATGGATAAGCAAGTATAAAATATGTACAAAAGAATAGGAAGTTTTATTTTTTAAGCTTTCTTTAAAAAAAAAAGTAGAAACAAATTTTGACAATCGTTTTCTGACATTTTGTGATTCAGATCTTCTCCTTCCTCTCCTTCCCCTTCCCCAAGATGGTAAATAGTTTGATATAAGTTATACTAGTGCTTTCATATTTTCATATTCCCCATGCCATGGCAGAAGACACATATCACACATACAATAAAAAAAAAGACTCATGAAGGAAATAAAGTAAAATTCCAACAATCAGACTCTAATAGTTGCTTCTTTCTCTGTGGATAGCATTTTTTTCATCATGAGTCTCTTTGAGACCTTGTTTTCCTGATAATAATTTAGATCCATGTTGGTGAAGATGTGGCATATGTGCACCGGCATGCTGGAGGGGGCTGCTCCATTTCCTCTCTCCACTGTGTCTGAGGACAATTTTCAAATGCCCTGCTCCCCTTCCCAGCAGCCCACTTCCTCCCTTTGCTCTCTGGGGTGATGTGGGGGCTTACAGACAGCTTGAAAGTACAGTTTGGGCATGCAATCTCTAAAAGGTTCACCAATGCTGGTTTAGACCATAAAGTTATTATTTTTTTTAGAGATAAAAAGCACTGATAAGTGAGAGGATCAGGAAAGGCCTTGTGAAGGAATTGGAACTTGAACTGTGCTTTGTGGATAGCTAAGGATGAGATGGATTTAAAAGGAGGACATTTTAGGGATGGTGCACAGCCTGTGCAAAGGCATAGTAGAGGAGGATGCAATATATAGAGGGAACAGAGAGCAACTCACATTGACAGGAATGGAGAGCATGTGGTGGGGAGTATTTTGAAATGAAGGAAAGGTAAGTAGATAGGAATTCTATTATGAAGCTACTAAAAGTTCCAGACTGAGAATTTTGTATTTTTTTCTGGATTAATCAATAACATTAAGTGCCTATGTACTAGATACTACTAAAGTTGAGGATAGAAAGAAGGGCAAGAGACAGGCTCTGATCTCAAGGAGCTCTTAATCTAATGGAGGGGATGACAGGGAAGCACCTATGTACAAATAAGATATATATGGGATGTATTGGAGGTAATCAATAGAGGGAAATCACTTGGCATCAAGGGGGATGGGAGAAAGACTTTTTGTAGAAGATAGGAGTTTAGTTGGAACTTGAATCAGTTCAGGAGACGAAGATGAGGAGAGACAGAATTCCAGGCATAGGAGATATTCAGTGAAAATGCCCAGAGTCAGAAATGTGGAGTGTCTTAGGTGAGGAACAGCAAAAAGGCCAGTTTCACTGGATTTCAGAGTATGACCAGAAGCACAATAGAAAGCACTTGAAGATTTCTGAGGAAGGAAATGGAATGGGCAGATCTGCATTTCTGAGATATTAATTTGACAGCTGTATGGAGGGTAGCCTGGAAAGTGAATTAGAAATCAGAAGCACGGGAAACTAGTTAGGAAGGGATGTCTAAAGTCTTGGAGAGCCTGAACTAGCATGGTGACCTGTGAATGGAGAGAAGGGAGCACATGCTGGGCTGTTCCAGACACAGAACTGACGAGACTGTAACTAGATGGACGCGGGGAACGAGAGTGAGAGGAGAGTCAAGGATTAGTTCCAGACTGTGGAGTGACCAAGTGACCGGAATGATGCTAATGTTACAAATGCTTGAAGTTGTACAAAGAGCCTTATATCCATTAGCTCATTTGCTCCGCACCATGATGTCATGTGCTGCCTTTATATCCACGTGCAAGTATCCATAAAGGGGAGCTGTCTCCCTTCATTCTTCCTCTAGACCTTGCAAATTGCCCAAAGCTAGGCAAAGTGAGTAGGATTGACGTTGACTACTTCAATTCTGTTTCTAGAAGCTTAACCTTTTCTGATAGCTTCTTCCAAGGCCCCCTTAGTCCTAATTGCCTCCATTGGCTTTCACTGTGTTAAAAATTCAATATATCATTGGGTCTTATACTGCTGGTGGGGTTACATACTCCCCAAGCGTCCATTAGTCACCACGGGAGATTCATTAACTAAGGTCACTAGGGTGGCATAGAGCACTAGAATGGTAATTTCCTACATGGTACCCTAGTGACCTAGAGCCAGCTAGCTCAGCTGGTCCAAGTGTGTGGCTAATGAGGCTAGGGTCATGGCTTCCATCCTGTATGGCCAATTAGCTTCATGCAGAGAAAAACTCCCTTCTAGGATTACAGTCCCTATCCTCAGCCAGCCATCTTATAAATGTATGCCATTGGTCACAAGGAGGATTGGGTAAGAGTATATGGATGAGTCAATGTAGCCCATCACTTCTCCTGAAGAAAAAAAAAACAACCAAACAAACAAAAAATCCCCCCCAAAACCAAGCCAAAATGGCTCAGCTCTCACATCCAACTGATGGTAAGCATCACACTATACAAAGAAGAACACCTTAACACGATGACCTGGAGAAGATCCCATCTAATGAAAATAATTTAGAGTTCCATTTTCTTGGAGAGAAGCCAAGAGGTTCATTCCTTGTCACCACCATCCATGAGAAGTTGGTGGAAAAGGGAAGAAAAAGACTAACTTTGGTCATTCGAGCATAAATGTCAAGATGTGGTTTAGAAATTTTGACCTTCAAATTGTTTCAGCAAATCCAATTCTGACTTCTACCTTACTCTTTTAAAATGTCATTTAAGCATACTCAGATACTCATTTCCCTCATAGTAGTTTTGCTAAGCAAGCCTACCCAAAAGGGTATTATTAATGAAAAGTTATTAATTATTAATGAAAAACTTAACATATAGGCCTAAGTCTAAAGACTGAACATAGAACCCCATCCCTTATATATGTACCCCTTTATAAGGCAATGGAGTATGTAAATCTATTATAATATTATTAAAGTATAATTTTATTACAAACACATTAAATATGTGTTCCTATCTGTATATTAGGTTTCTCCACTGATAGTGAGTTTCTCCAGATGTTCCTATTTCTAGACATTGTGCTGATCACACTGAGCTAAGGAATACTACAAGAACACTAAAATGATCAGCCTCGCCATCTATTCAGGAAAAAAATAAATGGATGATGAGGGCATACATACTTTAGCCTAGCACTCTGTTTACTTTGTCACCTAGCTATTTCAGGTCAGAATTGGGGTGATCTCAGAGGGAAGGCACTAATATTAAAAAGGGCTGGAAAAGACTTCTTGCTGAAGGTATACGTTTAACTGGCATGTGAAGGAAACCAGGGAAGCCAGGAGTCAGAGGAGGAGAATGTTCTAGGCATAGGAGACAGCCAGTGGAAATTCCTGAAGTCAGGAGATGTAATATTGTTTGAGAGGAAGGGCAGGGAGGCCACTATCACATAGAGTACATGACGGAGAACAAGATGTAAGAAACCTAGAAAGGTAGGGAGGGGCCAGGTTATAAAGGGATTTGAAGGCCAAACAATAAAAGAATAGTACAAGAAAAATTAAGAGTTTCCTTGAATGTTTGCATTAAAACTGTGAGCTTGTTTTATTAAAAAAATCAACCATTTTTTAAAGTTAGTTTTTGATGTCTTTGATGAAGGATAATAGATTGAAGCCTGAGTACTAGAATGGTATCTATGGATATCAAAAGAACAAGATGAAGACTTCAGGTTCCTTAAGTAACTCCTCCATGGCAAATTATACACATACATGGACAGGAATATCCTAGGATAAGAGAATGTAGAGGGGTTGAAAGGATTCATGCCACCAGAAGGAACATACATTCATTAGAAGTACTAAAATATATAAAAAATAAGATTAAGTGGTAATGTCCATGCTTAGTTAGCAAGTCCATTACTTAGGATTAATTTTTATTTCTATTCTATAATATTAACATATAAATACAGTATCTGCTTCCACCTTTGCTGATCTCATAAGGAAAGCTCTTATTTTAGATGGATTTCTTGTTTTAGAAACTGGACTCATAAAAGCATAAAATATTAGAACTCGAATCAAACTTTAAGTTATCTAGCAAAACCCTCTGCTTCTACAAAGGAGGAAATTGAGGCCCAGAGAAATAGAACGATTTGTCAAATTTCACATAGTGAATTAAGGGCAGAATTGGGACTTTGGATTCTTAGTATAGTTTCTTTCCATTATATCAGGCTACCTTTCCCAGGGAAGAACATTCAATATGGTTACCAGTTATAACTGCGCTGAGCCTGGCCTTCCTTGCTCCCCATGAGACACTTATTTAAGGATATCTGTAGTTTCAGGGAGAATTGACTTTTTTTTTCCCCATTGTATTTTCTGATTTCCTAGTAGTTTTCTTGCAAGAGTGGAGGAAAGAATTAAGAGCTGAGCCATCAAAAAAAGGCTTTGTGTGGGAAGCAGTGCATGGGCTAAGTCTTGAAAGAAGCTAAGGGTTACTGGGTTTGAGATTCTCCTGCCTTAAAAACACTCTAGAGGGGGCAGAGTCAAGATGGCAGAGTAAAGACAGGGACTTGACTGAGCTTTCCCAAATGCCCATTAAAAAACAACAACATCAGAATAAGTTTGGAAGCTGCAAAACCAACAAAAGGAAGAGGTGAAATAATTTTCTATCCTCAAACAACTTAGAAGATCAGAGGATATGTCTGTCTCAGTGGGGTTAGAACAGAAAACAATCCAGCACAATCTATGCCCCAGCAAGCCAACAAAAGATGTTGGGGGCAACTGGATCTGTGGTGGTGGCACCTGGAGCTCTCAGCCCACAAGAAATAGACTTGAAAAAAGAGCAAACAACAATGAAAGAACCTTACTGTAGAAAATATGGTGACAGGTAAGATCAGAACACAAACTCTTTAAGAAGACAGGGTCAAAACAGCCCCATACAAAGCCTTAAAGAAAAATGTGAATTGGTCTCAGGTTCCTAAAGAATTCCTGGAAGAGCTCACAAAGGATTGTAAAAATCATATAAAATAGGGAGAAGAAAAATTGGGAAAAAAATGAAAATGATACAAGAAAATAGTGAAAAAATTAAATAACTTGGTAAAAGGGGCACAAAAAATACTGAAGAAAATAATCTTAAAAAACAGAATAGGCCACATGACAACTCTTTATAAAGTAGAATTGGTCAAATAGAAAAGTACGTCAATATAATAAAAGTGGCAATTCTAACTCAGTTTACTTATTTGGTGCCATAGCAATCAAACCAAAAAATTATCTTCTAGAGCTAGAAAAAACAACAACAAAATTCATCTGGAAAAACAAAAGGCTGAGAATATCAAGGTAATCAGTGAAAAAAAAAGTAAAGGAAGATAGTCTAGCCATACCAGATCTCAAACTTTATTACAAAGTGGTAATCATCAAAACAATCTGGTACAGGCTAAGAAAAAGAGTAGTGAATGAATAGAATAGGTTAGGTACATAATACATAACAGTAAATAACAATAGTAATCTAGTGTTTGATAAACCCAAAGTTCCAAGTTTTTGGATTAAGAACTTGTTATTTGACAAAGATTGCTGGGAAATCTGGAAACTAGTCTGGCAAAAACTAGTTATTGACCAACACCTTACACCATACATCAAGATAAGGTCAAAATGGGTTATGTGAGTTAGACATAAAGGATGATACCACAAACAAATTAGGGGAGCATGGAATAGTTTACTCAGACCTATGGATAAGGTTGGGAGGGAGAGAATTTGGAACTCAATATTTTAAAAAAATGAATGTTACACACCCTTACCACTCTTCCACCTATGAGACAATACACCGAAGTACAAGGGTTTAAAAAAAAAATGAATGTTACACTAATATACTGTTGGTGGAAATGTCAACTAAACCAACCATTTTGGTGAGCAATTTGGAATTATGCCCAGAGAGTTATAAAACAGTAAGGGTTTGTTTCTCAAGGAGATCAGGTAAAAGGAAAAGAATCTCTATGTTCCAAGATATTTTTAGCATCTCTCTTTGTGAAGGCAAAGAACTAGAAACTGAAGGGATATCCATGATTGGGGAATGGCAGAACAAATTGTGGTTTATGATTATGATGGAATACTACTGTGCCATAAGAAGCAATGAGTAGATTGATTTTTTTAAAACTTGGAAAGACCTACATGAAATAATGAAGAGCAAAAAAGAAAAATCAAGAGAACATTATATACAGCTATAAAAGTAATATATGAAGAATGACATGTGATATCCTCCAGAAAAAGGACTGACAAATAGAAACATGAAAGACATAATATATATATATATATATATGTATATGTATACATACTTTTTTGTAGAGTGATGCCATTTGTGGTCTGGGGAAGGGAGGAAACAGTTGAGATATCTGGAAATACATTCAAAAAATGTTAAAAATAGTTTTTATATGTAATTGAAAAAAAAAGAAGAAAAAACACTCTGTCCTGGTTGGTTCGGAACCATTAAAAAATCCATGATTTAGTGATATGAAATTATCAAAGAAAATTTTGTCATTTTGACAAGAAAAAATTAGACTATAAGATTTTTTTTTGTGGGTGAGTATTTCCTAAGGCTTTTTATTGGGCCTTCTATAATCTTTATACTCTTCCTTTGTGATCTCAACAGTTCTCAATGATTTTCATTATCAACTATATGTAGCTACATTTCAAATCTATACATCCAGGCCCTAATCTAGAGGCAGCTAATAACATAGTGGATAGAACTCTAGGCCTGGAAACCTAAATTCAAATCCTGCCTCAGACACTTACTAGCTTTGTGATCCTGGACAAGTCACTTAACCTATCTGCCTCAGTTTTGTTAATCGGGGAAATAATAGTTTTCACGTTACAAGGTTGTGAGGATCTAATGAGATAAAATTTGTAAAGCACTTAGCACAGTACGTGGTACATAATAGACACTTAATAAGTGTTTCCTTTCTTCACTTCTAATCTATTCCCAGAACTCCAGTCTTGTATTGCCAACAACCTGCTAGACATCTTCATCTGGATGTCTCCTCAGCATCTCAAATCCAGCTTACCCCAAAATGGAACTTTTCATCCTTTCCCTCTCAATCTCCTCAAATGCATTACTTTTCCTAAATTCCTTATTTCTATCAATGGCACTACCATCCTTGTAGTCACTGAAGTTCCTTGAATATTTCCATCACTCTTACCAAGGTTTGTGTCAGTAAATGTTTAACAATTGGCCCTCAGGGAAAAAAATAAGTATACACATGACCCATTAAATTTTTTAATTTGTATTATTAACATTTTTCCATCCCTTTCTTAAGTCTAAACAATTAACAAAACAGTAAAGGCAAGCTGTGATTCATAGGTTTGCTAGTTTTGGAGATGTAAATGCTCACGTTGAAAATTTAATAGTTGGCTCTCCAGAGTTGATAAAAATTGATTCTACTAGCACCCCCTATTACTCCCTCCAACTTCATTCAACTAGTCTGGATGGTTCTATTACCTTCATAACACCCTTTGCATCTGTTCCCTTCTTTCCAACCACATTGCTGCTCTCTTAGCTTAGGCACTCATCACTTCTCACCTGGACTGCTGTAAAAGCCTACTTGTTATTTCTTCTAGACTCTCCTCTCTCCAATGGACCCCCTATACAATTGCCATATCAGCTTTTCTCAAGGACAGCTTTGATTCTGTGGTTCCATGATACTTCTTGAATAAAATATAATGTCTCTGCTTGGCATTTAAAGCCCTAAACAATCTGACTCCCACCTGCCTTTCCAGGCTTATTTACATGATATTCCTTCATACTATATCTCAAACTCTCTTACTAAGCATTCTCTTAGCTTAGCACACTATCCCTCATTTGCACAGGTTGTCTTCCACACCTGGAATATCACTCCCTCTTCACCTTTGCCTCTTAAAATTGTTAGCTTCTTTCAAGGCTCAGCTCAGGTGCCACCTCCTACATGAAGCCTTTCCTGATTCTCTATGTCAGTTTTATTCCTCAGGTTATCTTGCATTTTCTTACCTGTATACACACTCTATCCCTCCTAGTAAATTCTTTGACTGCAGAGGTTGTCTTACCTTTCTATCACCAACACCAGCCCAGGTCTCTTGTGTATAAAAATGCTTGTTGAGTTGTGTATGGTAAAAGGTTATTTAGCCAAAACTATATGGGGGATGATGATGGTGACTGAGGCTCTTTAGACTGGTTAATTCTCAAGGGGTGGACTAGCTCTTCTAGCTCATTGGTTTTTTCTTCCTATCTTTATTCATTGAGGACAAAAGTAATGCTGTGAGTCTCCTTCAAAGCTAGTTTCTTTTCAACTAGGCAGAGATTCAAAATCTAAAGTATCTTATGTTACAGTCACATATCTTTTAAAAGTGAAGCGCTGTCCACATCCTTAGTGCTGAAGGAAAACCATGCCAATAAGGTCCTGGAGCTTCCCAGAGCAGTAAATCGATGGTCAGGGGGAATCTCCCTTTAGGGCAAGCCTGGTGGGTAGGGCAGATCAGCAACTCATCTCCAAAAGGCTCGGGGCCATTCACTTCTCATTCCCAAGAACTCAACACCATTAACCACAATATATTCTGTCAAATTTGTGACATTAAGAAATAGCTTTTGAGGTTTGGCTTGGGAAACCAAGATACAGTCTTCCCCTTTCTGGGTGCAAACACTGAGGATTCTCTTGGAAACTCTGCTTCAAACCCATAATTGTCTAGGTTGGAACTAGGGTGGTGGCTAAAGTGACTCCAGCTAGCAACTCCTGACCTAGAGACTCTTCTGCCAAAGCCAGATGCCATGTATAAATCTAAAAGAGCTGAAAGAATTTGGTGGTAACCCATCATCATCAACATTTTGTTAAAGGACTAATTGCCAAGTAGTGCATGCACGTGGGACCATTAGTAATTCTGTAGCTATGCAAATTAAAACAGTGATGTATGATTTATAGCTTTAATAATGTTCTGAAGGCTCTTAAATTTTAATCACTTGCAACATCCTTTTTAATATTCAATTACTTTATTAACTAATTAGGTCACTTGCTGAAAAAGCACATAAGGCTGGTGCTATTTTAATATCAGCTGAGCATCACAAAATACCTTTGAAATGGTGTAAATGGTTTATTTATTTTAAACAGATCATTAAGATGCTATAATTAATAAACCAATTATGAAGAATGGCCTGAAAGTGATGGATGCAAAAGTACAATAGCTGTGTCCATTAGATTAGTCATTTTTACAAACATATATCAAGGGGGCAAAACTTAAATGAAAATCACTGCAAAAGTGCCTAAATAATTCAGTCATGCAGTGATTGATAACTAGAGCCTGGTGAACTTAACTTGAGGCTTGTTCATTACACAAACCTGTAATGTGTGTTTTAGTTCAGCCTAATGATACTCAGGTTGGAAAAACCTTTGCAAGCTAAACTTTGTGTTCTCTGATTGCTTACAAGAGCTCTAATTTGAGAACAGGGCCATGCGCTTTAGTGTGTGTTAGTGGTTTGGAGAGAAGAGAGCCACCCAGAGGAAGAACGGAGGGAAGTATCTAAAGGGCCACTGATACTTCATCTGCTTTATTTCTCACTATCAGAGACTTGAAAACAAAGGATATTAAAAGAAGAGTCCAGTCTGGTCCTATTGGATCTTTCAAACCCTATTGCTTCTGATGCCAAATTGAGAATCACAAAACCAGAGAATATCAGAGTTGGAAGTGACCTTGAAACATATGTCAAAGCTGGAAAGAACCTTGGAATGTAGACTGCCAGAACAGAAAGGTCCTTTAGAGGACTGAACTTTGAATTTCAGAGCTGGAAGAGACCTTAGAAAACAGAATGTTTGAGTTGGAGGGGCATTACTATATAGAACGTCAAATTCAGATGTGACATTAGGTCACAGAGAATGTCGAGGAACAACTTTAGAATGTAGAAAGAATGTCAGTGAGGGACCTAGAATATTAGAATGGGAGGGACCTTAGAATATGGAATGTTTGAGTTAGAAGGGACTTTATAAATGTGCTTAATTAAATAACTACACTAGAGGGGATTTTAGTATGTAGAATGTTAAAGTTGGAAGGAGCATTAGAATGTGGAATGTTAGAAAAGGAAAGGACCTTTAGAGTATAGAACATAGAATGTCAAACTGGGAAAGGACCTTAATATATATAGAGAATATTATAGCTGGGAGGGACCTTAGAACATACAATATTTCACATATAAAGTACCTTTATATATAAAATTAGAACATATAATATTTAATATGTGAAGTACCCTTATATATAAGTTGTACCTATCATATATATATATATCTATATATATGTATATGATAGCAAAACTGGAAAGGATCCTCATATAGGAAACATCAAGTTAAGAGCAGGAAGGGACTCTTAGAGCATAGTACATAAAGTATGAAGGTTGGAAGAGACCTTTTTATTATTGTTCATTTGTTTTAGTCATGTCTGATTCTTCCAAATCCCATTTGGGGTTTTCTTGGCAAAGATACTACAGTGGCGTACCATTTCCTTCTCTAGTTCATTTTACAGATGAGGAAACAGGCAAATAGTGAAGTGACTTGCCCAGGGTCACCCACCTAGCAACCAACCTAAAGAAACAAACTCATTTTTAAAAAGTTTTATTGACATCTTTTGTTTTTACATCATATGTATCCTGGAATAGGAAGCAGTATGGCAAGGAGGAAAGAGCCATGAATTTGGAGCCAGAGAGACCTTGGTTTAAATCCTAGCCCTGCTGCATTCCACTTGCATGGACTTGGGCAAGTTTTTTCATCTCTGTTTCCTCATCTAGAAAGTAAGGGCATAATGGAATACTATTGTGCCATAAGAAATGATGAACAGGATGATTTCAGAAAAACTTGGAAAGACATGCAAAATGATGCAAAGTAAAGTAAGCAGAACCAGGAGAAAATAATACACAGTAACAGCAATAATGTATGATGATCAACTGTGAATGACTTAGCTATTCTCAGCAAGACAAGAATCCAAGACATTTCCAAAGGATTGATGATGAAAATGCTGTCCACTGCCATAGAAGGAACTGATGGGGTTTTAATTCAGATTGAAGCATACCATTCTTTATTTTATTTCTTTCATGATTTTTTCTCCAGTATAAGCAATATATGTCCTTTTTCACAACATGGTGAATATGAAATCATATATTGATTGATTGTACATGTATAACCTATATCGGATTACTTGCTGTCTCAGGGAAAGGGGAGGAGAAGGATGGAGGATAGCAAATTATCTGAAAACAAATATAAAAAATTGTTTTATATGTAATTTGGAAAAATACAATAAAATATTACTGGGGAAGGGGAAAAAAGAAAGTGAAGGGAGTATAACTTCTGAGGTTACTTCTATCTTTAAATAGGTCACGATTGGGTTATGATGCCCCCATCTTCAAATGAGATTTCGTTTTTAGCAATAGCAAAAATAGTTAAGCTAAACCAATCTGCTTGTCTGTGTCCTCTTTTGAACCTCCATCTGATTTCTTCTATTTAAAAAAAAATCTTTCATTGACACTCCTTTCTTTTTTTATTTTGCACCAATTCTACTCCCTACAAAAAGGAATTCTCTCTTGTAATAAGTAAGCATAGCAAAGTAAAACAAATTAATACCCTTTGTTTCTCTAGCTGATAGCTACATTATAAATGAAAGATATGATGATCTTATGGCCTCTTGATAACTGAATTTTCATGCAGGCTCTAGCCCCTGATTTCTTCAGATTACTCAGCTTCCTTTGTACAAGGTGAGGTAATTGGGCCAAATATGAGACTTTGTGACTTTCTTTCTATTTGCTTCAAGAGAAGATCACACTGGTGGCTGTGTTTAATACATCTTATGACCTGGGATCTATACACGCATTTTGGAGCTTCTAGAGAATTTCAATGACAGTAACTTTTCTCTGACAAAAGCTCAGAGACTAACAATCCATAGCAGAACTACCCTGGACAATATCATCACTAAGTTTCTTTATGGTTTAACATGTTGGGATTCCATTTGTTATTTCAAAGGTACAGCTATTTTTATTTCCAATTTTTTGAATTGATGCCTTTTGTTTTATATCACCTTCATTTCATTTGTCCTTTCCAATCCCCTACCTGCTAGACTTTCCCTTGTAACAAAGAATTAAAAAAAATTTAGAAAAAACAACCCAAACATTGACCATTCCTGATAGTATTTTCCATGTTCGTAGTGTTTCACATCTGCAATAAGGAGAGGAAAGTGAATTTTATGAACTCTTCTCTAGGTGCCTATGGTTACACAGTATATAGTTATATTTTATCATGTTTCCCATTAACATTGTTGAAGTCAACGTGTATGTTGTTTCCTTAGTTCTCCTTACTTCATTCTATATCAGTTCATATAAGTCTTTCCATGATTCTCTGATTTTTCATATTTGTCATTTCTTACAACACAATAATATCCTGTTACATTCATGTGCTATAATTTATTGAGCCCCTATTGTGGCTTTTGCTTCTAGTTCTTGGTATTATCTTTTTAAAAATAAGGTTTTAGTCTTCAAAGTATCTGTGAATTTCCTTTATTTTTAATGCATGTGGATATTAGCATCTAGTAGAGAATTTGGAAGCAAGAAAGTTTAGGAGGGGAAGGAATGGAGATAGTAAAGCTATTAATTTCACCTCCATCTTTTGCCTTTTCATGTGAGTACATGTGGTTTTGGGTAGACTGGGATAGCTTGGGCAGAATTTCTTTTTACCTTGTAAAAGATAAGAACTAAAAAGTGTCTTAGATATCATCTGGTTCAAGTCCCAATCCTCCCCTTCTCCACCCTATAGATTAGGAAATAAAAGTCTAAGAGGACTAAGTGAGCTGTCCAATAGTATACAGCAGGAATACCTCTCTTAACTCCCAGCCTGGTCTTTCTTGGCACCGTTATACTGCCTTCTCATTCACAAACTTCTTTAAGAGAAAAGTATATGCTGCATATTTTCCATGCACATTACCATATGATTAAGATGGATAGATTACCTGTGGAGCTTCAGTACTTCAAAAGTCATGCTATTGTTGTTTTCATCCTGAGTTATTTTGAAATGGTTTTGGGGATATAGATTTAATGACTGCAGTATGGTAGAATATATTATATTATCAACCATCTCTACTTCTGTATTTATTTGTTTATTGCTGAACTTCAACCACAGTCATCTTCACTCTCTTCTACCCATTTCTTTGCTGGTAGGATGTAATGGGTAGTCATGCACTATGTAGTTATGCCTTTTGTGGACACTAGATGGCATGGTGGATCAAATGCCAGACCTGGAGTCAGGAAAACTCATCTTCCTGAGTTCAAATCTGACCTTAGATACTTCCTAACTGTGTGACCCTGGGAAAATCACTTCACCCTGTTTGTCACAGTTTCCTCATCTGCAATTAAACTGTAGAAGGAAACGACAAAAGCACTCCAGTATCTTTGCCGAGAATGGGGTCATGGAAATTTGGACATGATTAAAGAATAACATGCATTTTGTATTAGAAACCTACCAATCTGTTATGTACTTTTTGTGCTGTTCATATACTTATAATTTTCCCTTAGATAGTGAATAAATTGAGTATTATTTAGAAAACCCCAAAATTTTACAGAATTTTTACAGTTATAAAATGTCATATGGCATAAGACAGTAGAGCTTAGTGAAAAAAATACTATGCCTTTGGAAACAGGGGACCTGCATTTGAATTCCAATTCTCTCTTTCCTATCCATGTGATGCTGGGTATTCCCTCCATGAATGCAGGCCATATCTTAGCAGATGGTCTCTGAGAGTTGCTATGGTCAAGAAAATTAATCATTCCATGGCCAACTGACTGGTAATAAGCCTTTTTGAAGTTAGCTAGAGTGATCTTCAGACAACAGAAGAGACAATTTTTGCTAGGCTCATACTGAAGGCATGTTTGGTTTTGGTTGGGGATGGTGATGTCAAAGAGCTATGAGATATAGAGAAAGGAAGGAAAGAGAGGCTGGGAAGATTGGCCTCAATTTTAGTTTAAATGACACTAGCATGGTTTAGGGGTAGGTATGTGAGAATTGAATACCAGTTGGCACTGCTTTTCTTAGTACCCCAATATTATTCATGGGGTCTTTTTCTAGTGAGTTGGGTTTCCATTCAGACCCCACCCTTTGGCTGGATTAAAACCTGAGGGTTATTTGGATAAGAGGGGCATATGCTTATTATGGGAGAATACCAGAAGCCTTGTGGCTCCCTGGAGTCCTGGAAGATGCTTGCCTCTTGTCTCACATGACTCCTGGCATCAGAATGACATGCCTCTGACCCAGACTGATGTCAAGCCTATCCAATCAGGGGGACCCAGAAAAAGTGATGTCATAGGGATATAAGTTATAGATCAAGGAAGCTCTGGGGTCTTTTGCTGATGAAGGAGTGTTCTTTTCCAGCCAAGCAGTGATCAGTGCTGGCCAAACGGCAGGAATAAACAGGGACACAAGGTGAGAAGCAAGCTCAGGTTAGCTGGGCAACTGGCCATGTGATGGACCTGCTTTTCACTATTTAATAAATTATTACAAATTAATATATAGTCTCCAGAGAATTTTAATCTTAACAAGTAGATGGCAATTAACATCACTATCTAGATGATTTCCAGGTCTATACATTATGCCCTTGTCTTTCTACTGAGCTCCAGTCCCACGTTACCAATTGCCAATGGTTAATTTCCAACTATATGTCCTAAAGGCATCTTTGTGTCTAAAATGGGCTTATTATCTTTTCCCCAAAACCCATCTCTTTTTAGTATTTCCCTATTATAGCTGAAGGGTTTACCTTTATCCTAGTCATCAAGATTCCCAATCTTGAGTGTTGGAGTCAGATGGATGCTAATCAAAGTATACTATTCACATCAGTATATATACACTTTTATTTGGGGGTTTTGGTTTTGTATGAGTGTGCTTTTTGTAAAAATAATATACTCAATGAAGTGATTATGGATATAAACTGATTTGATACTCTGCATGTTGTGCTTACAAAATATCTTCAGTTTATTGAAGTGAAGCTCCTAAGTTAACTTCTCTTCAGGCCAGGCACAAGGACACTAAGGAGACTCTTGTTATACAAAAATAAACAATTTATTGAGAATATAAGAATATAAAAGGATTTCTAACTCTAAGGGATTCTAACTCCACCCAAAATAAAACTCTCTGGTTCTACAAGGATCCACTTCTCCTGTTTCCACAGGCTACACTGATCCTTCCTGATCTGATTAATGCAAATTTTCTCTATTCTTCAATAAACTAATACTATTATCCTTATAAGAAGTATATAATTCTTAACTTTGTCTCCAAGTTATAAAAATAACAAAGGCTAGCTGGCTGAGCCTCAGCAAGAACCAAGTTAGGACTCTGAGCCTTAGCAGACTCAGAGTCCAAACCAAAGACCAGGTCTTTCTTTGGTCTTCTCAGAGATAAGACAACCTATGAAACGGCAATAGATAGTCACTAGTGCTTCCCAAGTTGGAAAAGGAAATCACTTAGCTCCTTCAGGTTTTTCCCCTCTTTTCCTTCTACCTTCAGACAGGGAGGAGAGAGAGAAATGAAGATGTTATCTGCTCCCAGCACCCAGAGAGTAACTACAACTCCCTCAGAGCAACAACCATACCCAGAGAGAGTAACTGCCACAGAAAAACCATTACACTGTCAACATTTGAAACTGACACTCTGTCTCAGATATGTTTCAAATTAATTCTTTCTCAAGCCAGCTTCTTTACTTATCTCTAAACTAATATAACAAGACTTAATTTCTAATACCATCCTTATAATTTCTCCCTTCGAGCATCTGGAGAAATAAAAAATGTCTCCCATATGCTTGCTATTCTATGTAATTCTAAATATATACCTAACCTTATTATTATTATATTTCAAAAAATAGTCTTAATCTTATGCTTATCTTATGCTATTCTTTTTTTTTTATTTTAAACCCTTAACTTCTGTGTATTGACTTATAGGTGGAAGAGTGGTAAGGGTAGGCAATGTGGGTCAAGTGACTTGCCCAGGGTCACACAGCTGGGAAGTGTCTGAGGCCGGATTTGAACCTAGGACCTCCCGTCTCTAGGCCTGGCTCTCAATCCACTTAGCTACCCAGCTGCCTCCCTCTTATGCTATTCTTATTGCTACACCTTATCTATGCTAACCTGCACTAGGGATATAAATAAAAGAAAAGAAAATTTCAATGAAAATAAATAATCAATGAAAACATACTTGTACAACTGCAAGTATAAAACATACAATTACAGAATTTCAAAATGCAAAATGCAAACTTTTGAAAAAGTTTCGAAACAATAAAATACAGTTATCAAATCTTACAACAAGGACCAATATGGAAGTGTGTTTTGCATGTTAAAAAACAAGATTCACAGTCTTGAAGGCATCTTTGACTCCTCACTCACCTCATATATCTAATCATTTACCAAATCTTGCCATTTTTACTTTCACATCTCTCACATGATATCTCTTTTTCTCTCCTCATACAGCCACTCCCTTGGTTCTAATCTTCATGACCTCCCACCTAGACTACCACAATAGACTTAACTGGCCTCCCTGCCTCTCTGATTTACCCTCTACATAGTTCCCAAAGTGATTTTCCTAAAGCATAGGTCTTGTCATGTCATTTTCTTACTCATAAAATTCCCATGATTCTCTGTTACCTCAGATCAAATATAAACTTCCCTGCATGGCATTTAGAGCTCTTCACAATCTGGTCTCAAACTTTTCCAGCTTATTGTACATTCCTTTCCTTCATGTATTAACCTGACTGTTCCTCACACCCAATACCCTTTCTCCTGATTCTGTGTTTCACATGACCTATACCACCATGCCTAGAATGTGTTCCATACTCATCTCTCTATCTTAGTATTTCTAATTTATTTTGAAATTCAACTCATGTTCTACCTTCATCATGAGACCTTTCCTGATAGCTTCAGCTGCTAGTGCATCCTCTCTCCAAAAATTCATCATGTACCACCTCATACTTATAAGATTGGCCAATATGACAGTAAAGGAAAAATGATAAATGTTGGAAGGAATGTGGCAAAACTGGGACACTAATGCATTGCTAGTAGAGTTGTAAACTGATCCAACCATTCTGGAGGGCAATTTGGAATTATGCCCAAAGAGCTATAAAAGAATGCATACCCTTTGATACCACTACTAGGTCTGCATCCCAAAGAGATTTTAAAAAATGGGAAAGGACCTGTTTGAACAAAAATATTTAAAGCTGCTCTCTTTGTGTAGCAAAGAATTGGAAATTAGGAGGCAGCTGGGTGGCTCAGTGGATAGAGAGCCAGGCCCAGAGATATGAGGTCCTGGTTTCAAATCTGGCCTCAGACAATTCCTAGCTGTGTGACCCTGTGCAAGTCACTTAACCCCCATTGCCTAGTCCTTATCATTCTTCTGCCTTAGAATCAATATTCTGAGATGGAAGGTAGGGATTTTAAAAAAAAAGGGAAACTAAAGGATATCCCTCAATTGCAGAATGGCTGAACAAAATGTGGTATATGATGGTGATGGAATACTATTGTGCTATAAGGAATGATGAACTGGATGATTTCAGAAAGAGCTGGAAACCTACATGAACTAATGCAAAGTAAAATAAGCAGAAGCATGAGAACATTGTACAACAGCAATATTGTGGAACAATCAAATATGATAGACTTTGCTACTAACGGCAATACAACAATCCAGGACAATTTTGAGAGACTCATGAAAAAGAATGCTATTCACCTCCAGAGAAAGAACTGTTGTAGTATAAACACAAGTGAAAACATGATTTATCACTTGTTTATTTTGGGTATATGTTTTAGGTGGGCTGGTTTTATAAGGCCATTCACTTACAAAAATGAATAATATGGAAACATGTTTTGCAAGATAATACATATGTAACCTAGATTGAATTGCTTGCCAGCTCTGGGATGGGGAAGGGAAGAAGACAGGGAAACAACATTAATCATATAATTTTGGAAAACTTATGTAGAAATTTGTTGTTAAAATAACTTATTTTAAAAATCATTTGTAATGGTTGTAATGGAATACTATTGCATCATAAGAAATGACAACAGGATGAGTTCAGAAAAACCTGGAAAGACATATTAACTGATGCAAAGTGAAGTGAGCAGAACCAGGAGAACAATGTATATAGTAACATAAATATTATATGATGCTAAACTGTGAAGGAATAAATTATTATAAGAAAGCAAGTTTTCAAGATATCCCCAAAGGACTCATGATAAAAAATGCTATCAACAGCCAAAGAAGGAACTATAGAGTCTGATTGCAGATCAAAGCATACCATCTTCTATTTTATTTCTTTTATGAGTTTTTTTTATTCTATGTGTCATATGTATCTTCTATCACATCACGAGCAATATGGAAATATGTATTGCATGAAAGCACTAGTATAAACTATATTAGAATATTTACTGCCTCAGGGAGGGAGAGGGAAGGAGAGAGAGAATCTGAATCCTAAAATGTTAGAAAAACAGTTTTCAAAAATTATTTCTACATATAATCAGAAAAAAAGTTTTAAAAAATCATCTTGTACCTGTTTTTTACATGTACGTTTTGTCTCTGATAAAATGCAAGCTCCTTGAAGGCAGGGCATGTTTGTCTTTTGTCTTTGTTCCCTAAGAGTATGGAACTTGGCACATTTTGTTGCTTAGTTATTTCAGTTTTGTCTGACTCTTCTTGACCCCATTTGGGGTTTTCTTGGCAAAGTGATTTTTCCATTTCTTTCTCCAGCTCATTTTTCAGATGAGGTAACTCAGGCAAACAAGGCTAAGTGACTTGCCCAGGGTCACACAGCTATTAAGTTTCTGAGAATGGATTTGAAATCCCTGGTGCTCTATCAACTGTGCAACCTTGCTGCCCCTTTGGCACTTAATAGGTGGTTAATACATCTTTGCTCTTTAATTGCTCTATAAGTCCCCTTCGGGCTTTTCTCTAAAGATTTCACATTCCAATCAGCCTCCTCTAATTGAAACTACTTCTCCCTTAAGCATCATAATACACACATGGTAAAATGGAGAGAAAAATAGATTTGGAACAAGAGACTTGGGCACTAGGTTTAGGGTCAGGAAGACCTGGCTTCAAGTTTTCTACAGTTACTTTACCTGTGTGACAAATAATTTAATCTCGAATTATCTCAAACTGTGAAATAAGGAAGTTGGACTAGATCATTTCCTTAGGGTTATAGATCTAAAGTTTGAAAGGATTGTTAGAGGTTGTTGAATCCACCACCTTCATTTTATAGATGAGGAAGAAAACTGAGACCTAGGGAGATTGTAATTTGCCCCAGGTCACATAACCAGCCATTCCCACCAAGTGCTAACTGACTACCACACATTAGGCAAGCAAGCTAGCCTAGCTGAAGCATCAAGGCACCTGGAGGGAGAATCCAAGACGCAGCATGTGCCAGGCAAGTCAAACCATTAGTACCACCTTGACCACTATCTCCCTCAGATCCTGATGCAGACAATCCAAGAACCTGAGTGCAAGAGCTTTAGAAATAGCACTATTTTCAGCTATTATCCTAGGAAGCAACCCCTTGTGGAAATGAAGCCAGGTAGTCATTTTGAGGGTGCTACAGTTGTTCCTACTGAAGACCTAGAAAAGAAAGTTCTTGCCACTCAAGCCCTCCACATTGTTAAATAGTTCATTATCAAAAACTGTTAGGATTGGAGCAGTGAGATGGGTCAGTACAGAGAGAACCAGGTCTGGAGACAGTTTTCCTGGGTTCAAATCTGACCTCAGACACTTCCTAGCTGTGTGATCCTTGGCAAGTCATTTAGCCCCGATTGCCTAGCCCTTACTATGCTTCGGCCTTGGAATGTATACTTAGCACGCATTCTAAGACAGAAGGTAAGAGTTTAAAAAGAATTGATAGGATTTTATCAATGGACATGAGATTAAAGAAGAAACACTAATTTCTGCTTTGCCTTAAGCAACATGAGATTTTTCCATCTGACTAGCACTAAAACCTGTATTTAGTGTCTTTCACATTAGAAAGTGAACTCCTTCTCAAGGAGGAGATAGATAGACCATACTAGTGGGAATTTCAAACTTCCCCTTTCAGAACTAGATAAATTGATTAAAAAACAAATAAGAAAGAAGTAAGGGAAGAATAAATATCTGGAGAAAACTGAAAAGGGATAAAAAGGAATTTATCTTCTTCTTAGCAGTACATGGTACATATACAAAGATCCACCATGTACTAGAGCATAGAAATATTGCAAACAAATGCAGAAAAGCAGAAATAATAAATGCAACTTTTTCAGATCATAATGTGATAAAAATTATAATTAACAAGGTTCTTTGGAAAGGCAAATTTAAAATTAATTAGAAAATAAATAATCTAATTCTTCAAAACTGGTGGGTCAAAGAAGAAATCATAGAAACAATTATGGACTTCATCAAAGAGAATGACAATGAGGAGACAACGTATCAAAACCTATGGGATATAGACAAGGCAGTACTCAGGGGACAATTTATATATCTGAGTGCCTATAGCAACAAAATTGAGAGGAGATCAATGAATTGGGCTTGCAACTTAAAAAATTAGAAAAGGAACAAATTAAAATCCCTAGATAAAAACTAAATTGGGAATCCTAAAAATTAAAGAATGTGAGTTCCTTGAGAGTAGGGCCTTGCTTACATTTCTATTTCTATCCAGTGTGCTTAGTACAATTCTTTGGACATAATAAATACTTAATTAATGCCTTATTCATTCAACTAGTAGGTGCTGGGGGTGAAGTTTGAACCCAGATCTTCCTGATTCCAAGTCTAGTAGCCTAGCCACTACATAAAACTTTGTCTTCCAGTTCTGAATCTATGATCCTAAGACAATTTCTTTTTCTACTTTATTGTGTTTACATTATGTTTAATTATGAGATAAAAATATAATGAGTGCTTAAGAAATGCTTCATTCATTCATTCATGAGGAGCTAGAGTCTTCAGCCTTCTTTCTCCTTCTCTTTATTCTATCCCTATTCCTGCTCACTTCTACAAAATCAGTAACAAATATCTGGATGAGAAAAAAGCCCTGGGTGACAACTAACTTGGTTTCCTAAGAATGAGCCTTACTAGATGGAAAATCTGGGTCTGGCTGCTGTAGAGGAAATGAGAGATGGAACCTTTTCCCATGGGGGAACAACCTTTGATTACCTCTCTTCAAGACATTCTAATCAATAAGCCTGAGACTTGTGGTCTAGATTACACAACTGTTAGGGGAGTGTACAATTAAATGAATGACCCTATTTGGAGTGATTATCAGTGAATGCATCTCTGAAAACAGATTGAGGGTATGAGAAGTGATTACCCATGGACACACAATACAGGTGTTCCATACCAAAAAGTCTTCAATTCCTTGATCATAATCCTTTTAACTTGTTATTCTTATCAAGTATTTCTATCTGGGATTCCCATCTACAAAGAGCTATAATGGAAAGAATACTAACTTTGGAGTCATGGAATCATGACCTAGATGAGTCACTTGGGCTTTGGGGGCTTCCTTTACCTCTTTTTTAAAATGAGAGGAATGGACTACATTCAGTTAGTTTCAACATTTCTTTTAAATTTGAATGGGGTAAGTGAATATATCTCTATATGTATATACAACAGCCAGGTGGTCCAGTGGATAGAATACCGAACTTGGAGTCAGTATGACTCATCTTCCTGAGCTCAAATGTGATCTTAGACACTGTGTGACACTGGGTAAGTCATTTAACCTTCTTTGCCACAGTTTCCTCATCTGTAAAATTAACTGGAAAAGGAAATGGCAAACCACTCCAATATCTTTGCCAATAAAAATCCAAGTGGGGCCACAAAGAGTCAGACACCATTGAAATGACTGAAAAATACATACATATATAAATGCATTTAAATGTTTTTGTTTTTCTACCACTTTTATTTCCATATATTTACCTATTTTCCTCCTTGATCCAGAGAGTTATCTCTTGTAATAAAGAACAAAAAAGAAGCCATAAAAACTAACCTTCCATCAATTGAGTATGATGTTTGTGTATATGCACTGCCCTACAACCAGAGTCCCTCACCTCTGCAAAGAGGGAAGAAAGGGGCTTCTGCTCATTTTTACTTCAGGGCTAAGTTGGCCATTATTATTACATTTATAATTACAGTTTATTCAGTCTTTTTTTGGTTGCTCTTCTTTCTACTTCTGCTTACTGCACTTTGCCTCAGCTCATATGAATCTTCTCATGCCTCTCTGAATTCTTCATTTTCATTTTTCCCCTACAGTACAAGTAATATTTCATTACATACACATACCACAATTCAGTTAGTTTTTCCCCAGTTGATGAGTAATTTTGTTTCCAATTCCTCATTGATATAAAAAGTGCTGATATGAATATTTTAATATATGTGGGACTTTTCTTTTTATCATTGAGTTCTCTGTAGGGTATAAGCCAAGAGTGGAACTTCTGGGTTAAAGAATCTGGACATTTTAATTCTTTCATTGCATAATTCATAGTTTAAGAGGCAGCTAGTGGCACAGTGGATAGAGCACTGGGCCTAAAGTTATGAAGACTTGAGTTCAACTCAAGCCTCAGATATTTATTAGCTATGAGACCCCTGGGCAAGTTACTTAACCTCTAATTGCTTTGTTTTCCTCATCTAAAAATGGAGATTACAATAACACCTACCTTGTGAAGGTTATTGTGAAGATCAAATGAGAAAATATTCATAAAAGCACTTAGCACAGTGCTTGGCACATAGGTGCTATATAAATGCTTATTCCCTTCCTTTTCCCTTAATTCCAAATTGTTTTCAAGAATGGTTGAGATACAGCTAGGTGGCTCAGTGGAAAAAGAACCAAATCTAGAGACGGGAGGTTCTGGGTTCAAATCTGACCTCAGACACTTCCTAGCTGTGTGATCCTCATCAAATCACTTGACCCCAATTGCCTAGCCCTTACTGCTATTCTGCTTTGAAATCAATACTCAGTGTCAATTCCAACATGGAAGATAAGGTTTAAATAAAAAAAAGAATGTTTGAATTAAATCATAGCCCCCCTAAGAGTGTTTCAATATGCTTTTTTTAAACCCTAAGAATCTTCCATCTTAGAATCAATACTGTGTATTGGTTCCAAGGCAGAAGAGTGGTAAGGGCTAGGTAATGGGGATTAGGTGACTCGCCCAGGGTCACACAGCTAGGACGTGTCTGAGACCAGATTTGAACCCAGGACCTCCTGTCTCTGGGCCTGGCTCTCAATCCACTGAGCCACCCAGCTGCCCCCATCAATATGCTTTCAACACAGAGATGTTAAATGCTTATTATGTACTTGGAACTGGGCATGGTGGCATATGAAGACAAAATTTAAAAAAAACACAAAACATTTGCCTTCAAAAAGTTTCCATTTTAGGGGGCAGCTGGATGGCTCAGTGTAGTGAGAGCCAGGCCTAGAGACAGGAGGTCCTGGTTCAAATCTGGCCTCAGACACTTTCTAGCTGCGTGACCCTGGGCAAGTCACCTAACCCCCATTGCCTAGCCCTTACTGCTCTTCTGCCTTGGAACCAATGCACAGTGCTGAAACTAAGACAGAAGGTAACGGTTTAAAAAAAGAGAGAGAGAAGTTTCCATTTTATTGGAGGAACTTGGCTAATCTCTCAGGTAACTTCTAGCTCAAAATCTTGAGGATCAAGTTGCTTCCATTTTAAAGAGTAATAGGAATAGTAAGGATAGTAGCTGGGCATCTGGGTGACCCCAAGTCAGGAAGACTCATCTTCCTGAGTACAAATGAGGCCTTGGACACCTATCTGCTGAGTGACCCTGGCCAAGCCACTAAACTTTCTTTATCTCAGTTTCCTCAAGTATCAAATGATGGCAAACCACTCCTTTATCTTTGCCAAGAAAATCCCCAAAGGGGTCCCCACACGACTGAGAAAGGACTAACCATCAACAAACAGGAATGGCTTTGCTGCCTTTGGGAATACAGAACGTCCCGGGGACACCGCGGAGTCAAGGTCACATGGTCGAAAGAAGTCTTCCAGGTCCCCAGTCCAAACTCCCCGTCCATCCTCTGGCCTTACTGGCGAGGAAAGGAAGCGGGGAGGAGGGCTGCGCGGGAGCTGTCCGAGGTCCCAAAGGAAGCGAGGCACGGGGTGACCTCGCCTGGAACCGAGCTCTTTTGTCCTCTAATGCGGGCGGTCTTTCCGCCGTTCCAGACGGCTCTGGTGGAACAAAATGGAAACCATTTTCTGGACGTTCTAATCCGGCAGTCGGGAAAAAGAAATAAGACGTACGTCAAAAACCCAGTTCCCGGCGTGTCGCGAGCGTTCGGAGAAGTCTAGTGATACAAAGAGCCGGGAGCCGGCGGTCCATTGTTAACCTCCCCAAGTCTATTCAATGTGACAGTGACACTTCACAGCACATTGCACCCAATCTCATTTGAAGCTGACAAAGATTGTTTCTGCTCTCCATCTATTGGTTTATTAATGGTCTACAGCCTCTTAAGCAGATGCATATTCATTAGGTAGCCAGCTGTTAGGAGGTTCCCAGATGTCGAATGGAACTCTGTCTTGGAATGTATTTTTTTTTTTCTTATCATGAAACAAAGTAATTGAGGCTCTATTAAAGAACCAGTTAATTACGAAAGCGGTACCTTATGGCATACTTTGTTTTTATCATTCAAATCTGAGAACTCTTGGGACCCCTAAAAAATTTGGTGAAGAGACAGTATTTAAGAGTTAACGTATACCTGTGCGCATTTACATAGACGTACACACAGATGTTGGGTCGGTGCTCATAAATGCAGACACGCTTACAGTCGAGGTACCAGAGCAAGTTTTTATAGGATGCACTATTTAAAAACAAACAAACCAAAAACATTTGCCCTCTGTCTTAGAATCAATACTATAGTATTGGTTCTAAAGCAGAAGAGCAGTAAGGGACAGGCAATGGAGATTAAGTGATTTGCCCAGGATCACATAGCTAGGAAGTGTCTGGTTTGAACTCGGGACCTCCCATCTCCAGATCTAGCTGCCGCTTAGTTGGGGGGATACTTTTAAGACATTCTAGCCTTTTTCTGGTTCATCAAAGGAGCTAAGTTCAGGAGGTAACATTTGTAAGCCTTATAAATTCATTGGAAGTTAATTTTCTACTTTTTTTTTTTTTTAAATCACAGGGCAGCTGGGTGGCACACAGTGGATAGAGTGCCAAACCTGGAGTTAGGGAGACCTGAATTCAAATTTGGTGTCAGACGTTTACTAACTGACTCACCCTGGGCGTGTCATTTAACCCTGTTTGCCTCAGTTTTCTCATCTGGAAAATGAGATGAAGAAGGAAATGGCAAATCACTCCAACATCTTTGCTAAGAGATCTCATGTTTCAAATAGGGCTATGAAGAGTTGGACAAGACTGAAACTACTAAATAAGATTTTCTCCCTTTTAAAAAAAAAACATTGTTATGGAATAGCTTTTGAAGTTATCCTCTGTATAAGAGATTAAAAAAAAACTTTGCCAATTTGTTTTCCAAACCTCATTCTGAGAGAGGGAGGACTTAAATAAAATTATCAACAGAAATAAAGAGCTTTAATTATTGGTAATGAAATGGGACTTTCAGACTATCACTTAAAAACCTCTATGACAGTGTGGTACAGTGGATAGAATGCAACCAAAATGGATTCCTCCTGTTCTCCAAACTTGATATTTCATTGTCTTTATCCACTTTCATGCCTTTGCATGGGTGCTTTGGCATGCTTGCAGTACGCTCCTTCCTCATCTCCATAAACAAAACAAACAAACAAACAAACACAACCTTATTGACTTTTGTCTTAGGATCAATACTAAGTATCATTTCTAAGGCAGAAGAGCAATAAGGGACAGGCAATGGGGGTTAAGTGACTTGGCCAGGGTCACACAGCTAGGAAGAGTCTGAGGCCAGATTTGACCCTAGGTCCTCCCAACTCCAGGCCAGACACTCTATCGGTTACACTACCTAGCTGCCTCTTATTTATTAAAATTTTCAGTCACAGTTTTCCCAATTAATTCTAAGAATAATTATGATTAAAGTTGAATACTACAATAAATCACCATGTCAAATATTCATATGAAGAATTTCTGATTACTCAAGTTGTTCTGGGATGGTAGCTCTCTATCACTTGGGGACCTTGCATTGTCTGAGTTTTAGCTACTGCTGCATGGAAAGTCATATATCTACTTTTCACAAAAACAAGCCAAACTGGAATCCTTAATAAACTATGAACTTAATGTTTGTTTGCCTCATAGAACACTCTGAGCTGGTGACCTTTGTAGAATCCAAAGAGTCTATGCAAACACTTCAGAGCTTACTAAAAACAATATTAGTTTTCAAGCTCTTATTGAATGTCAATTGAATGTTTCAGTGACTTCTACTAGACATCTGTGGTCAAAGTAAAGTGAGGACTCTGGGAAAAAAAAGAAAATCTCTGTTTTTAAAGAATTTTGAGCTTTTGACTTGAGATTTCAGATCTCAGGAATGATCATTAATCAAAATTTTACATCAGGATTCATCATAGGAGAATGATTTTTAAGGGTTTAAGAGGAAAAATGGAATTTCTGAGAATATTTACTTAACATATATTTAATACCATAGAACCTTTTACTGGGTTTCCATGATTGAATAAGTCATCGCCAACTGGTCAGCCAGTTGAAACAAAGAATCATCTATTTATTTATCTCTCTAAATCTCATTTTCATTAATATATTAATTTTCTACCATTCACAAAAAACTCCCTTCTCTCTCACTTAGTCATGGAGTTTCTTGTAACAGAGGGGAAAAAAATTAATAAGGTATAAACAACATTCCATACCCATAGTTGCCCACTTCTACAAAGAGAGGAAAAAGGTATATTTTCTCCAATTCTGTGGAAGCCTGTCTTTTTTAATGACAACATTCTTCCCCAGCTGGTGCCTGGTGATGAATTATAGAACAGTATAGTCTGAGGATCACCCAAAGCAAAATAAAGAGGGACATGATGGGTGTGAGCAGTCTGCCATTTCTTCAATTATGAAAAAAAAACCCTTTAAAGATGGGCAGCTGGATGGCTCAGTGAATTGAGAGCCATGCCCAGAGATGGGAAGTCTTGGGTTCAAATATGGCCTCAGATACTTTCTAGCTGAGTGAACCTGGGCAAGTCACTTAACCCCCATTGCCTAGCCTTTACCACTCTTCTGCCTTAGAGCTGATACATAGTATTGATTCTAAGGTGGAAAGTAAGAGTTAAAAAAAAAGTTTAAAGGATGTGATCCAAGAAACATATGGGTAAAAAAGATAGATTAACCACATGGCAAGAGCAAAGGATAATCAATGGACAGCCCATGTGCTCCACTGGTATGTTTGTGAAGTCAAGGGAAAGCAATGGCTCCTGTAAGCTGAGTACACCTTCCGCCTCAAGGGAGAATATAGACAAGCTCTGCACAGGTTAGCTGGTTATGGTTAGACATCTGCATCCTTTGAATGAATATCCACATTGATGAGATGGCAGAATTTGAATATCCTTTTACTACTGTTGAAGTATAAACTAAGCACATAGTTGTATGAATGAAAAATTTACACAAAGGCAAACTCTTCTGTGAAATGAGGTGTAACCAAGTAGTTCATCCAGCTGTGGAAGCCTACAGGAGTGGCTTTTCACAATAGCAAAGTGTCTTCAATAGGGCCATAGGAATTAGAACTAAAAGGAATCTTCTTAAGACAATCTGGTCTGTGGATTCTCAACCTTTTTTGTGTGTCATGGATCCTTTTGATGCCCCCTTCTCAAAACAATTTTAACTGTATAAATAGAATGATAAGGACAACAATTATACTGCAATAGTTATAAAAGCATGTTTTTAAAAAATCTCACAGACTCATGGTTAAGAACTGTTAGAGAACATGAATCATGTAACCATGGAAAAATATTCTAAATCAATCAATTAAATAAAAATTTTCAAACCAAAAAATTAAATTAAATTAAAAAAAAAAGAACTCCTGTTTGAGTCCAATCTCATTTTATGGGATTTTTTTGAACCCTTACTTTCTGCTTGGAATTGATACAAGTCTGGTTCCAAGGCAGAAGAATGGTAAGGTCTGGCTTTCTATCCCCTGAGCCACTTAGCTGATCCCACCTCATTTTGTGTTGAAAAGCGCCTGAAGAATTGAAAGGTGAAGGGCTTGAGAGGTTAAATCTTTTGCCCAATGTGTCGAAATATAGTATGCTTCCAGCTCAAATCTGATGACCCTAAATCTCATGCTGTTTCACCACACTACCTTAAAGCATGCATCTTTATTGAACTGAACAGTACCTGATATGCATTTTAAGAATGCCATAGTCTGTCTGTGCTTCATTTTCCATCCTGTAAAGTAAAGGAATTAATCTCCGATTTCCTCAGGTCGAAATCTTGGGGTCATAATAAATGTATGAAATTTGGGTAGTCACACTTGATGAATTTTCTTCCATGTTGATGTTATTTTCCCAACACTAGTCAATGTCATATTAAAATGTTCTCAGTAGTCTTGATTATTCTCAAGTTCTCTTCTATGATTCTCATTTCAGTAACTTACCTTTATATACTGTTCTAAGGTTTGCAAAGTACTTCCTGTACAACACTCGGGAAGTAAATCAAGTATTGTGTTCATTTTATAGTTGAAGACTCTTCTGCATTGCCAGTGATTGCAATCATACAGCTAGTAGGTACAAGAAACAGGACTTGAATCTGTGTCATTTGCTTCTAAGTCTGTTACGCTATTGATGTGGCCAGTTCTGAATCTGTGAATCGGGAGATTGTAGAATGAGAGTTGGAAGAAGGGACTTTCAAGATCATCCTCATTGAGTCCAATTTCTGCCTTTTGCAGATGAGGAAGCCAGCATTTAGGAGAAGTGAATTTCTCAAGGTCACCCAGATAGTAAGAGCTGGGAATTGAAAGGTGGCTCTCTGACTCCAAATCCAACCTTCCTTTCTTTGCAATCTGCTCCTTCTAGTTTATTACCTGTTGAACTGCATTTCTTTCTCTAAATCCTATTTCATTTATTTCAGTCATGCCCTCAACTCTTTGTTGATCTCATTTGGCATTTTCTTTGCAAAGATACTGGAGTGGTTTTCCATTTCCTTCTTCAGCTCATTCTACAGATGAGGAAACTGAGGCAAAGTTAGATGACTTCTCTGGGGTCACATAGCTATTAAGTATCCGAGTCCGTATTTGAACTGGGGAAGATGTCTTTCTTGAGACTCAACTACATCACCTAGTGGCCAGACTGGTGTCGAATCCTAGCAATTTACCTAAAGCATGAATCCCTTCTTTCACAATAGCCTAGAAGTAGCTTAAAAGCTCTCCAAGAGCAGGGATCCTATATCATGTCTCCCTATCTATCAGCAATGAGCATACATATAACTAAATTGTAGTAAATATTCATTGATGGCCCATAGCGCCATGACATGGTCATAGGGAGCTGCATACAATGAAGTTAACCCATTTACTGAATTGAACAAAACCTCACATATTTCCCCAAGTAAGGTTTGGCTTTGATTCCTTTCCCCCCTTTCAGGTGTAAGGAGGGGGAAAAACTATGCCAAGTGCTAGTGGACAGTTGTCAACCCCAATAAAGACCTCTATAAAACTAAAATGGAAGCTGTTCGTGTTAATTATGTCTGTACCTTCCAGGAGGTTCTCTAGCGAACATATTCCTCAGGATCATCCATGGATGACTGTATGAATGCTGATGTGCTGGTTTTTTAGATTCCCATTGTTAACAAGTGTTGCTCACTGAAGATATTCATGCTGTAATACAAAGCACAATACTTTCTTTCCTTCAAGTGGTCAGGCTTATAAAACAGTGGGCACTTTTCAGAATTACCCTGGTTTCCTCTCTGGTCCCAGGACAAATCAGCAAACCAGAATGAGAGAAGGTATCAGGATTTCACTAATATGTGAATATTAATTTATTTAAAAACCAAAGTCGTTTGGACATTCTTTTTCAGTTTTTCAAAACCAATTATTCCACTATCAGGAGTCCTTGTGAAAGCCCTGATTGCCTCATTGCTGTGGAGAGTAGGTGATCCCAAGTTTCCAAGACTGAGATTGTAAGAGTGAATGTTAGCACAGACTTTTACTGAGCTGCAGAACGTTTGAGTACAAGCCCAGAGATGGAATGCCAGTGGATTAGTCTTGCTAAGTCTAAGGAACTTGTCTGCCTAAAGATGGATTTTTTTTTTTTTTTGTAGCTACTTGGATTCCCAAGACCATAGAGCAGTGATTCCCAAAGTGGGCGCCACCGCCCCCTGATGGATGCTGCAGTGATCCAGGGAGGCGGTGATGGCCACAGGTGCATTTATCTTTCCTATTAATTGCTATTAAATTTTTTTAAAAATTAATTTCCAGGGGGCTAAGTAATATTTTTTCTGGAAAGGGGGTGGTAGGCCAAAAGAGTTTGGGAACCACTGCTAGAGAGTGAGCTACAGAGTGGAGACCTGTGTCAGGAAAAGGACTGCCTACAGTGATCAATTCAAAGTACCTTGAAATCTTTGAGTCTCTATCAGTTGTCTATGTAGCCTTTATCAAGAAGTCACTAGTTTTTAAAATGTAATCATCAGGAATCATTTAGATTTTGATACTCAATGCCTACGCAGAAATTCTACATAAAAATTAGTATGCTTGAGCCTGAGGATATGAACAAAATTCACCTAATGAACAGCAATTCAAAAAATTCTGGACTGCCAAAGTTTACTCAAATTCCCTAAAACCAACTCAACTGATTTAAAAAAAAACAAACTCAGGGAATGATTTGCTTTCTTATTAGTTGATCTTTCCTTATATGCAAGTATATGCAATGTCTTCTTATCACAATACTGAAAAAGACAACATGAATTGAAGCCACATTAAGTATTGATAGAATATTATACCAACAACAAATGTTGGTTAGTTAGGATAGTCTTTGAAACATACTCAGGAAACAGAAATAGGTGATCTTGGTCAACAAACATTTCCGTCAGAAAAGGAACTTTGCATTGTTACATTCAGCTCCTTCATATTATTCTCTACACATTACAAAACACATTCCTATACTCACAAATAATCACTTTGATATGTTGGCAGTTGCAAGGATTATCATCTGCCCTGTAAATACAACCCAAGTACTTTCTAATCATTTGCTGAATTAGACGTAGATGGAGTGTTGATTATTAACTTCAAAGGAAGATTTAAAATAATCTCTTTTAACAGAAACTTTTCATGGTAAATATTAACATGAGAAATTTGTGAAGTAGCTAGATGGCACAGTAGAGACGAGGCTTGTGTCAGGAAGACCTGAGTTCAAATCTTGCCTCAAAGATGGATTGGGTGTATGACCCTGGGCAAGTTATTTAATCTCTCTCAAGCCTTGATTTCTTTGGTAAGTGGGGATAACACTTCTTTCATAGAAGGTTATAGTAAGAATCAACTGAATTAACATTTGTAGTTTACAAATCTTAAAGCACTATATAAAAGCTATTATGATTCCATTTTTAAAAAATCTACCTTTTTTTCCCCTTTCCCAAACATCTTAAGGTTGTGACCTATATCCATATATTAAATCTTCATGACCCCATTTGGGATTTTCTTGGCAAAGATACTAGAGTGGTTTTGCCATTTCTTTCTTCAGCTCATTTTACAAATGAAGAAACTGAGGAAAATAGGTTGTGACTTGTCCAGTCACACACCTAGCATTTGTGGCCAAATTTAAACCCAGGAAGATGAGTCTTTCTGACTCCAGGCCCAGCATTTTATCTACTGAAGACACCTAGCTGCTCCTAGTCCATAGTTGGGGAAAGCCTATATTTTGATCACTATATTAACCTCCTTTTTGTTGAGATTCGAAAACAGATCATCAGACTCTTGATATGATTCATTTGCATTTCACTACAATATACTGCCTTTCAATAAATACGATTACTCTCAGCTAGGAAACCATTGTCTTTTAAAAATGTTTTATTTATGTCTTTTTGCTTTTCTCCATTATTTGTCTTCCAACATCCATTCTCCCCTTCTCCAGAAACATTAAGAGATAGTACTTTTCTAAAGACAAAAAGGAAATCAGCATCAACCAATTAATACATGGAAAAAGTCTGAAAATACGTGCAACATACACTTATGGCCCTCCCATCACTGCAAAGGCGGGTGTCTTCTCTTCTTCAAGCCGTGTTTGTTCTTTATGAATTTGTAATATTCACTTCTGATTTTTAGGGGTGTGAGATACTTTCCATTTATGTTGTAGCAATTGCATACTTTCTTGGCTCTGCTTACTCAGTTCGTGTAGATCTTTCCAAGCATTTCTTTATTCATCACATCTTTTAAACTGCACAGCAATACTCTATTACAATGTATAACAATTTGTCAGTCACTGCCCAGTCAATGGGCATCTGTTTCCAATTTTTTGCTATCACAAATGGGCTGCTATAAATCTTTAGGTGCACACGATTACTTCCTTCTCATCACTGATTCACAGCTCTAGCAATGATTATCTTTTGCTTACAATGAATGTACTTATCTTCTCACAACCTCTCCAACACTGACTATTCTCATCTGTCATTTTTGTCAAGTTACAGGTTATGAGGTGAAACCCCAAGGTTGTTTTTTCATCTTTCTTACTAGTGCCTCCAATTCTTGGGTAACTTTGTTGATATTCTTTGATTATTTAATTACTAGAGAATAGCTGTTGGTCTTATATCCATATCTTGGACACTGAACCATTAAACCTTAGAAGTCAGATTCCTTGTTCCCAAAGTCTTATGTATTTGGCAGATTTCATTTAAGTTTTTCATCTCAATATTTCCTGGGGCATTAAGTAGGAAAACACTGGTCAACAAGACTGAAACCAGTTGAAAGTAATCAATGATGGCTGGACGGAGTTGCAATTCATAAAATACGAAGGATGAGAGGAGGTCATGCCTAATTCTGAAAATCAAAGAGGAGGATCCCTCAAGTAGCTTTTCCCTTGCTTTGCATTGGTATTATTGCTGCAAGAAGTGTTAGTATGCTAATAATCCATTTATAATTTCTTGGCTCATTTTTTTAAAAAGCAGATTTAAGATCAATGAGTAAGTCCTATAGTTGAATTTCATTTAGGCTTCCTCTTGTTAGAGCCTTTGCTGATGAGAATTCTTTAGCCATACTCCATTAAAGATAAAATAAAAACAAACTTAAATCGGTGGTTTGTTGTAAACAACTACCCGGTTAGATTGAGGCTTTGTTGAAAACGTAACCTTTCTTATCTCCAGATGCTGTGCGAATGCAACTCTGGATCATTTGAGCTAACTGCATACAGTATACTGGATATACCAAAGAAGATGACTGTACAAACACATTTTTTTAAAAAGATGGCCAGAAAACCTATTTTAAGGGACTACCATCCTCCTCTCTGAGTTTGTTTCCTCATTTGTAAAATAGGAACAATAATCTCATAACCTACATTAAAGAGTGTGGGAAGCACTATATAGTTTTATATACATATGACCTATCATTGAAAAATAAAGGTTGACTTTTAAGCTGAAAATACAATGAACAATTTTGTTTAATGTATTGTTTAGGTCAACAAAACAAAAAAATCCAACAAGATGTAGGCTTTGATCAGAAAGCATTAGACACGAAACAGGCAAAAACACTGAATCTGGAGCCATAAAGTTTATATTCAAAATAGTTCTTGCTATTTAATAACTGTGTGATCTTGGGCAAGCCATTTAACTAACCTATGTCCTTTTCCATATCTGTCAAATAAAGGGATTGGACAAGATGATCCCAGTCCCTTTAATAATGATAACTAACATTTACATAGTACCTAGTGTCACACACATTATCCTAAGCAATTACAATGATCTTATTTGGTCCTCACAGCCCTAGGAGGTTGGTGTTATTATTAACCCTCTTTTACAGATGAAGAAAAAGAGGCAGAGGTTAAGTGACTTGCCCAGGGTCATGCTGCTAGTGTAAAGTCAACTTTGAATCCTGTCTCCAGCCCTCATGCTCAATCCACTGTGCCTTTTCTCTCATAGGAAAACATGGAAGTTCCATAATACAATACTATGAAGAATAGTTACTTAAACCAAATAAAAAGATATAGGGAAATGGAGAGTAAGGGTCAAGGTAAACTAAAATGATGACAAGTTAAAACTCTTGTATGAAGACAGATAAAAAAGATGGTTTTTTTAGTTTGGAAAATATTTTGACCAAAGTAAAGCCACAAACGAAATCAAAGAGAACATTAAGACTTGTTCAGTTTATGGGGCATTTTTGAAAATGTTAGGTTAAAAAAAGTACTTCTTATGGCAAGTATTAAAGCTTATTTTAATGACTATTTCAAGAAGCTGCAGAGAATATGAAAGGAAGAACTTTCAGGAGATTTTTGAAATAAATGCAGTCAATGAAATTCTGGAATGAGTGATAAACTTCAATTTGTTGAGTTTGCTCCTTTATAGAAGAGGAGCCAAACCCAGACTTAGTCCAACCCTTCCTTTCCTATGACACCATGAGAAGTCCCAAGGAAGCAGATTTATAATTGATCATTAATGGGATCTAGGGATGGATATTTGAGGGGAAAGGTGAGAATGTGCTCAAAGATTGGTAACAGAGAAGACAGGCTACCAAATATTTCTTGTTGCCAATTTCAGAAAAAGAATGCTACATTGTATAGATCCTGAAGTTTGACTCCATATGGCAATTCTTGTTTTGTAGGGCTAATAACACTTAAGGAAAAAAAATAAGGTATAGAAAGCCAGCAAGCTGCATTTTCACATTCATCAAAACTGAAATGTGAGATGTGTCTACTTTTGGACTCAGGAGAGATCTTTTGGAAAGACATGACACCTCAATCAATTAAACTTGACTTACTGAAAATGCTATTTCTTTTGAGTAGGAGGTATCTGGGAATAAAAACCTAACTTCCTCCTCTGACAACTGCATACTGTTGAAGGTTGGGCATGTAACAACTATCAATCTCAAGCTTAAGAAAAAAAAAAAAAAAAGCATGGCTTCCCCCCAATCCCCCAATTTGAGGATTAAAAAAAAAAATCAGCATTGAGTTCTCCTGCCCTACCACTAGAGTCTGGCTTGATTACTTTGAAGTAACAACACTTGAAAGCTCCTATTCTTTGAAACTAATTTAAACACACTGAATTGTTGAAAGATTAAAAACCGCAGTCAGCTAATTACACTCTCTCTCATCTCTTATTCAGCAAATGAATCACTTTTCATTACCACTTAGCTGAAGTACATGAATTTCTGCCTAATTAGAAATGTTGTAGATGGAGCATTAGCAAGACTGGAGCAGGTCAGGATATCTTTGCTGCTTCATTTTTAATTCCTAACAGTAGAGTCAGATAGAAAAGGATGGAGAGAAGTCATTAAACAATTTTAAATTATTTATAAAAATTACTTTGCCCAAATTATAATTATTTTTTCCCCAAACAGTTTCAAATGTCAAACAGAATGAAGGAAAAAGCGGTTCAACAATGATTTTAATGAATATTTTAATGTTATGTATAACAGAACATTATGAATACAATGGGAACAAAGTTTTGTCAATTTAATAAAAAAGAAATCCAACATAAAGAGGGGAGGTAATAATTTGATACCTATATTATAGTGTTTATTTTCAATATTATTATTCCCAACTTGTGGGTAAAACAATTCATTTTGCATTCCAAACTCTAGAATCATGATTTTCATGTGATCTTAATGCAGAATTATAGCAGGAAAACAAAAATGCTTTTTAATTAATTTCCTTTATTTTCCATTAAATCAATAAAATCTTTGACTGCTACAGGTCTCCTTTAATAATATATATTTAACTCCCGCTACTGGAACCACAGCTTGTAAATGCCATATTTACACCAAACACAAAACAAAACAAAACCAAAACCAAGTACTGTATAAAATCTAAAAACCAACACTGTTGGGTTTAAACATTTATATTTAACTTAAAAATGTATTAAGGCGTTAAACCTTATGTTTTGAAAAGATGCCAAAAAAAAAAATAAATATTTTTGCTCTTTGACTTTTGCTGTTAACCAATGGCTAAGGGGATAAACACAGAAAGAAATCTTGCCCATAAATCACTACAAATTGTAAAGAATGCCTGCTGAAAATAAAAGATGCTGGAGATCTTTTCAGAAAGGAAACCATACAACAGCCCCAGATAAAGTATTTCTCCCAGTTCTCTACTGAATTATAATTATAGTAGTAGAAGCAGGAGAAGCAACTTCCATACTTATCACCAATTGCTTCAAAAGATTTTGTTATAATAAAAATTTGGATAGTATAGCAGTGTGCCTGGAACATTAGCAAAAAGTATATACATTCCAGTTACCTCTGATTTAGCCATAATCACATATGTAAGCCTTTTTTTGGACAAAAATAGATATTTTTATAAAAAACAGATTATCAGACTTGAATGACTTCAACTATGGACTCAAGGGTGGTAGTAAAAGCAACGGGTCCAATTATGACAAGGCGATTCAGGGACAGAAAAATCAAGTTCATCAGGTAAAAGAAAAGTACAAAATTAGAGATTCAAACAGATTTGTTCAGCCCTATTTCAGTCTTTCCACAAATTACAATGAAATTGCTTATTTAATTTATAAAGGCTTTTGATGGTCTCACTACAAAACATGGTCTAGGCTCATTGGAAAAAATAATTATACTGCCTCGTCTGAAGTGCTCTGGCCTGTCCATCTGGAACACTAGATATTTCACTTTTACAAAAAAGCCTTTTTTGGTTTTTTATGCAGGTTCATTTTTAGTAATTGGTAAAAGAAAAGGGTACTGATCAGCATTTTCCACCCCAACATCACCTCTCTCTGCAGCTAAAAATCCTTCATTCAATCTGGTTCTTTATAAACTCTTATTTGCTAAAGTTGGCAAAGTTTGCAAAGGCATCTTGCTTGGGTTGTACAGTTCCAGAAGCCATGGCTAGACTGGGCACTCCCATGCCCATTGTGCCTGTTAATCCCAGCCCCGTAGAAGGCATTCCCATGTTCACATTCATTCCCATTATTCCCTGGTTCATCAAAGGAGTATTTCCAAGAGAGGCAATGCCCATTGTGCCAGTCATCACATTAGGCATGCCTACAGGCATGGGTCCCCCCATCAAGGTATTGGTCTGAGGCCGGACAGGGATCATATTCGGTGGTGAGCTTAGGTTCACAGCTCCAAAACTTTGGGTCATCACATTCATAGGCTGTTGCATATCTGTGGGAAGAAAGAGACAATTTTACCACTTTTGAATCTCAGATGGAAGCAGAATGGAAATGAAGGAAAAAAGTTCAAATTCCTTTGCAAATACTTTGCAAAGTAAGTCTTCTGTAAAATAATAAATCGTATTGTACTCACAATAAGTAACATTATAATAATAAGAGAATTTAAAAGTTTATAATGTATTTTCAAATGCATCATCTAACTGGGTGATTTCTACAATACTGTGAAGGAAGGGCAAATAGTAATAACTCCATTCTGGTGATAAGGAAAAACAGGCTTAAAGAGATGAAGTGACCTGGTCAGTATCAGATAGCTAGTTAGTAGAAAAGGCAGAACTGGAAACTGGAACTCAAATCTTCTCTTTCTAGCTAATGGGTTAACTTTTCTTGTGTGATATTTTGTTGCTACAGGCCCTGCTATCCCAAAAGTGTTGTAGATGGAATGGGAAAAAAGGGAACAAATAAGCCCCTCTATAACACTGCCACCTAACCTCTTTGGGTTTATAGTAACCAAAGTTGTCAAGGTGAGAACAGGAAAAGAAGTCATTTAATGTGATGGAAACGGACAATATATGGCAGCAAGAATAAAGACAAATTTTAGGATAGACTGGAGGCAGGATGTCTCTACAATTAAAGTAAAAGCTTTCATAGCTTGAAGTGTTTTTTGACATGGCAACCAACCACAGAGCTGAAATCAGGACTGTCAAGAGTAACCCACACAAGAATGGAACAATTCAAGGTGAAGGCAAAAGGGTCATTGTCACTTACTTTGTTGCTGAATCATTGTATTAAGAGATGGCTGCTGGGGTTTGGAAGGCTGCATACCAGGTAGTAGGTTGTCCAGGCTAATGTTTACACTGGGGTCCGACCAAGTAGATGGCAGGGTTTTGCTGACTGATTTCTGGACCATATCTGTATTCTGATTATAGAGAGGATTAGGCTTCTGCAGCACTGTGCTAACATTTTGTAAAGGCTGGAAGAAAGAAAAAGACTCTAAAAATTAAGCCTCTTCTCAACTGACACGATAAGGTAAAATGAGGAAGTTTTACTACATAAAAGTTTCATCAAAAATAGCATATGTGTGTGCCTGTGCTTGTGTCTCAGACTTTCAAATGAAGCCCCGGAAACCAAAGACCAACCACAATTGCTTTATGTTAGTTCATAAAAATTTTAAAAAATGTTAAATTTACCTTCACAGAGAGTTTGATGGTTTACAAAGTAATTTGTTTATATCAACCGTATGAATTATGAGTACGAGATAAGGGAACTGAAATTTAAAGAGGTTAATAACTTTGTCCAAGGACTCAACTAAGTAAGAGTCGAGTTGGTTCTGAAATCAAGGTTTTGACTCATCTTTCCCTCTTTAATCACATTTTAAAATCTCATCTGTATCACAAAGTTAACAATTATTCCAATTTTGTGTGCTAAGGCCTAGTGGCAAATGCCACCTTTATGATCCAAATTATCTGTTGGTTAAAATATTCAACCCCCCCCACAGAATATTAGTATTGGAATGGGCTTGGGCCAGGACATACATTTTACAAGAAACTAAGGTCCAAGGCAGTTTTTAAGCCTCATGGTGATTTAGTAACAGTCCAAGACTCTTTCCAGTATACATGGGTACCTCTCATTGTCACTATCAGATACAAGTGTGCCATACTTTAAGAAAATACTTTTCACAAAACTATAAACTTAGGTAATTTTTCAAAATGCAAAGTAATTATTCCTCTTTGAAATAAGATAAATTATATATACACATATAAAAAAATAAATAGTGCTTTGAATGCACCTATATTTTTTTGTGATTAATTCAAGAGAAAGGAGAGCCTGAGGACACATGCAAGACAGAAAGATAAGAGTAAAAGAACAGAGAAAATATATCTAAAAAGATAGCAAGACACAGGTATTAATGCAGAATTTAATGCTTAGCTGTAATTTAAACTGCAAAAAGTTTATGACTGTGTGCATAAGCTAAGTTTTATGTGATTCCAGAAAAGAAACCTGTTTGCTTATAGAAAGAGAATGTTTCTCTAATTATGTTGGTGAGGCCTTTTATTCAATACCCCCTCACCTTTCTTGTCCTATTCCCCACCACCCAGTATTATGATTTATTTGTAGGCTCAATTTGTGTATACAGCAACCATCTCTTTATATTCTTTATTCTCTTCCTGTATCCTAGCACCTGGAAGAATAGAACCTGGACACTGAAACTGGTAGTTAGCATCAGAAGTAAATTTGCTCAAGAGTGAAAGATATAAAATTACCAGGTTCCCAAACTCTTAACCTGCACTTATTCTAAACCTAATCTTCTTAAATGTAGTAACTTTAAAAAAATCCTAATAACTACAAACAATACCCTGTAACCTTTCATTTTCATTTAATTCACATAAATGACCCAAAGTTTTGAAAGAGAAACAACATCTGAACATAGTTAACCAATTTAAGGTGGACTAATCCATGAGATGAATGTTTCCTTGAATGGTATCATTTAGAAACAATACTGTTGAAAATTTTAGTATGTTATATGTGCATATGTATAAATACAAAGAGAATAATTTTTTTTTCCATCCAAAGTATGTTTCCTCATTCAAATGACTATTACTTCCTAAACTACCATTACATTTATGGTTGTAGTTTGGAAAACTAAATACAATAGCATTTTCATTAGGTTGAAATTAGAGAGATGATGATGTGGTATCTCCTGAGCCCATGACTTTACTATTAGTTTTTTTGTGTGTGTGTGTTTTTTTTTTTTTTTTGGTGGGGGATGGGGGATAAGGGGGGGTGGTATGGGTGGGTGGGGTTGTTGGTGGAGGGCCAAGGGAAGAGATGAAGGATAGACTGGATTGGACTTACCTGTGACCGTGACATGGGTAAACCAAGGCCCACCGTATTAGTGCTCATCATAGAGAAATTCATACTTTGGGAAGATGTTATGGTTCCCTGGGAGGAGCCCATTAAATCAAATAGGTCTGAAGTATTTGAGGCTGCTGAAGGCTGACTCAGAGTTGGCTGTGAGCTACTGAAAAGTTCCACAGCTGGCTGGGAGGGGCTACTGAAAAGCTCTCCACTAGGAGTCATGGGACCCGAAGAAGCTTGGTTGAAGGCACTCCAATCACCAAAGTCTCCATTCCCACTTGTTGCTGAACCTAAGAGGAAAGAGAGAAAAAAAGGTAAGAGACATTTTGAAAGGCACAGAACAAATGCAACACTCTATGAACTGAAACAAATGAGAGCTGATTTGTGTCCATCCAGATTAACATCTGCAGGTACAATCTCCATCTGGACTTCGTTTTCTCTCATGAATATTTCATGAGTTTTAACAAGGTAGCAATGAAAAAAAAAAAAGAAACTCTACTTATAAAGTAAAATCTATGTTTGACAGGTCTTCAGGTGGCACACTTCTGAAATGATAGTGAAAGAGGTTCCCTTTAGCCAAGTTTACAAATTAAAAGTGCTTCTAGCTAGATGATAATGGTATGTACAGGTTGAGACTGTTGAAAAGCAAAAAGAGATTTTTAGCTCTAAACTGGCTGAATTTTTTCCTGGAAATGCCAGTATTCTTAAAAAGAAGCCTGGTGGAGACAACAAATGCTTTGAAAAAAACTGTCATTTCACAGGACTCTCAAGGAAAGCAAGGTGCACAGAATACCAAAAAAAATAAGTTAATGAAATTCAATGAATAGGACACAAAGAAAAATAGGAAACCAGGAAAATTAAAGAGTATTCAGAATGTTTATCTAGAACACCTTCTAACTTACTTGTCCAATTCTTCAATATGAATACATTTTGAAAAGTCAGCTGAAAATAAAGCTTTGTATGGAACGTTCAATTTATAGTTAAGGTCTGCTGTGACTAAGGAAGATATTTTTTTTCCTTTCAGTATATAAACAGATACCAAATTTTTCTTAACTATCATTTAAAATAAGGTATGTAGGTGTTCCAAGCACCTTCCTCTACATTTTCTACAAATGAGTTGCACATGCAACTATTAAAAAGTAAACAAACCTTTGAGAAATGAATTCATTTGCACTCTTCAAGTACTTTTAACAATTTAATTCAAGAAGTGGGCTAGTATTCATTACCTCAGGGTCTTCACTAAAGCTAGTCTTTGATCTCTTTTACAAAAGAGAGACTGTTTTGGGATATTTCAATTAGTACTACATACTGAAATCTAAACCCACTTTAGGTAATCTGGATGGATAAAGTAAACACTGAAGGTACTAATTCTCCACTTATTTCACTAAAAAAAGTTTTGGAAAATGGGGAGCGGGAAAGGGCAAAAGTCTTTGACCGTTTATAAAATTTTACCAAAGATAATTAATCAAAAGAGGGAAAGATTTCTAGTGGGGCTTTTATTGCTCAGAAATGATTAATCATCTTATAAGTCTCTCTGCCCTTTGAATAATGATGATCAGGTTAGATTAATCACATAAACAAATACATTATTTAAACTATGTGAATGTATTAAAATGATGTGCATAGTCACATATAGAAAAAATTTTATTGTAACTAAAGAGAAGACTTAGGACATGGTTTCTGTTCATTTTGATTTTCATGAAAATGCAGTCTATTAACTCTTGGTTGTAGGCAATCGATCATAATTCCCAATGAAACATTTAAGTAATGAATCAAAAACTCTGGTTTCCTATTAACCTATGTTTCTAGAAAATCGTTACTCTCCTCTATTTGAAGTAACTATTTCAGAGAATAAAGAATCACATAATTTCATTTATGTTACACATAATTATATATCTATTCCATTTCAAACTTAAGGAATTTTATATCTAACTCGGGAGCATCTTCTTATGCTGCATGTCCAATTATGGACTGAACTGGAAAAAGAAAGCATATTGCAACTATAAAAGGATTTTTTGGTAAAGAGTCTGGTGGCTAGGCAATTACTAAAAGCAAAACAATCCTATCAAAACATTCTTTATAGTTTCATAGATTTTACTAGGACAAAGCTCTAAACAAACATTTAAATAATCTCCGTATCTGTTTTGTCCTATCTTTTTTACCGCTTATTCCTTGTCCTCTGCTTTGATAGGTTGATCTTTCTCTAAGAAGGTTTAGAAGGGGAACTGCTACAGTAGCCTTGTTGATCATTTTCTACTTTTGAGATGTAAAAGAAATCTCAAATTATTTTAAAGCAACTGCATGATGAGGTTTCAACCTAGACGGCTACATTTTGTGGTAATTTATTTAAACATTTAAATTATTAACTTGTTTTGGCTCAGTAGTTCGTATCAATCTTGCTTTACCCATGAGTTCCTCTGGAAAAAAACTGTACCAATAGGTAAACTAAATCACAAATCACAAGACTGTTATAAATATAGACTAGTGCTTAACATAGTGCCTGGTACATAGTAGGAACTTTTAACAAATGCTTGTTGACTTCTCTACCGCTCCCAAAGATGAATATTAATAACTCGAAACTCAGTAACTCCAAGTAAAGGAAACTAACCAAATTACAAATTTTCTCCCAAACAAAACACATTAAAAAAAAATACTCAACACAACAGACATTCAAGAGTTCAATATGGCCTATATTTAGAAATGCTTCATTTGGCTAATTTAAATTTTCATCTTAAATGCCCTTATGAGTGAACAGGAAGTCATACATATCAGAGAAGGAAAAAAGATACTGAGGTAGAACTTAAAAAGAAAAAAGTATTTAATTTTAACCCTTTAGTTCCAGTCAGTGAAATCTTATCATACCTTGTGAAGGAAAGTTTCCTGATGCAGCAGCTGATCCAAAGTCAGCAAATCCTCCAAACAGATCAGCTGATCCACCTGGAAATTAGGGACAGAGAAAAAGAAAAAGTAAATATTGCTTTCCAAAAAGAGCTAGTATTTCTAAATTAATTTTTTACATCTTGGTTTTTAGAATAGAAAAACAACAAAACAGAATCCCATTCCCATAATGCTTGAAAGCAAAAACTGGCTAACATTAGTTTGTAAGACACTGCACTGGTTCTTTTAAATAACTACCACTCAGCTCTATTTCTGAAATAAAACACACCATTTTTGGTGTTAAAAATCACTACATTAAAAACAAAAAACAAAAAACAAATGGGTTAATAGCAAGAGTGCTGATGCTTCAGGAAGCTTAATTTTTTTTGCATGAAAATTTTGGTCCACACATTTTCAAAATGCTAACATTAAATACTAGAGGATTTATTTTTCCAATGTTTCAAGTACAAAATGTGCATCATGCTTATCTTATAACTAATTTACTAAAGAAAAAATTAAGTTCAAATATCCATTTACAAATACAAAAATAAAATATCTAATTAAAAAATTCCTAGTTGTAAATTTATGCCAAGTTTAATTTCTAATAACAGTTTCAATTGAAATATTTGAAGTTAATGTGTATTAAATATTTTTTTCTCCATTTCAGTTATAAACTTTCTAAGAGTGACCTAAATTCTGAAATGGCTGCCCTTATTTTTGTTTGTCCTTAAAGAATTCACCCCATAACAGTCACAACCTTAGAAGTAGCAGCAGCTCAATTATTGTGCTTTTAGTGTTATACGTACATTATATAGGTTACATCACAGCTGCTTAGCCTGCAGTGCTTAGAAACTAGCCAGGTGGGACTGGAACATCTGTGCTGCACTCAAACACCACCAGGGACAACTTCCAACATCTGGTGCCATTTCTGAATTGTCTTATCGCTGCAAGACATTCTGCCCCATCTGCTACACTCAACTGGGTTAATTAAACTAGAACCATCTCCCCCTTTTAATAAATGGCCAGCAGTAATGAAAGGAACAATTCAGTTTCTGATACATGTGTACTTGTATTCCTTTTTATGTCATTTTATTGTATATAGCTATTGGCAGGCATAACAAATAACCTTCTCCTCTAAATGGGATCTAGCACCCACTATACCTAAACCCCATAAACATATTAAATAAAAGATGGAGTCACAGTTCTATTCTTTATGTAGTCTCCAAAGCATAATGTCATTATGACCTTTGTTTTCTCCTCTTTTAAAAGTATCTGTACAATCATTGTTTTGTGATAATTTGTAAATTAATCTGATTCATAAATCAATCTAATTTGTTTACATTGATTTAATAGTAATACAAAAATCCTGAATATAAGTCAAGGAAAATAGCCAATTTCAAGCTAGAAGATCGATTACTGGAATACAGACTGTTTTTTGATTCCATAGTTTAAGCCCTTCATTTTAAAGATGGAGAACTGAAGCTTAGAGAAAGTAAATGACCTGCCCAGGGTCATGAGGAAAAAGTAAAAGAAAGGCTTCAAATCTAGGTCCTGCAGTTCCAAAGCCTACATTTCCCATATTGTATTACATTGCTTTGTATTAATAAATGTGAACAGGAAAACCATTAATGATTTACTCATAATGGGCATACTTAAGTGATGATGATTGTAAGGAAATAGCTCCTCTAAAAACTATAAATAGACATACATTTAAAACCTCTCAAGTCCTAAATTAAAACCTGAAGTAACTGACTTGGTACATTACACTTTTCCACCTTTTATCATAAAGACCATCCAATCCAGAAGCATTTGTTACAGACACCAAGTGTCTCCTCTCCTTATGCTATAAGAAGGCTGCCCAAATCAAGTGTGGTCAAGGAGGACCAAGTGGGGTCTTCATAAGAAAGTGTTATCACCTCAAAAGGACAATTATTATTTGCTTCTTTTTATAATTACTAAGTGTATTTGGTCCAATTATGAATTCTACTTAGAGTCAACAAAACAAATGCTACCTTTTGTTTGATGTCTGAAAATTCTCTCAGTTCAAAACCTCCTTATGTTTCAGTCAAGTTTCCTCACTCGTCTGGGAAACCTATCTTTTCCCAAACGTGTGGTACAATTCACATAAAAATGATTAAATTCACCAACACATTTTAAATTTCTTGGGTTGTTCCAGCTAATTTCTTTGAAGAGAATTTTAAGAGATGTCTTCTGACCTCTCACATTCTTTGCTGATAAGAAAAAATGTTCCCATACTCTTTTCTGAAAGTATATATTGGTCTATCACAAATCAAATGCATGTGAAAGACTGTGTTAAACTTCACAACATGAGCTATCCTTCAAGATTCCCACATGAGAGCTGTCATTATAAATGAACCATTTCCATCTGCCTTCTCAGGGCAGCAAGGAGGTTATTTACAATCACCAGCTGGCAACATGTCTTTTTTCAAAACCCTGTTATACAAAGGAAAAATATAGCCAAACTACATGGTATTTAAAATACAGAGTAAATAATATCTACTTTGAGAAGTACTTTCATCAGCTAGGTATCAAAACTGATGGCTAAAATAGAACTGTCTAATGTAAGAACATCTGAATTTTGAGTTGGTATCTTGAGAATGCACAAGGCGTTTAATATTAATATTTATGTGAACAACTTCAGTCTAAATTCTGTTAAGGCTTTCACTGCAGATGTGTACTTAAGTATGTATTTAAACCCCTAAATTATTCATTAACATAAAACCCCTGGCATAAATATAATGAAAACTAACTTTCAGATACTTTGTAATTTTATGAAGTTGATAAGATTTCATATAATTCTTATCTTCTAAGATAAAAATCTGCCAATGACCTATTTATAATTCCCTCTTGAATTCTATATGCCATCAAACTTTTAAATGGGCATGAGCATGATAAAATTTTAAAAATATTACCAGGCATATAAATTATCTTATATGAAGCTAGCCTATGGATCAATTCTTAAGTTATTTAGTGTAAGAAGGTCCATTGGAACTGTTTTTGAAGGATAGTCGATATAGTCAGTACTAGATGTAAAACAGGCTTTCCAGTACAAATATGCTTATTAAAACAAAACAAGACTTTTAGCTGGTTTACCTCTATGTACCATCCATAAAAGCCACCAAAATATTCCTAAGACAGAGCTCCACATGAAAACATCCCAATTTCAGAAAGTTTTCATGGCATCTAGTAATGAATAACCTGGTTGGGTGTAAGTGCTGTTTTGTTTTAAATTCAATGGAACATTTTATAACAGTTTTAATATAGGTGTTCTCAAAGATGTAACAAGAAGTATGAACTACCTCCCAAAAAAGCATAAAAAAATTTTTTTTTCCTCAAAGGAGACAGTCATCTGTAAGCAGTACAGATGCCATATCTGCTTAGCTTTTATAGTTCATGCTCTTATTGCTTGCAGGATGGCACTATTATAAGTATAGGCACATCTGCTAAATGGCACCCAAATGGCATACCACACAGCAATATTAATATGATATCTTCCTATACCTTCAGATGTGTAGGTGAACCTTCTTTCTTTCAATGGAATAGTCAATTTGAAATTGTTTGTATATTATTAAAACATTTAAACAGAGATCCAGGGTAACTGATAATTTTCTTACAAACTGGACTGAAGAAAGATTGGAAAAAAAAAAAGGGTCTTAAAAATAGTTTTGAGATCAATTATTTCATTTTGTTTAAGCACTCAAGAGAAAATTAAGTTTAATGTGAGAATGTATAGATTTTGTTCAAACTTTCACTAAGTATTGGGGGGGAAAAAGTTGATTTAACTTTAACTATGGTTTCTCTGCTACCATTATCTCACTACTTTAATACTGATTTCTACTTAATTTGCCAAACTTTTGCTTGCACTCAAGGAAGAAAACTTCCAAAGGTTTCTTGCCAAAGGAAAGAAGCATGGTTGGTGCTTAAACATGCTCTCTATTCAAAGTAATTATTGATACACTGCTTCCCCCACCCCAAAAAGTTATAGTCATCCAACTGACCTTCCTAGGATTGCTCCATTTGAAACACACCATAGACATGTGAAAGGAGCTGTTTAATACTTCAATCCAGGAAGTCCAAAATAGTTGATACTTTGTGACACTACTTCTGTATTAAAGATAAATTTTAATTTAACCACTTTACATATTTACATAAGGATACAACTCAAACTTAAAATACACCCCAAAAGAAAACAAGTAATTAAATAGTTAAAATATTTAATATTGGAGAGTTGCCAAACTATTTTTGATTTACCTATCTGATATGAACATGAAGCAGCAGAGAGGGAAAAGATTAGGAAAAGCAGAGAGAAGGACAAAGGGGGACCCTAGACTTACAAAGACCAGGCGGGCTTACAAAAACACCTTCAAATCAAACCTTCAGTTGTTTTCTACTCAACCTCAAGTGCAAATTGTTTAGCTCAAATGTGTTTTAAAAATTAATTGCATTTGGGGGGGCAGCTGGGTGGCTCAGTGGATTGAGAGCCAGGCCCAGAGATGGAGGTCCTAGGTTCAAATCTGGCCTCAGACACTTCCTAGCTGTGTGACCCTGGGCAAGTCTCACTTGATCCCCATTGCCTAGCCCTAACCACTCTTCTGCTTTAGAAGCAATACACAATACTGATTCTAAGATGGAAGGTAAGGGTTTTAAAAAAAAAATTAATTGTATTAAAAAGGTAACATTTTATTTACTTTTAAAGATTATTCATATCCCTTTTTTCTTACCCTTTCACCTTTCTTTTTGCTGTTTGAATTTTATTTAACATGTATTTAAAGTATACTTAGTAAGATATGAATTCTGCCTAAGTTTTACTTGTTGATCTGTTTTTACCAAAACAACCTTTTATTATACTATGATCATTCACACAACCTTAAAAAGAACACTTTTGCTGAAATCAATTTTTCAAGATTAAAAAAAATCTGATGGACATTTAAATATGGCAAATTTAGAAAGAAAGTTAAGAAAATTTTATCCCCATGTGCCAAAAGTCTACTCAGTAGGCTAAGAAAATTATATTGCAGGGTTTTTTTTCCCCAAATAGAACAAAAACTTGCTGTCTTCTAGACGTACCTCAAATTAGATAGTCAAAAGGAGTTACATTCAATGGAGGAGCAATAAAACAGGCAGAACCTAGTGCTTTATCCCCCTCGAGCAGAAGAAGCTCCATGGTTAGGCAATTTTATGAAGAAAAGCATTATCTTTCTCTCTCCAAATCAATTCAGAAAAAAACTAGAAAGTGACAAATGTGGTCTCAGTGAGAGATTCCACTGAGCACACATAACATGAACATCACATTAATGAGCAACATCATTTTAGAGTAAAGTCATAGGAAGGCAATCTCTTAAAAGGTGATTTTAAATTTATTTTACAACGAACTCTGCTTGGTCCTGGGGATACAAAGTACTAGGGGGCTAGACTAGATGACTCTTAAGGCTCCTTCTGGTCTTAAATCTATGAGTCTATGAGGAGGTATGGCTGCTATCTTCAAAAAATTTAACTCTTTTGGGGGATAGGAAACATACATATAAGAAAGTAACAACTCAAGCTTAAAAGCTTTTCTTCAACAGGATGTCTTCTAGTCAGAGTAGGATCATAACACAAGGAATCTCTAGAATAGTGATAACTTATTCAACAATCCTTTGATAACTAATGCCAAGCAAAATATAAAAGACACCAAATGTGTTGCCATTATCACGAAGGACTGCCCCATTCAAAGTTAAAACTGAAGGTGTAATAAAAAAATAAAAAAAATAATGAAACTTTCTAAATATCCTTTTCTTACAGATATTTAAAACGTCAAGCTCAGGAGCTCTAGAAAGTTTCCTCAATGACATTCTACCTCACTCAAAAGAGATTGATCTAGTAATTCATGCAACAAAACTGAAACCAATAAAAAATATACATTATGCAGGTATGACACTCAATGCATGTTTATGTTTTAGTGTTATTTTAGACAGGTGGTAAAGATAGAGAACTGAACCCTTGATTGAGCTAAGTGGGCTAGACTATATTTGGAAAATTGTATTGCATTTCTAAAGATTCCTAAGCTAATTTTTCTCCTATGAAATCATATCTTTTTAATAGCAATACCCTCCCAAAGATACCATGTGGCTATAAATCAAACAATACCAACCCCATCTACTTTGCCCATTAAAAAATAAAACTGCAAGAAACCCAAAGGGGAATGGTAAGACATTTGGGTGGAGAAGGGCATATTTAAGTAGGCCAGAGTGTGCCTATGTTCCATAATATTGATTTTCATACAAAAATGACATAAAAGATTCATCAAAAGACACATGACCAGAAGAAAGTGGAATGGCCATACTTCCTCTCACAGATACCAAATGGAGGACATATGAAAAAATATAGATGAAAATCAGAGAATGAGAAAATAGACAGGGTTGAAATCTGGAACACCAATAAGTTCATGGAACTGCCAGACTAATAATATAAGGCAACAGGTATATGTTACAGTGCCATATTACAGGTACCACAAGCACTGAGAGGGATGTGATCACTAAGGAGTTGGTCAAATTTCTATGCCTTTCCATTACCTTATTACAAATAATCAAACAATATTATAACAGAAGTTGAGATGTCTCTCAAATCCCTCTTGTAATTCCTCTAACCTAAATACTGTTGTCTTTTCCACCTTTCTTTTCATAGGGTTATTATATATGAATTACAAAAGACTGAGAGCTTATAATCCATTGTATAGATGGAAGGAACTGATTCTCAGAAACTTTAAGCGATTTGTTCAAAGTACAAAGAACAGAGTGGGGACAATATAAGATAGGCCTTCCTTATTCTTAATTTAAATAGTCTTTCTATTTTTTTATTATACTGCCTCCTTTTGAGAAATACTATTTTGCAACTTTCTTTCCAGTTTTTTAAAAGTAATGCAACATTTTTTTTTAAATATTGCTATTAGAGAGGTTCTGTGATGAAAGTTATTTAGTAGGGGGAGGGAGAAGGGAGTAAACATGAATCTTACCTGTTGGTTGGCTAGTGCCATCAAACAGTAGATCAACAAGGTCACCAGATGATTTGCTGCTAGGCACTGAAGTCTAAAAGCAAACCCACAATGCATAGTTTTAAAATTTCTTAGATTTTTCTAGACCTACAACTGAAAAGGGAGTAGACGGAAACTCCAGATAATCATTAAGTTTCACATTTTATCCATCTCTACTTCTAAAAATAATGATGGTAAGCAAATCTCAACCAAGTAAAGTAATATTATTCTTTAAAAGACTAGTTAACTTCAATCAGAGGCAACTCTGATGTGCAAAGTTGCAGAGCAAGTGCCCATCTGCCCTAGATAGATGAAGTTCCTCAGAAGCAGTTTCTAAACACTAATAAAATCATACATCTAAAAAAAAATACTTTCACCAAAATTGACAAGTATACGAAAATTTATTAAGTGGCTACAACATGTCTAAAACTGTAGGCATTATGACAAATACCATGAAGACAACATGATCATCATCCTGAATCAAACCCTAATATAGACAGCTGGAAGGACCAAGATATATTTATACAATCAAGAGCATGGATGAATGCTCTAGATTTTGAAGGGAAATATAACTTTAGATTGGATTAACTCCCAAAAAGGAAGTGGGACTTTGAAGACCTGGACTGGTAAAGAGGTGTGGAGAAAGTTTCCTACAAATACATAAGAATCCAATTGAGCAGTTCTGGCTAGGAGAGGCAGAACCAACTGATGAAGGGTATTGAAAGTGACATTACACTGGCCCCTCCTCCAAATACAAACTCATTGTTGCCTGAATCTTTGTTTATGGTATTCATCCTCTTGTCATTTCTATGTAAACAAAACGATCTGAATCTTTCAAAGATCAGATCAAATGAAGTAATACTTATAAAGCATTTAGCACAGTACTGGCACAGAGCAGATACCATATAAAAGCTTAGTCTATTCCTCTCCCCCTTCAAAGTTCCAATCAATTCCTCCTCTGCCCATGATATCTTTCCTAATTATACACTACCCACACGTTAATCTCTCTCTTCTCTAAGCTCATGTTTATAGTCTAGACCAGAGGTGTCAAACTCAATAGAAATGGAGGCCTCTAAATCATACATAAAGATTCTTCTGGACCACATATTGACTTAGAAAATCAACAATATCTATATCTTGTTGTATTTTTTATTTAGTTTGTTAAATATTTCCTAATTACATTTTAATCTGGTTTGGGTCATAACTGAGTGTCACAGACAGACAGCATGTTTGACACCTTTGGTCTAGACCATGCAATCTATAGTACTTGATAAGATATACTTCTTGTGATTCTTCTTCCTAACAATCTCAAGTACATACTGTCTCCCTAACTAGACTGGAACACTGGTGTTGAGATCTTAAAAGAATTGGTGACATACATCATATGTTCCAGTAACTGAACAACAGGTTTTAAGTTTCTTTTTCCCAACCTAAGATTAGGCAGAATTTCAGACCAACATGGAAAGTATATTGTTCATGTTACTTTTATAGTATTTATAATCAAACTTTATGTTATGGCATTTATAGGTAGCATGAGCTATACCAAACTTACAAAATACATTTTGTTCAATTTTCTAAGTTTTAACAGCACATGATAAGAGTAGGAACAAGAATTTTCAGAAAACAAAATATTAAGAAAAGCATCAATATCACAGATGAGATAATTTATTCAAAGAGTCAGCTTTCTATATTAACATTGGCAAATTCAGCATGCTGAGTTCACTTCTGGAATGACTGATAAACAATTCAGAGCAAAATAGTTTTGATACTCTTCAAAGCTGACTGGCAAACTGGCACCCTCCCCTCCCCTTTCCCAATGTATGTTAAATATATACTACTTCTATATACTTTATTTCTTTTTTTTTTCTAAAAATCTTTTAATTGTGGAGTCCAGATTCAGAAATTTTTCTGTGGCTCCAATAATGAAGTTAGTCATTCTCAGAAGTCAGAGAGAAAGAAATCTATATATATATATCATTGTCTTACCCTCCTCCTTCTACCTAAAATAATATGTTGCTTCTACATTCAGGATTTGCGTTCAGAAGATACCAACGGAATAGTTTCTCTGTCTAAAGAACTCTTTCCTGTCATAAATGGTTATGCTAGAGAATTGCTAATTAACATGGCTGTTTACAGTAAGTACACTGTTACTTGCCCATGTTGAGGAATTCTGAGAATATGTACACTTAAGGTTATGCCTACCTTTATTGAAGACTGAGGTGTATGAGTTGTAGCATTTTGATCTGGACTTGCTTTGTCCCCTGTGTAATGTGCTGCTGCTCCAAGATCAATGGTTTTGGAAGGATTTGCTGTGCGTTTGTGTCTAGTGGTGGTTGTCTCTGTGGCTTGTGTAATGTGTATGTGTTTTGTCGTTACAGTTTCCTCTTCATCTTTAAATTCATTCTTGGGAGATTTGCCTCTTCTTGCTTTCTTTTCTTCATCACTGTCACTAAAAATATTTTAAAAAATCAAGCAAATGGTAAGATGATTCACAATTCTGAAAGTTATCTTTAGTGACTTGTATTCAGGCATTTCAGACACAGTAAAACCCAAATTCCATACTTTCTTATACTGGATGTAATCATTAAAAAACTACTTGAATATTAAACAAATTATATAAAGTGCATTTCCTATGTAAAAATTTAAATAACTAAAAAGAGTTAATTGATGAAAGTGTTAAGATCTCATTTGATAACTCCTCTGCCAAAACCCCCACTATTTTGTGAAATGAGTAAATAAAGCGAATACCATTTTTGCAATGTTATCAATAAGGAAAATGACTGAGACTCTGAGAAATTAATTGATTTAGCGATTTTCTGCTATATTAATAAGATTTGTTTTTTCTGCTACATATTACACTGCTTTCTAAAGCACCTATCAGTACTAACTCAACCTGCAGCATTATCCCATCAGATTCCAACAGTATAAGAACCAGGATATGACATCCATTTTCTTGAAAAGATGCTTCCAAATAGTTTCCAGTTTACTTCCTCTATATAGTATATTATTATTACTAACTCACCTGAGCAGCCTTTTCAAAAACTACAATTATTTTTTTGTTATCCCTTATTTCAATAGATAAGTAAGCTGATTTCTATGTAAGTGGAGAAAAAGGCTCAGCATTTAATTCACTTTAATTCTAGTTTTCTTATATTAGAATAAAATGAAGCAAGTTGCATTTGACATGACTTTCATGGAAAGTTTAAAAGTACTTAGAAGTATTCTGGAATAGCTAGGGTAACACAGTTGATAGAGTCCAGGCCCAGAGTTGAGAAGACTTAGGTTTAAATCTGGCCTTTGACACTTCCTAGGTTTATAACCCTAGGCAAGTCACTCAATCCCAGTTAACTAACCCTTGACAGAAAGCAAGAGCAAATAAATAAATAAATAAATAAAAGTATTGGGGGAAATCACCTGTTGGGTAAAGTCTAAAAGAGAAGTTTGTTTTTAATAGTATAAAGGAAAAATTACTTATTGATAAGAAATTAGCTGGGGTCCTTACCTTTGAAAACTCAAAGAAACACTGGGGATCTGGGACAAAATATGGCAAAAGATACGCTACTTGTCTTATTTTAGCTTACCCTAAAGTAGGCAGTTTAATTTAAAGAAACCACTTAATATACATGGTGTCGAAAAAGATTCCTTCTTTGCTGTAACAATTACTAATTATTATGTTCTGATTTAGAGCTAAGCTAAAAGCAATTTTCTACTTAAATATGAGTCATTTTGGAAATGATAGGACAAAAGTCTAGGATGAAGAAGGCTGGCTTCTCATACAAACAGGCTAACACATTTATATAGACATCTGGTTTAAAGGTCACAATCTTGAAAAACATTCAGTAGTCATTCCTACTTAATATCACAATGACAGGCCTGAATAATTGTAACACTAGAAATGTGGATCATTCCAGTCAAGTCCATGGAAATGTTATTTTTTTGCAGTTCAGATGTTTTAGATCCAAACTGACTTTGTAGCTTGTGATTTTTAAGCCCAAGTTGCCAAAAATGAAGTAATGAGCTTTGCAGTTTGAGTGCTGAAATAATAAGGTGAATAAATGAAGTATTAAGGTGATATACTGTGGGTTACTCTGCTTGATGACTCAATATCTATTTTCTATTTCATTCCTATAGTGCTAAGAGCCACTATGAAAAGATCAGATCTATTAATACTAAAGGATTTGCCCTCAGGGTCTAGCCATCTAAAAATCTACACCTCAGGGGCAGGTAGGTGGCTCAGTAGATTGAGAGCCAGGTCCAAAGATAAGAGCCTCAAGACATTCCCTAGCTATGTGACCCTGGGCAAGTCACTTAACTCCCATGGCCTAGCTGTTACCACTTTTCTGCCTTGGAAGCAATATACAGTAAAGATTCTAAGGTGGAAGGAAAGGGTTTAAAAAAAAAATCTACATACCTCTGTCCCTCCCAAAAGAAGATGACAAAATAGGTCTGGCCAGAAGCTTTTGAATGTAAAGGAGTAAAGTCTCTGTTGTATCAATTATTTGGTTAATCTATGGGGTCATATTCTTTTTCCAGTTTATCCTTGCTATTTTTTCCAACCCCTCCCCCTACTGAAACCTGAATACTTCAAATGAAAGAAATAAAAGTTATAAGTTCTTGCACATATGTACAGAGTTTCTGTTTTAGATAGAAGGAATAAATGGGAAAAGTTAAGGAAGAGAAGGGAGAATGATGTGAAGAAACAGAGTAAGGAAAAAAGAAGATCAGAACACAGGAGAGAATATTAAGATGCAGAAAGTCAGATCCTTAGAAAACAGGCATCTATGTCATCATCTTATTTATCTACCAAATACAATAATGCCAAAAAAGAAAATACTAAAAACACATAAATTCTTGGGCCAACAGATAACATTCCAGAAATTGTCTTGAAAGTGGTGGTCAGTCTATGGTATTCCCAGGGCTCTGAGATGTAAACAAATAAATGTACTGAGAAGAGTACTAGTAAATATTACAGTACCTACATATGCTTGAAACAAAACAAATATTTCATGAGATTATTAGTTTTACTATTTCTATAATGTCCAGAAATAGTACAGATTAATGTTCCTTTTAGAGGTAGATGACCACTATATAGGGAAGAAACAAATATTTAACATAGGCTTATGAAAAAGCAACATAATATGAGTGCTGAAATAGGTTAGATTTTGCTCTATTCTATTATTGGAGGAAAATGGGATGCATGAAAATAGATCGCTAAACCTCAGAACCACTCTGTGACAATTCTTCTGGTTTTTATTACTAATCTATTGGGCACTGTGATGTTTCCCCTTTTATATGTATATGATATAAACACACAATGAAGTGGCAAAAAAAAAAAAAGAATAAAATTTCAAGCCCTAGATTTGCCTTATATTTTGAAAAATAATTTCAATAATCTTGTAGTTCCTATCTCCATCTAAGGGGTAATTTGTTCCTTATGTGATTCACCTGACACCCTCAAGGTGACCCACAACCTGTTGTGGAATCAGAATAAACATTGGTACTTCTTGTTCTAGGGGGAACCATTTTATAGGAGAAATTAAATGACTTAAGTAAATGCACAAAAAAAACCCTGTTCAACTTTTAGGAAAAACGGAGTGAATGATATGGAAAACAAATTAAATACTGTTAGCAAAACACATGTGACAGCATTAAAAAAAAAAAGCCACAACCCTTTCCAAGAGACCTAAGAGACAAAAAGAATTAATACCTGCATCTTTCTGGGGAGTCTTCTCTATCTTTCCTGCGGAACTTGCTGATGGTGTCGTCAATTGTGCTTCCAATTTTATCACTCAGCTCACCTAATTTATCACTGAATGGAAAAGCACTCTTGTTTTTATCCCACTCTTCGTCCCATTTTGATTTTGGCTCAGGATCATACCTTTCACCTATAAGATACATAAAAAAAACAAGAGCAAAACCAAGGACATTAAATCCAAAAAGATGCCTGCAGTTCTTTTCCTTCTACAAAACAGTTTTCAAAGCAAAATCGAAAGCTCCCACCGTGCTGAATCAACACAATTACAGCAAGATCCAGCATGTAATGCCAGTCATTAAGTGGTAGGAATGAAGATTCAAAAGCCTTTGTTTATGAAAACTTCCACAACCTCAATACCTAGTCCAGCACATCAGGATGTTCTTAAATGCTGCTGAAAGGTGCACCACAAGATAGAAAAATCAAACACAATGATAACAAGCATATCAGGAATAGAAAAAACTAATGATCATTCAAGGAAAAATATTTTACATTTTGGGGAGATTTTAAGATATTCTAATGCTATGAATATTTGAGATCATGGTACTCTAAAACCTAGAAAAAACATCTAATTTCATCTTATTAATGAAATCTTTTATTAGAGGGCATCATGAAAAAAAACACAGGAGCATCATTAAATGAAATCAAATTTCAAAAAGTAATGGAAAGGAAATGAGCAAAACATTTAGATAAATAATATGACTCCAAAATATTTCTTTCCAACTGATTATATCTTTCCAATACTTAAAAAAACACTACTCCAGCTGTGTGACCCTGGGCAAGTCACTTGACCCCCAATGCCCACCCTTACCACTCTTCCACCTATGAGCCAATACACAGAAGTTAAGGGTTTAAAAAAAAGAAAAAGACTACTGACAGCAATTTTGTAGAATCAAATGAAATAGAACAAACTCATTATTAAAGTTATAGATTTTCTAATATATCAAAGGAACTTAATAAGAGTTCTTTGCTTTAAAAGGCCAAATCATCTAGTAGGGAGAACAAGTTTTATCTTAAACTTTTCTATAATGTAGTTGAAGTCAGCAATAACTAGTCAACAAAAATAAATTGTTGCCACTAACAATTACACAGAATAAAATGACTAACAAAAAAGGCATTCCTTGACATGAAAGTAAAATAAACAGTCAATAACAGCTTATCACTTGATCAACTACACACATAGTACAAACATACACCTGGACTTGCACTACTTAGGGACCATCTGTTCGAACTGTGGGGGAACAGTAAGCGAACAAGCCTGAGACCATAATTTCAAGAGCTTCGGCTTTTTGTCTGGTTCATCTGGTGGCCTCAGAGAGAACTGGAAAAACTGGAAATAAGTGGGGTCTCTTTCAGTGAGTTGAGGTCATATTTTTATGTACATGCTCAGAATGAACTGCAAGTGGGAATAGGGTATGAAGTGAAACTTGTGGGACATGGAAAAATAAAAAGGTACTCTCTGAGTAGCCTAAGGGAAACAGGGATAGAAGTATTTGCTAACTAAAAATAATGAACCCTGGAATAAGCTAGCATTGACTATAACAGACTTTCAATAATGGTTTCTCAGCCTCTGAAGAGTATAAACACAATGTTTGACAGGGACTTCTGGATCAGGCCAACATTATACATAGTCCAATAGTTTTTGAAAATAAAAGTGCTATACCTACAATAACATTCAGAGACTAAAAGATTTTTTTTTAAACCTAGAGATTCTCCAGCTTAAAAGGAATAACTATATCCATGTTATCCAGATAAAACTGAACCTGATTAGGCTTAATAGTCATAGGTAAAATTTAGATTGTGAGAAGAAAACACAGTTATAATAAGATTATAGGTGGATGTACAAAGTCATTACATTATACAAAGGAATTCTTAATATGGGAGAAATGGGTTGTAGATGATCATCTTGAGTCTTTGGACTACATAAACAACAATTTCAAACAATTTTAAAAGCACAAAAACATGACAGGAATGATTAAAACCTACAACTAACACTGAGTTATTGTAGTAGCAAGAAGCTCATACTGACAGTTATAAATGCTTCACATATGAAAAATCCCTAAAAGAGCTAATTCAAAGGCTTAAGTTTTCCATCACCACCAGATATACTTATCTGATTATACCAATAGAGAGAGGAGAGGTATATGTGCAGATATCCTTTATAAAGCAAATGTGTTGAAAAACATGGTCTAAAAAATTTTTTTAAGGAAAATAATTACTATTGTGAAACTGTTCCTCTAAAAATAAGCACATAACTATTTTGTTGAACAAAATTTTAGATTTTATTTTTAAATTTAATTAATTCTAAATTTCTTAAGATTCCTGATAAAGTACTTTAATTTTGAGTAAAATAATCAGGACTGTTCAAGAATTGCTTTTTATGTTGTTTTTGTTAACATGAAAATTTTCTAATTTTAGAATTATTACTGCATTTTAGAAATATTTATGCTTAACTATTTCTTTTTCTCTGTGGGCATGGAATATAAGAAATTAGAAATTTCTACATGCCTTCATACATAAGGTTTTAAGACACTTTTGTGTTTTCTATACACCAGCAAACCCAAACTAGTGTGTGAAACTGTGTGTATATATGTACATGTGTGTTTCCCAAAAGATCAAAATTACTGGAGCTCCTAGCACAGGATAGTTAACAAGCTCAAAGGAACAAATTTGCAAAGGCGTTATCCTTAGTCTAAATTCATGAAAAACCTAAGTTGACCCATTTGAAGGGCCCTGTTTAATTAGATTATGTTCTAGTTTGTCAGGAGTAACAATGTAAAACAGAAGTGAAGAAGTCCACTATAGTTATTCTAATTTATGTAAACCTGAAGCTGTGTTAGGTACGAATAGTGAGTGGAACAGTACATGACAACATGCCTAATGGCTACTAAGGAAGGATCTGAATCCAGTTATTTCACTACATTTGGGAGAAAAGTGACCTGCATTGCTCAAGGAAAGACTAGTTATAAAGTTGGATTAAAACTTAAAAGACAACTCTTGGTCAAAAAGTAGTTGAAGATTGTATCACAGTGTATCAGTCTCTGTGTACAATGTTCTCCTGGATCCGCTCCTTTCACTCTGCATCAATTCCTGGAGGTCATTCCAGTTCACATGGAATTCCTCCATTTCATTATTCCTTTCAGCACAATAGTACTCCATACAATCGAACATAATGGACTTCTCTACTAGCAGCAATGCAAGAATCCAGAGCAAGGTTGAGAGACTTATGAGAAAGAAAACTAGCCACACCCAGAGGAAGAACTGTAGTAGAAACACAGAAGAAAAACAACTGCTTGATCACATGGCCTGATGGGAATATTATTGGGGATGTAGACACTAAATGATAACTCTAGTCCAACTATCAATAATGTGGAATTAGGTATTAATCAATGATACATGTAAAATCCAATGGAATTGTGTGTTGGCTACAGGGGGTAGGGGGACTTGGGGGAGAGGGAAAGAACATGAAACATGTAACTATGGGAAAATATTCAAAATTATAATTTAAAAAAAGTAGTTTAAGAGTTGAGACATGGAACCTCTCCAAGTATAAATTTTAAACAAGAAAAATACAATGATAATACACTAGACTTTCCCCCCTCCCATTGTTGTTTGTTTTAAAGTTAAGCTTTGAATATAGACATTAAAGGAGCAGAAATTCTGTTACATGTTCAATACAACTATTTTTTTTTGTAGGAAAATTGTCTAATGAGATAACAGAATAAACATTCAATTGATTACTAAAACTTTATGTTGTAAAAAATCTTGCGAAATAGGCTGAAAGATTTCCAGGATTCATCAGATAGAAACTTAAAAAGGTATTCATATGTCAAAATATAATATTCTACAGAGTCCAGAATAATTGGGCTTTAGTCTCTGGTACTTCACTGGTTTTGCATTATATCCCAAGAGTCAACTAAACATATCTGAATGCTCTTTGCCCACAACTCACCGTATCTGAACCCTCCAACACTGTCTGAAGAAACCCCAACATATTTGTCTTTGTTCTTCTTTGCCTTCTTTCTCTCTTCTCGAAGTCTATCATCATCTTGGGCAAATTCTACCATTTCTTTCACCTTTTGGCGTATATTTATACCTTGGTCCTTGCCATTTTCATCTGTATTTATGAAAGAAAGTAATGTAGCCAACAAAAACCAAGTTACAAGAAAAAAATCATGAACCAAAATCCTACCAAATACAATAGTATACTATAGCATTCTTTTAAAAATAAATAAAAGGTTAACAGCACCATTTCATTTTGAACACAGTCCCCTCTTCTGCATATTTTAAGACAGTTTAAAGTATCTTTATAAGGAGTGTCTGATTTGCTAAAAACAACTATATGGTAGTAACAATATAAAACAATAGCTCATCACCAAATGTCAATTTGCTTTTACATTATATTTAAACAAAAATGCTTTCAGTTAAAGCTTTTAGAAAAAGTGCTTATGTTTCTTGGTTTCATCGGTAGTAATTACAAGAGATCTTGTTTAAAGACTGAATTTTTAAAGTGCTTTCAACTGGGGTACACTACAAACTGAAATTTGCTTCACTCTCTAGCCTCTTTCACATTCAAAACACACACTGGCCTTGCTGCCTTTGCACAGTAAATATTATTTGGTGGGAGGAAAAAACCCCAGCTTCAAACAGATGTGTGTGTTTTGGAGCTCTAACCTTTTCTTCCCATATGATTAAAGCTATTCCTTTATGGACACCACAGGGGACCAGTCTCTAGTGCATATTTTAATATAAACCCGAACACTCATGTTGTGTTGGTTCTGTTGTTATTAGCCAGTCTTTTCTGCAAGTTCTTGTCTTCACTAATTAATACTCTAGGGTACCACGTCTTGGATTCTGCACTCTTCACACAACCAGCAACAGTCACATTCTAATTAGAGCGGAGAAGCTTCTAAGCTGGTTCAGGTGACTGACAACTCCAACTACTGTTTTAATTTGCTTATAAGATTTTTCTATTGCTCACCTACAAAGTGGTAATTTTCCAGGGATCGCAAATCATAAATGTGTTCTCTGGCACTTGTAACAACACGCTCTGATCCGTTCCTTATGAGGTAAGCTAGGAGCAGCAACGACTATAAAAATACAAAGCACCTTATGATGGCATGAACAAAAGCTCCATCAGCATTTTAAAAGTGTTTTTCTTTAAAAACCAGTTAGATTCCGAAATTAATTAAAAATACAGAATTATATCATGCTATAAAGATTCTTACTTTAAACTGTAATTCAGATATAGACTTATATGAGAACATAATAAAATTTTTGTGTTAAGCACAAATCAATTATAACTTATTTGAAGGAGCTCAAATATCCAGTAGAAAAGTAAAAATTCTATTCACTTAGATGTCCCTAAAATATCTAAATTTGGTATTAAACAAAGCATTTATATTATTGACTGAATTTTTTTTACTTTTAATGCAAGTGACAAAACATCAATATGGAACCAAGATTCTATTTCTATTCTGTGAATAAGTAACCAAATCAATCTAATAAACCAAGCCAGTTCCTTAAACAAAGAAAATTATATTTAGTATAATTGTAAGTACATGGATATACTCCTTTTGTATTTAAAATGTTTAGGGTAATGCATATAAAGATCCTGTTGAAAATATTTTGATTAATAAGAGATGAAAGTTCTATAAAATTTCAAAAAATATGTTGAGATTTAAAAAAACAAACTTCATTTAACTTTCAACAGCTATATCTAACTTATGAAAACCTAGATATAAGGATGTAGATTGGACAATATTGCAGATAATTCGTTTTACTGGAGTATAATTTACTTTATAATTTGCCAGAAGATTTTAAAGTTAAAATGACAACTTCAATCATTCTATTTTTAGCCTTGAAGTTTTTATATAAAGATTGTTTGTTAATGCCAATCTATCAAAAAAAAAAAAAAAAAAAAAGAAATGGATGTTAACGACAAAAATTTAAGTACAACTAGTAAAAATATTTTTATAGGCTAAAATAAAATAAATGGTATTATATGCCAAATTACAGACTACAATGATATACAAAAAAATTACTTGGAACACTCTTGAAAAAAAAATTACCCTGTACCTAAGTATTTGATTGTAGAATTCTATATTATAACTGCAATGCAGGAACAAAATACCCTTTTTAGACAGACTCTCATAATAATTATTTTGCAACTTTTTTTGACATACCTGTGATTATTTCATTGGGGTACCCTACCTCTATCACTATATATGGCAACCTTTCCACACTTTCTCATTCTATGTGATCCTCATATAGATTTTTAAAAAGCAATATACACCTTGCTTCAAAAAATATATATGTATATATATTCATATTCAATAATAATAGGATGCTATGGTTTTTAAAAGTGCTTTACATGATATCAGAATTCTAATTTTATCAGCTGTACAGTTTCTATTTTCAGGTTATAATATCATACTGTGATATTATATTTTGTTTTTTGAAATTCTTCTTTAAAAAGCTCAGATATACAAAGTCAAATGGGAATTGCTGTCCATGTTAATTTCCTAATCTAAAATATACATTTTGAAAAATAATACAATGAAATGTGATTCTCTACATTAAAAACTTTATTCTTTATATGATTTTAAAAAGCCAGAAAAATGTTACTGAGGAAAATGAAAGATACAATATGCACCTTAAAAGCATTGTTATAATATAGTTTTAAATATTTTCACATGAGAAAATGCTTAAAAATGAAAATACACAAGCAGCAAGACTGTCTCTATGCATTCTACAATATACAAGCATATAAATGCTTTATATATATAAACATATAAAGCATAATAAGTTAACAAAACTTTAAATTTTCTCAAATCCAACCTTATAGACTCTTCTCCAGTTCTTTTTGTTATCTTTCAACATTCGAGTCCAAAGCATGTTCATAAGTTCAGAAAACTGTTCATACATAAATGTGGCCCTTTAAAAAAAAAAAAAAAGTGAGGGAGAGACTACCTTGATTTTCCTGAAGGGTTACAATGTATTCATTTCAACAGTAGATGGCAGGCTTGGTCTAACAGTGTTTTCCCATATAGCACCCCTCCCACCGCAAAGTCATAAATATTTTACTAATTTAATTCCTAAAACTCATAGAGAGCAAATGCCTTTGTAATAGGTTTTAAAAAAATTCTTTTTACAATATCTAGTTCACTGCAAAGCCATAGTATCAATAACTTAATAGATCATTCACATTTTTGTTTGCCACACTAATCTTTAAACAGACTAAGGAAAAGTTTAGTTTTAAGCTTTTATTTCAGGTTCTCTTATCTCTTCTAGTCAACAATTCTTTATTAAACATACAATTCTTTGTGCCTTTGGTATACTAGAAACACAGGATAAGCAATTTATAAATACAACCTGTGGCACATTCAAACAGTCTGATAGACTCTGCCTTCAATTTTCTATATTGCTGTCTCCTCAGAACCTACAAAATTAAGCTCCAGTTGATGGAGAATAAAACCTGAGTTCAGAAAAAAGGTTTACATTTCTCTGTAAAGATGCACTACTTCTTTCTGCACTGCTGAGTCAAATTATCACTTACCTGGCAATCTCTCCCATGAGTTGCCCAGAAGGTCCCCAAGGATCATCGTTGGTTGCCTCTCGAACCTTAGACTCAATCTCTGAATAATTCATAACCACATTGGTGCTGCAAAGGAAAAAAATTGCACACACATACACACGGAGATTAGCATCAAAACTGAGAAACACATGAAAACTTAATAATGACACTACTGGGTGTCCTAATGAGATACCTCTAAAGGGTGGGAAAGAAAACATCTTTAGTGCACAAGCTACCCTGAGGACACTATACTATGCATTTAAGTTATCTTTAAGAAGGTTTTACTATTCCATTAGCCTTCAAGAATACAGATGAGAGACTAGGGATTACATTAGAGTTGGCATAAGTCCAATAAAAAATGGCTTTTGGTCAAATTAAAATTGAAATTGAACCAATAGAGTCTATTATAAGACGAAGTTGTCAGTTTCCTGATCAGATCTAGTTTGTATGCGACTTATGTTGCACATTTACGAGAAATTCCATAACTCAATCAACAAAATTAGACAGGCTCTGATGAATGCCATAGTTTCAATTTTTTCAAAAAGAACTGCAGAGGATTTTTGAAATCATTTGAGAAATCTGAAAGGCTTGAAGACATTTTAAAATGAGGAATGAAGAATTTAAAGCAAGAACATCAAGTTGAAAAATGAGGTGGAAAGAATAGGGCTGATAAAACTCAATAATTCTACCTTTTTATATTAATTTAATAGTTTAAAGGCCCTTTTGGGAAGGCAAAGAAATGAATATGATGACAATATTAAGTGCTATAACAGTATAAACATTTAAAGTACTTGTCATTAATGAATAATTTTAAAGCAAATTAATGAGGCCAACTTGAATCACTAAATGATCTTACAAAAATCTTAAGAAAGTCAAAATGGTTATTTACTGATTATGTAGTCATATAACTACCACCCCTTCCTCCCTAACCAAAGATCTTTATTCTTGTTTTAGAGATTTTCAGAAATCATGGAAGTTTATTTTTTAGTTCTCAATATTCCATCACAAATGAAATGAGACCCAAAATTCACTTCAATGCCTCACTTTCTTCATCTTCATAAGACAGTCTGCAAAAAATATTTTTGGCCAAATTACAATCAAAAGCCAAGCATTTACTTTAAAATAAAATTAACATTTTCTTCCCAACAACTGCTCATCTAGTTTATGTCTTAGATCTTTAGGAAAAGTTGCCACATAAAATACAAACTACTTTAATGTAAATGATACAAATTACTTTCTCTGTGACTAAAAGGAGTATTTTATCTTCCAAAATGTAAAACCTTAAACAAGTGGCTTCTAATGCAGATCAGATGGAAGGGGCATTGTTTTCAAATTGTCAGATATAATATGGGAAAGTAAAACCAGTGAAGCCACTGGCATATCTTCAGTGTAGTATATCCCTGTAATCATTTGAAGATACTTACGTATCTTGATGAATGAAGAACATAAGTTTAAGTTGGCTGTATTCATAGCTAATTAGCAAAATGAGTCTATTGCCTACTGTAAATCAAAAAGCATGTCAAAACACAACTGTGGGCACGGACAATAGTAATTAGGGTTATATTTAATTTTACAAGTATTATTGAGAATTTACTTGAAATTTGCTTATGTAATTTAATTCGGTTTATAAGATAGTAGAAGTTAATTCCACACACATACATACACCCACACATCCACGCCCATATATATGTATATATGAATGAAATGTTTTTACTGGAGCTGCTTTCATGAACCCTACAGTTTTCAGCACACTAGTTTCCTTGTTTAAATTACAAAGAGACCCATGGGTCAAATGAAATAGGTCTTGTTTATATAACCCCCTCACAAAGTTCTTGAAGGTCTGTATGTGTGTAGAACAACAGAAAGGGGTGAAAAAAATGTTTCCTGTATTTCTTCAGATGAAAAACATTAAGTCACAAAAAGTGCCAAGTATTTCCATTTACAAGTTTATAATTAAAAAACATTTTCAGCAAGCATTTAGTGTATAATAGAGAATCTAAGTAGAATAGAGCAATCAAAAAAATTAGCCATAATTAAAATAATTACTAAATAGAAAATGGGTCCTCATTTCTAAAGTCAATAATGTAATAAACTTATAATTTTCAGCAAAATGGAAAGTGCTCTCAAAAATTCTGAGAAAATATCTTAGCACAAATAGTTCCAAAACAAAACATCTTTAAGCTTCATTTAATTCAGAAACAAATATAAACTTAAAAAAAAAAAGTTGTATAGTTTGGCTTTTTTCCAGGTCATTTATAAATAACTATTTCTAAAAAGGTGAAAATAACATTTTATTCTTCCTTTCCCATGTTTTCTATGGCCTCCATTCCAGTGCCCTACCCATGATTCCTGTGACCTTTTCTGCAAAAATAATAATAATAATAATTTATGTCCAGATGCGAAGGGGAGAAAATGACTAGTTTGATTTCGAAGACTTCCTGTGATTGAGGGAAAGTAAAATGAGAGAACATTTTAGACACTAGAGGGAGCTCTCTGATCAGTTTTTGCTAGACAGTGCAAGTAATTGTGTTAACTACAAAAGTTGGGAGAAAAATCACATCAACTAAAACTTTGTTATGCATATTACCTTTAGACTTATACTAGTTTATACAATTTAGAACATACAGAGAACTTATCTAGTTACTATATAGCCAATTTTCTGACAAGCATGGACTACCATGAAAACAATGTAAAAAGAAAAAAAGGTAGTAGTATTTCTTAAGTTTCTCTAAACTATTTTCTCAGACTCTAGGTAGGTTGGTAATCTTGCCACTTCTTTACTAGAAAGAACAATGAGTTGTCAAAGAATTGAATAACAAGCTACACAACTGCTGTAGATTTAGCCAAAGTAACAATTGATAATAAAAGATCTAAGAACACTTTTCCTTAATCAAGGATTATGATCAAATACTGATTAGAACTCACTATTTGACTGTTTTAACTTTTTGCTAAGTGAGGAGCTACTTAACTAAGCACTGAGGCAGTGAGTAGCAGTGGGGAAATGAGCATTAGACTGGGAGTAAAGGAACTTGTGTTCAGGTCTACTACTTTTACTTGTGTACCTTGGGCAAATCACAACCTACCTATGCCTCAAATTCTTATCTTTAAAATGAGGTATTCTAGTTCCTGTATGATTTAGGAACTGTCAAGTTTCCCAGAGTACTTTAGCTATTTAGGAAGTAAACACTCTATCACTAGACATACATATTCTCCAGATTTCTATATAATGCAAACTAAGTTTCATTAGATTCCTCATTTAGAAATGATTTCCCAATTGGTGAGTTATCCATGCTCCTCCTTGTCTCCCCACCCCACCCCCACTTTAGTTTTGTTTTCTTTTTTTAAAAATTCAATTCACTGTTTCAAAACACCCTCAAAAAAGTCTACAGTATTGCTATAAGATGCTAGGCAATGAAAACTCATAATTCACTTTACAATTTATTAGTAGTTCTGGCAAATATACTGGAGGTTAAAAAGGTTGAAATCAATATCCAAAACAGGGATTTTAACTTGCTTCTAGATTTCAATTGTCTATGCTATTCTTGAAATGCATATTATAATTATATTAATGGCTATGGTAATAAAAATTCACACACTATTTCTGTATTACTTCCAGTTCACCAAAAATTGATGTACTTTTATAAAAACAAAACTACCCTGAATTTAAAATGTAAGTAGACTATGGGTCCATCAAAATAACCAGTAAAAAAGAGTCACAGCAAAAGCTGAATATAATTTTTACTTCTATTTTAACTATTTAAATTCAATTTAATCCAATAGTTGTCAACTATACATATGGCAAAATATACAAGAGCTACATATAGTGTTTGCCCTACAATAGCTTACAATATGGAGTTTAAAAAATTATACTCTCAAAATATGAAATGAAAGAGATTTTAAGGTAACTTTAAAGAAGAGAGTAAATAAACTTTTAGGAGTAGTAAGAGAAGGTTAAGTTTTTATATATGGGCCACAATTTTTTAAATGGGAGTAATAGGAATATATGCATTCCTTAATAGAGAAGTGATCAGGGGGCAGCTGGATGGCTCAGTGGATTGAGAGACAGGCCTAGGGACCAGAGCACCTATGTTCAAATTTGGATTCATTTCCAGCTGTGTGACCGTGGGCAAGTCACTTAAACCCCATCGCCTAGTCCTTACCACTCTTCTGGCTTGGAACCAAAATGCAGTATTGATTCTAAGATGGAAGGTAAGTGTTAGAGAGAGAGAGAGAGAGAAGTGATCCATGCATACTGACAGTTCTCAAAAGAATAACTGGAAACTATTTAACAACTATATGAAAGGCTCTATGTAACTTAAAATACAAATCAAAACAACTCTCAGTTTTACCTCATACTCAGCAAACTGACAGAGATGAGAAAAGAGAGAAATACTCAATATTGTAAAGACAGTGGAAAGATAGGCACATAAATCCATTTTTGGTGAAGCTGTGAACTGGTATAACCATTCTGGAAAGCAATTTCTAAATATCTTTTGAAACAGAGTTTTGATTGCTGAGCATAAACCAGAAGATCATCAATGAGAAAAAATAAAGGCCCATATACCCCAAAATATTGATATTTGTTAGCACTGATCAAGAAGGTAGATAAACAAACTGTGGTAGAGAATGTCATGAAATATTACTGTGCGATAAAAAAAAAATTACTATAAAGCATGTGAAAATTTAAAAGCTGATATAAAGTGAAGCAAATAGAGCCAGGAAAATAATATATAATACAACAATTTCCATGAAAAGAAAAGCCAGAAAACTAACAAAACCAAATACTGAATAAAATGAAAAATAAGCATAGTGCTGAAGAGCACTATCCTTTGGAGAGATGGGCATGCAAAGGTGCAAGTGCGATCCACTGCATATATCAATTTTTTAAATATGTTGATAGGTTTGCCTGCTTTTCTCTCTCTCTCTCTCTCCTCTCTCCCCCCCCCATTATAAAAAAATGGCCCTTTCTTGGAAGGCAAAGAGGGGGAAATGTAGACAATACAAAAGATATCAATAAAATATATTTAAAAGTATTAACAGATATAACCATTTACATGACATTATATATATTTACATAACTGTAAACAGATGTGTAAGTAATAAATGTATTAAATATCCACAAAACCTGAAGGTAATAATTTTTATTAAAGTATCTTTTACTATAGTCTTAACCTGGTATTAAAGGAATAAAATGGAGAATGATTCCAAAACATATGAAAAAATGTCACTATGAAGACATCAGAAAGGGGTAACAAAACGAAAGTAAAGTGAATTGTGTCTTTGGGATAAACTTATTTTCAAAATGTTTTAACATAAAAGTCAAAACAAGAGAAAATGTTCCCTGGAACTACTCACTTAAAGTGCCAGGAAATTTTATTCTTTTTTTGGGGTGTTTCTAGCCAAAACATAAGGACTTTTTTAAAAATTGCATTTAATGTCTGATGATGATACATGCAATTTCAAAGGTTAATCAAAAAAAAATCATCCTTAGGAAAGTTTAATTTGTTGGCAAGCTGAAAATTCTATGAATGAATATGAAAATATTCTAAAACTGATGTAAATGTTCTACTTAGGGAACCACCCACAAGTTACTTATTATCACTCTTGTTAATATAAAATCTATTGTGAACAGCCAACACCACCTCACCCCAGCTGTAATAAATCCATATTCCTTATTGTCAACTTAAATCCTAAGGATAAGAATAGCTCATAGGCATTTTGAGGTTTGCAAAAAAAGGACACTCCATTACAATGCTGTGAGGTAAGTTCAGTAGAAAAAACTGTTAACTATCACTGCCAATTCTATTGCTATATTTGGTTACATAGGATCACAATTTACAAAGGAGCTCTGTTACAGAACTGCAATGCCAAATAAAAGTATAGTATAACTTTACACTCCCTCCCAACATTTGATAAACATTGCAAATTTTATAGGTAACAAAATAATCTATTCTCCAAAAGAAATACAACAGAATATAGTAAAAGAGAATTGGAAATAATACTTCACTAAGGAAAAATTAAAAAAATAATAATACCAACCCAAAAAGATTATTGCTATTTGCTTGATAAATAATAGCAAGATATGAATGCAAAGTATGCTGGCAACAGTACAAGGAAACATGGGAAAGACACATTTTTAGCTCTGGTTATAAATCCTTCATTTATCTTGCAAAATATGAATTATTTTAGTGAAGAAAATAATTTGACAAACTGCATTCATTTTTTTCAAAAGGAAAAGAGAGTACACCTTGAATTTGGAAAACAATAATATTTCTAAAACTCAGAGCCTTATTCTTTTAGGAGTAAGACTTGAAAAAAGTGAAATCATGTTCCTTTTTAAATGTATATTTCAAGCCAATTATACTGTGTGTACATGGAGTGCCTATGTGTATAATATTATACAGTCAACTATTACACAGAGGACCTTGCTGGATTAAGCACCTTCTGTTTTCCATCTTTACTTTCCAAGAGGGAACACTAAAATGCTAAATGCTGAAATGTGAAACTTTCTAACTCCCCCTCCCTTTTCTTTTACTATCACCATGAGTTTGCATTGAAACAGTATACATCATCCTTCCAGTATCTCCTTCCATAAGGAATAAAAATTGCCAGGTTCACTGGAAAAATTTTATTTCCTTCCAAAATTCAATATTTAGGATCAATCTAAATATATGATAAAAAGAAAGTATTTTTCTATGACAAAGGGTAGCCAAAACTTTAAAAACTCTAAATTAAAAAAAAAAATTGCCTGTCACAAGCATTCTGCCTGGCATAAAATAAAAAAAAGTTAAAATAACCGTCTCCTTTTGACATGCATGGACATAACAACAGAGATACACCTCTGACTGGTGCCACTGCTTTTGAAGTTCCAATAATTGAATCCGCTTTGGTTTTTCACGTAGTAGGTGCTTAACAAATGCTTGTAGACTTGATTTAATTTTTAAAATTTCTCAATAAACTTATCACAAGAAAACAAAGGATTACAGTTTTCCTGACTAATCTGATTTTGGCCTTTTCAAAGGCTACCCACTATATAAATTCTACTAATTAATACTCCTCCCACCTTGAAATTGACCTATAATTTCTGTAGTAATCAATCCACCAACATGTTAGTATTTTAGGAAGCAATTCTGAACTACATAATTTGAATTAACCTTGTTATTTTCCCATTAGAATAATATTCTTTTGGTGTTTTCTCACCAATGTACCTCCCTGATGATTTAAGTATTTTAAAAAAGTTGTTCTCATTTGGACTATTTTTCATGTAAAATATAAAGATAATTTCAATGAAAGGCTTTGACTTTTTTGCAAGGAAAAACTGCATTTTAGGAAAGAAGTGGTCAAGTGGAGTTAGAATAAAACTTAATTTGACCATTATCAGTAACATAGTCACATAGCACTTTTCATAATGATCTCCAAACAGTTACATATTCTAAATATTCCTCAAAGAATATTCTTAATTATTAAAAGCTTTTCAAAAAACCAAATCTTAAAAGCTAAAGTGAAACCCTCAAATTTTTGCCTATTGTGCAAATGTTAGAAGCATCTAGAGAGTCAACCATCTTGGGTTAGAACAAAAAAGCATTGGAATTGCAGTTAAGAAACTTGAGTTCCAGTTCCAGCTCTGCTATTTTACTAACTATATGACCTTATATAAGCTACTTCACTCATTTCTCTAAGTCTTTTCTTCATGTGTAAAATGGGGATACTGCTACTTACATTAACTACACAGAGTTATTGTGAGGATCACTGTAGGATCTATGCCAAAGTTTGTAAGGTGTAAGTAATATGTCATAATTGTTATTCTTTATGGAGAAGATTGTGAAAATTCTTCAAATTTTGTGATAGTGGAAAGTTTGCATTAAAAGTCACATTCAAAGACTCATTCTGTGTAAATCTTTATGCATAAATCAAAGGAAACCCCTATTTTTAAGTTCAACCAAAACTTCACAATAGGCAAGTACTCTTGATTGCTGTTTCATCTGGCCTGAATGGATTGTTTTAAACATGCAGGGTAGTAATCTTCTTAGAAATACACAGCATAGGCAACACAGATTCTCATATACTTGGAACAATGTCATAGGTCATTAAGAGATAAAAAGCCAGTGTTAAGTACAACCTAACCGTGGACAAAATCCTTGGTTTTCTTCCAAAATATCAAAAATAAGAAAATTAATTTGTTCTGAATATACTGGTTTTTACTGAAAACTTGGATACTAATGGGCCTTTTCATTTTCCCCCCTAAAAGGTCATATCTTCTTGATATGCATTCAGAATCTGATTTGAATTTGCAACTTTTAAAGGGAATACTTTAATAATTTATGAAGCAGATGTGCAAGGCAAACTGCATAGAAATAGATAAGCCAAAAAAAACATCCTGATGTCCACAACTGAATTATGACTAGTGGGAGGAAAAACTATAAAGCTATTTCCTGTGCCTTACAACTTCAGTGGTTAGACAGCGTACCAAGTAAAATAACCCATTATGTAGCTGCCCCCTTTTTAAACATTATAAAAGTCCAAATCTCCAGGAATTACCCAAAGTTTTTATACATTTCCTTTAAATCGGCTTAATTCTTTATGTCAATTTACTTAAAATAAATGCTTGGAAAATAAATACTAGCTAAGCACTGAAATTTATTACTTATTAAATATATAAATGGTGACACCCATCTTTAATCAGTATATTAGGAATGACATCCGTTTTGCAGCTTTTAAAGGTAATCTGACCCAAAGTTGAAGTAACAAAGGAAAACTATTATTTAAAGTACATCTACAATGACTTTAGCGGTTAGTATACTCGATGTTGTCTCAAAAGAGGCCAAGAGTTCCACTATTCATCACAGGTGAACAAGGGAGCCTTGGGACATTTTTTATTTTAAAACTCACTTCCATAATTTTGTAGACAACTCCTTTTGAACTAAGTTTTTATTCACATATCATAAAAAATAAAAATTTGGGACAAAAATCCATCCCACAACCCAATTTAATTCATATGGACTGACTTTCATAACTACAATCTATATGAAATTAGAAACATGTATCAGCACCTTCCCCATTAAGAATTTTATTATACAAATTAAGCTGACAATAAGACTAGTATAAATCCTGCATTTATTATTCAATTTGTTTACATTCTCTTTTACAAAAACTACAAGAACTGTGCCAGTAATGAGGGAAGCAACATCCGGATGGGAGACTGCTACTGAATTCTGAAAACGAATTAAAAAAAAAACCCAACAATAATTCTTTTATTATGAACTTGACAAGCATTAATACAAATGTTTCCATATGCAAAAAACAAAAACAGAAAAAGACGATTGTATAATAAAGCCAAAAATTTCTCTTACAGCAGATGTTCTTAACTTTTTTTTTGGTCTCAGACCCTTGTGGCAGTTTGGCTAAGCTTATGGATTCTTTCTCAGAATATTTTTAAAAGTATAAAATGAAATACATAGGATTACAAAAGCAACTAATTATAATGAAATGGAGTTATCAAAGTATTTTCCCCAAATTCCTGACATAACAACTCCCATTTAAAAAAATACATGAAATTTAAAACAATAATACTAGCACTACCCTGACTTTTGTCATTCCTAAAATTACCACATAGATTGTTTTCATTGCTTTCTTGACCTTGGAAGAAGCCTCATACGGATATATCTCTGTCTTCTGCTCCTTCTGTTATAGATACCACCATCACCTTTGTTGCTACTTTCCTCTTTAATTCAACACATTTCACATTATTTTGAGTTCAGGAGCAGCTTTCTATCCTAATGTTATATTCCTCTTCAGATTGATCCCAATTCCTTGATTAATAACTTCTGAACAAATAGTTGGATAACATTTTATTGAATAAAAAGTACATGGCTGGCTTTCAGAGGCCAAAGTGTGAATCCTGGAGCTGCCCACTCAGCAGGACTCTGGACAAGTGCTCCTAACTATAAAATTTTATCAATCTTACCTACCTTTTGCAATATACCCCTATATATTTTAGTACCATCCTATCAAAATTACATGAAATATCTATCAAACTTTTAAACTTTAAAGTGCTATCAAATACATTATTACAAATATGATTATTATGGAATAGTTATATGATTAGGTATTGATGTACATCCCTCCACTTTTTAAGAATTTCAAAATCTTAGTTTTTAATACTTTATACCTGAAAGAAATCACAGATCATCAGGCTGTCTGGTCCAATTACCCAGTTAGAACTTCGGCAGCAATGGGCATTTTCAAGGGGGAAACTATTCCATATCAGCTAAGGCTAATCCAAATGACCAAATAGGCAAGTAGAAAGCAGTGGGAAGCAGTAACATTAGTCAAGGTTTTTTTGTCTAATGCCATAGGAAAACCTCTTTGGATATGGTGAGAATCAATTGTTGGTAGTCATTTTCAGAAGACTGGATTTCTAATGTGTAAGTCAATAGATATCTATCGTAATTATACAAATTTTCACTTTGAAATCAACTTACTTGGAATATTTCTTCATATATAACCATATACCATTTTACATTCATCTGTTCTTATAATACTGGCCATGTATTTATCTTATCTCTCCCTGCTATATTGTGAACTCTTTGTAGACAAAGACCATCTCCTTTTAAAAATTACTGTATAATGTACTGTGCATTGCAGATGATTAATGCTTAATTAAATGCTTGTTAAATTAATGAAGACAATTTTTCTATTTTTTAAATTATATTTCAATAGTGGGAAAATCAGATTAGATTTCAGATATACTTGTGCAGATAATCATCACTAATGAAATTTTTATTTTATAAAGATTATATACTCTTATGGAAGCATTCTCTTTTGGAATGTAAATGGAGCGAGAATAAAAATATACTTAACACAAAAATTAAGTATTTGTTTTCTTAATATTGTGGGAAGACTAAGGAACAGTGAGCAAAGAGATTTAGTTTTTCTGGAACAATAAGAGAAACATATTTTTTTTGCCTAGGTTTTACAACAAAATCCCAGTACACACCAGGTTTATAGTTAGTTACAGTTAAATTTAGGTAAAAATCATTCCTCTTAGGCATACCACTCAAGTCTAGCAGAAAAAAAACAAAAGCAAACTTAAAATACCAGTCCTTTAAGAAAGTGATGGTGTGTATGAGAACTAGACTGATATTGCATTCTAATTAGTTCTTATTTCTCATGGTATATAACTTTTTTTAAAAAAGTTAATTTATCTATTTACTTTATAACTAACACTAAAATAAACACTTAGTTGAAGATTGGTGGAATGCAAGAACTTTTTACAGTATCTGAGTCTATATTTATGTAAGTCTGCAAAGTGTTAGAATGAGAGTTGATGGACTCTTAATGGGTGAATTACCTCCTCTGGATTATAGAATAATCTTGATTGGCAGAATTACATTCTATAAAAAAATCAAATTGTTTGAAAGTAAAGGAGAAGAGTCAAGAGACATTTGAGTCCTAGCACTGATATGGGTAGCACAGTAGACAGAGTGCCAGTACTGTGGCACATAGTAGATGCTTATTAAGTGTTTGTTGATTCAATTTTTATTCAAGGGAGATAAAGGCACATAAAAATGTTAATAAAAACATAAAAAATGAGATTAAAATGATAATGAAAGTTAAGGAGTTCTGCTCTGGCCATGTTGAGCCTGTGATATCGATGAAGTATACAGTTTGAAATGTACAAAGGTGGTTGTGAAGCAGTTAAGTGGTGCAATGGATAAGTGGGCTAAGCCTGAAGTCAGGAAGATGCTTCTTCCAGAGTTCAAATCTGGCATCAGACAGTTCCTAGCTATGTAACAATCCCTGAACACGCCATTTAACCCTGTGTTTGCTTCAGGTCCTCATCTGTAAAATGAGATGGAGAAGGAAATAGCAAACTACTTCAGAATTTTTGCCAAGACAGCCCCAAATATGGTCACAGTGAGCATCAACAGAACAAATTAATCACTGGTACCCCCTGAAAACAAAAGGATGTTATCTACTTTATTTGGATATACAAACTCTGAAGATTACTAGTGGTAATCTTATAATTTGGGGTTTTAAAGTACATTCTGGCTAGTAGAATATTTATATCAACATAGGAACAGAGCCAATAAAACTATAAAGATTTACACTGCAAATTAAATGGTTTAATTTTTTTAAAAAACAGAAACTTCCCCCCAATATATATTCAGCAGCAAAAAGGAAATAGACAACTGCTAAAAGTTTATATACATAAGCTTTTGAACAGTTGGCACAACCAATTCCACAAAAAGAAACTAAGTAATAGCATATTCCAGGTAAGAAGCAATTAAGAAATGCATCGTGTTAATTTGCCGCTAGACAGGAAATCAGTATAGAGTGTACAGATCATTAGAAGATCAAGCTTTTATCTAGATGGTATATCACAATTAATGAGGGCTTAATACCATATTGAATATAGAAATCACAGACATATACACATATATAATGACAATGAAATAATTATTTTATTTTATTTTGGAGAGGTTAATAGCTATCATGCCTAATTTCCCTCTCTCCTCAGTCCATGATTTAAAAAAAAAAAGGAGGAAACTAAAATATGTGCACTGGGGCTAAGGAATGGTTAGATTAAGCGCAATATATGAATGTAATAGAATATTACTAAGTAGTAAAGAATGAAGATTAGGAAGTTAGAGAAACATGAGAAGACTTCTATGAAACATTGTACAGAGAAGAAAGCAGACACAATGACATACTCAAAATAAAAATCAACGAAACTTTGGTAGAATACCCCAAAACATTTGATTACCATCCTATTAAATTAAGGGATGCACCTTTCTTTTCTGTTAAACAATTACTAAACTAACTTTTCAGGGAACACAGGAATGTGTACTGGAAAATGATTGTTAAAATAAGTCAATTACATTTTTTCTAAAAATTTTAAAATCAGAATGAAACAGATATAACTGACATTCTAAATAAAAGCAGATACTGCAAATGAATAGGAAAAGATAGGGCAAAAGTAATGACAGAATATGACCAAGGTTAATAAACCAAAAAGCTAAAGCTAAAATTCCACTGGTGGGCAAGAAGAAATTCTGAAGCCAAGCTTCACTGGTTCTCTATTGCCTCTAGTATAAAAAAACTCTTCAGACTGGCATTCATAGTCCTTCAATATCTATCTCAAACTATGTTCCTGGACTGAGTTCAGCTTTAACATTTTCATTCACTCCAAAATCCTAAACAAATTTGCCTGCTTGCTAGTCTCTCTATCCTACACGCCATCTCTGGTCTCTGGGCGAAGAATTTTCTACTACCCTACACCTCTTAGAAACCCTAAATCCCTTCAAGATAAGTCTCAGGTGCTGCCACCTACAGGAGAAGCCTTTCTTGATCTCCCTCCATCCCTCCATCCCCAGTTGTTATAAAATTTCCCCTTAAGTGGATTAATATTTATTTTCTATTTATCATCTAAGTCTTAAACAGCCCTAGAATAATAAAAGCTGCTTCAATGTTTTGCTTTTGTTTTTATATTCCCAATGTCTAACACAGATTCTTTAGATACTGTAGGTACCTTAGTAACTGGGGAATTGAATATAGTTCACTAAATAAAAGTTGAGAAGTAGGGATTGGTATGTGTCGTGTTTTTTATTTTTTTAAGCCTTAACTTCTGTGTATTGGCTCCTTAGTGGAAGAGTGGTAACGGTGGGCAATGGGGGGGGGCGGGGGTGGTGGTGGTGGTGGTGGTCACGTGACTTGCCCAGGGTCACACAGCTGGGAAGTGTCTGAGGCTGGATTTGAACCTAGGACCTCCTGTCTCTAGGCCTGGCTCTCAATCCACTGAGTTACCCAGCAGCCCCCTGTGTCGTTTTTTTTTTTTTTTTTAACTTCCTAACAGTGCCTTATACAGCAGGGCAAATATTTACTGAATTGAAGCCATCCAGAAGGATACAGTTGATAAAATTTTAAAAACACGTTCACTCTAAAGTGTCAGTTAATAAAAGTTCCATTAAACCTCAAAATTTTAGCATTTTCCGAAAGAGCCAATTGGAAAAAATGGAAATTTGTGCCATCTTGTCTAAGACCCTCAGTTTCACAGATGAGGAAAATAAAGCCCCGAGAAAGTAAATTGTTTTGTTCAAGATCATCCAGGTAGTTATATGTGTTGAAGCCAGGATTCAAATTCCAGCCCTTTGAATCTAATATCGGTGCTCTTTTTACTGTACTTCATTGTCCTTTGCTATTATTAATAGGTTAACAGAATGAGCTTTCAGTCTTGAAAAAGTTATCTAGTTCAAACTCTTTAATTTATAGAAAATAAAACAGAGGTGAAGTGACCTGTCCAAGGACACCCAGGTATTAAATAGGAATGCCAGGACTTACTGTTAAATCTAGCATTTTGAACTAACCATAGTATGATTTCTTTAAAAAGTCAGGTCCTGGGATAGTTAGGTGACTCAATGGATAGAGAGCCTAGAGACTGAAGGTTCTGGGTTCAAATATAACCTCAGATACTTCCTAGCTGTGTGATTCCGAGCAAGTCACTTCGCTCCCATTGTCTAGCTCTCACTGCTCTTCTGCTTTGGAACACATATTAGTATTGATTCTAAGAGAGAAGGTAAAGATTTTAAGAAGGTGGGGGGAAGGCAGGTCTTCGGAGGCTATTTGAACTGGATTTGATTTTTTTAAATGGATCATTAACTGATAGAAATGGAGGCATCTCTGACACAAAACTTTTCTTGATCCTCTTAGTGTCCTATTCCTCTGAAATCACTCCATATATTTATTATCTATATATTTCTTGTATATCCTCTATCCCCTACACCCATCTGAGAACCCTGAGAGAAGAGACTTATTCTATTTTTATTTGCCAGTACTTTGAACGCAGTTGACAGAACTAGAAATGTGATTTCCTTAAAATGGGGGTCTCCCAAAACAAGTCCACACCTTCTCTTCAATTTATAGTCTTAGAGAGTTGCTTAGAACACTGAGAAATTAAATGACTTGACAGAATCATGCAACCAGTATGTGTCTAAAGCCAAACTTGAACCCAGTGCTTTCCTAATAAACACTTACTGACTTGAGAATCTTAAAGCTTAAGCACTGGGAGCCTCTATCCACTGAAAAAAAATTTAGAAATGAAGAAGTCATTTCACCTTCTGGATCTGTTTCTTCATGTGTAAAACGAAGGGAATAGCTTATAAGGTGAATTTCACCTTTAATGAGCTATGAACTTGAACCCTGCCATACCTCACTCTTAGAAGTATCAATCTGCAAAAGCAGCAATGCTAAATGGAAGTAATGTTGTAGGACAGGGGTCAAAGAGGCCTGGTCCTACCCCCTTTACCCATACCATGATCACCCAGAACCCCATAAGCTGAGTTCTTTTATATCTGGTCTATATCCTCCTTACTATTCTGGGTTCTGGCTATCCTTTGGTACTCAAACCTCCTGGGAGACAGGAAACAGTTATGAAAGGTTCAACCCTTTCTTGGAGAAAGAAGTTACAAAATAAAACTTTGTAAAATTACATTTTTTTCCAGAAATTAAATTTTTGAAAGGAGCCTCAAACAAAAATTAGATTAAGAATAGATTCTTCCCCTTCCCCTACTGATCTGAAAAAAAGCAGAGGTCAGAGAAGGGAATTCCGGGAAGGAGGAACTTTTTAGTATGTCTACATAAATGAAAAACAAGTCAAAAAGCAAGTGTTCCACTCAGCCATGAGATTAAGAGATATGACATCTCATTCAATAAGTACTACTACTCTACCATAACTACTTAATAAAGTATAAGTATATAATTATTCATTAAGAAACTAATGAATATTATACCCTATAGAGAAAGGAGAAACAAATAATCTAAAGTACAAATATGGAACTAGGAAGTCACAAAGTACATTGAAATGGAGAGATTTCAGAGGTACTTTCAAGTACAAAAAGAGTTATGTGTTATTTAAATAAGTTCTGGGGTTCCATTTAGAGGTATTTGGGGCTCATTTGAGCCTTAAGATATGTAGCTATATGACAAACTTCCTGTGGACGCTTTGGGGACTTTGGAAACATCATTTTCCATGATTCCTCTGGTAAAAAGACAGACAGGAAGTGTGATGATGTAAGAGAATGATATAAGACTCCTGGGGTCATTGGAGGCAAGCTCTAAGAGCGCGTTCTTTGGGGGATGTAGAAAAGTTTAGGGAAGGTACAGAATGTAATGGCTGAGGTGGCAATTTGAAATTTTTACAGGCGCGTGGTTGATTTTGTTTTACCAACATGGGCCTAAATAAAATATTAGTTATCCTCATAATATCAGCCTTTATCATTTTTAAAATAACAGTTATTTCTTCTTATTTCTTGCCAAGAATTGTGAATGAGTTCAGAGACTTCACATAGGTGGATATTTTTTATATGATTACACATATCTTTTCTCAGTAACATTTAAAACTGTTACAATGTACATTTGATTTAGTCTCAAAATCTCTTTGAACATCTAGGTATTCTAGTAACACTATAAATATTACGATAGTTTATAGTGCTCAAGGGATTTTTGTTAGTAATACAGGAAGAGGACCTTTCCTACTAAAGCCTTATTACTTTTAAGAAGGTTTAGCATAAAATTAATATTTGAACAACTGTAAAAAAAAAGCATTTAAAACAGAAAATAACTATTGTCATTTCCAAATTCTCCAAATTAAACTAAAACTATCTAAAGAAGATTATTATATCTATTTAGCTCCAAACTCCAGGAGCATATACACTGCCAAGTTTCTTAAATCCCTCTAACTCAATATAAACTACCCAGATAATTATTAGTTAACAGATTATTTTCCATTTTAGTTTCACCATTTCAAAAACTAACTTTGTTTTCAATATTCAGACATTTTGTGTTACTTTATACACAACATATTATGAAAATCAAGGTAAGAAAATACCATTCTCAATATTTCTCTGAGAAAACCTAGTCCCTCAAAAGTGGATTTTTATGTATCAGCGTTTCAGGAGGGAAAAGACCCTATCTATCTACATCTCTATATAAAAGTTAAACTCATTATCTATTTGTATATTCCATAATACTATTTTGCTTCTGGTTGCTGAACAGCCAAATGTCGCTACTATAAGAAGAATGGCATTAGAGGGCATCTTAAAGTTATTCAGTAATCACAGTCTACAGAGAAACAGTGATTTTTGGAGGACTCTTAAGGTCAAATTATATCAGTGACTCACAAAAAAATTATTATTTATATACAGGCACCATCCACTATCCTTAGTTCAGGCCTAAATCACTGCATCTCAGCTGGACTATATCCTAAATGATATCTGTGCTTCCATTCCAGTCTCTCTCCTCTCCAATCTACGGGCCAACAAAACTGTCTATACTATCTCCTTAAAGTACAGGTCTTGCTTCCATCCTGAAGCAGCTAAGCAGCAAATATAGTACTAGGCCTGGAATTAGGAAGACCTGGGTTTAAATCACAGACTTCATAGCTGTGACCCTAGACATCTCACTTAACTATTATCTGTCTCAGTTTTCTCAACTGCAAAATGAGGATAATTTTAATATATATTATGTTTATATATTATCATAATATGTTATGTATAATAATAATAATATATAATAGCACCTATAATAGCACTTACCTCATAGGGGTGTGAGGACAAAATAATATTTGTAAAGCGACTTGGCATATGGCACATTAATAAATGCTTGTCCCCTCCTTTTTCCTTTCTACTCAGAAATCCCAGTAGTTGCTTACTGCTTCTAGCATACAGTACAAAACTGCTTGGCCTAGCAATTATCATCATCCTACAGAATATTGTGCCCACTTACCTTTTGTAAAAGGGAATCCTTTGTTCTCTTTGCCTAGTTGGAGTTAACACTTTGGTTGGCAATAACTTTGAATCGACCCAAGCTTGAACTAGGTGGGAGAAGCTTGAAAACCACTTAGTGAATTCATACCCTACCTAGTACTAGGTGAGAAGCCAACAAGATACTTGGAGGAGAGTTCCACTCTTTTTTTCTAACTCAAACAGTCAGAAACTTGTTCACACCCTCTCTTTCCTCCTCACCTCTTCTTAGAATTCTTAATTTCCTTCAAGGCTCAATTTAGGTACTATTTCCTACATAAACCTTTTTGAATCACCGTTATACTATTTCTCTCTTCAAATTCTCTTGTATTTAATTACTTATGTGTGTACATGTACATGTATGTTCTGCAGACTTGCTAGTTGACTAGACCATGTTACCTTTCTAAAGGTTATTCAATAAACAATATTGCTTATAAAACTGAAAGACTGAAAAACAACAAAAACTATCAAGGCCTGCCTCAAATCTCCTCCCACTAGGATCAACCCTGTTATTTGGCCATCAAAGTGATTTTCCTTTATGTTATTCCTGCCAGCCCTACCCCAAAACAAAATTTAGCGTACTCCCAATTGCCTTCAAGATCAAATACAAAAGGCTTTCTATTTGACATTCAAAGGCCTCATAACCAAGTCCCCAACTACTTTTCTAATCTTATACCCTATTCCAAACCCCACCCTGTAGATCCAGTGTCAAAGGCCTGCTGGTCTTCCCTTCCCCCTGCCCCATGTCTGTCTGTCTGTCTGTCTGTCTGTCTGTCTGTCTGTCTGTCTGTCTGTCTCTCTCTCTCTGCCTCCCTCTACTCTACCTACTGACCTCCTTGGCTCCCTTCAAGACCCAACTCAAATCTCATCTTTTACTGGATGCCTTCCCTCATTAATTCCAGTGCCCTTCCTCTGTTAATTATTTCTTATTTTTCCTGTACATAGCTTTGCTTTATATATATTTGTTTGTATATTGTCTCTCTTTTAGACTGCAAGGTCCTTGAGGGCAGAGAATGTCTTACCTTCTTTTTATATTTCCTGTGCTTAATATTAGCACAGTGCCTGGCAATGAATGATATTGTTACATACAATTTTCCATCTCTAACAACACTGTAATTCCTTATTGTACAGAGCTTACTCTAAAGTTAGAAGTATCAGTAATTTTTAGTTTTCATCAGGGGGAAGTAAGAAGAAAGGCCAATCTTCAGGAGAGTTTCCAAATAACCACAAGAGTGAGCAAATTAAGGCTAATGGACTCACCTCAAATAAATTTTTATAAATATGTGAAAAAAATGAGGAATCAACTGAATTTGTGTTTAAGAGAAATGGCAAATGTTTAAAGAATCCTAAAATTTCCTGTGGGGCTTTCAGTCACCATATTTCTAAAATTTGTATCTTGATTACTTTGCTTCAAACATTGTTAGGATGAAATGAAACTACCATATAATGACTTGGAACAAGTCACTTAAAAAAAAGTGTGATTAATTTTAATGTTTTTTTTTCCCTCTTGATCTATCATTTCTTGATCTTGCAACTTAGGGAACATTTTAGTGTTAGCCGCCTGATTCTCTTAAGTAAGGCTATTCTCCCACTGAAGCATGAAGGATTTATTTATATGTAGGCTATAGTAATGCTTATGGGAGTTGACTACAAATTCTTTAATGTGAGTTTACGGTATTTAAAACATTTCTTTTATGTGATTTAGGCCTAAATAATTTTTATACCTAATGTCATTTTGAGTTTATATTTAAATTGGGCATGTATAAGTTAAAAACACAAACTTGTCCCATATTCAATATATCCATGGCAGTATGAAAACTATTAGGTTAATTTGTGTTATTTTAGTAAGAATATTTTGAATATGATTGAACATATCAAATTTCTTGCCTTCTTGATGAGGAGGAAGAAAAAAGAAATTAGAACTCAAATTTTTTAAAAAACGTTAAAAATTTGTTTTTATTCTAGAAAAACTTCAATTTACAGAAGTCCTAATAAAACAAATCAATTATTGATGTTCATTTATATCTACTATAGAGTATAAGGGAAGCTAAGTGGCTCAGTGAATAGTGCCAGCCCTGCAGTCAGGAAGATTCATCTTCCCAGTTCAAATATGGCCTCAGGAACTTTCTAGCTACAAGAAACCAGGGCAAGTCTTAAATGGGCTTAATCCTATTTGCCTCAGTTTCCTCAAAAAGGAAATGGCAAGCCACTCTAGTATTTCTGTCAAGAAAACCTCAAACGATTGAACAACAAAGGAATATTCACTTTGTCCATAAATGATCCAAAATCAGAGCAGGGAGGACTTCAGACAAGTTTGTTCCTATAGTCTATTCAATCAACAACTGACAAAGTTTCTAACTGATGGGCAATGGGGACACAAAAGCAAAAATTTAAGTCTCTGGTCTCAAGGCTTTACATTCTATTGGGAAAAATTAACATGTAAACAAGAAAGATCTTGTGCAAAGAGTACTGCTTCAGCTAAGCTTTGAAGCCATGGGACTTTATAAGCAGAGAAAGAGGGAGTAAATTCCAGGTATGGGGAACAGCTGAGATAGTGCAAAGTTAAAGCAGAAGATGGATTCTCTGTGTGACAAACATTAAGTAGGCCAGTTTGGCTAGAGTGCCATGTATAAAGGGGCATCATTTTACCAGATTTTGCCAACCTTACTGCTGAGACCAGAGACCATGATCTACAAACTTAACCCTTTTAAAAGCTCTGGAATTCTTTCTGTCCAATGTATTCTGCATTAACAGTGATTCTGTCCCAGCCCATTTTCAAGTTTTGGAACCACAATAAAATCAATAATGTCATCACCACTGGTAAGAGTTTGAGAATCTATACTCACAAATCCTATAACTTCCCAAACCAAAATACAAGACCACCACAATCCTCTATGTGTTATCTCCTACAGTTAGAATGAAGGCTCTCTGAAGGCATAGAGAATGCCTTTTTTGTATTTATATTCCCAAAAATATATATATTTATTGTATTTATATTTGTATTTATATTAGGCACATAGGATATGATTAATAAATTCTTTCTTTTCCATTTTATTTCTATAAATTTAGAAAAGTAGGCTGGACCCAAATAACCCAAATAATGAAGAACTTTAAATGCTAAACAGTTTTATTTGATCCTAAATTTAATAGTCACAGTTTGTTGATCAAAAGAGCAATATAGTCAGCCTTGTTCTTGAAGGCTATCACTTTGATGGTTGTGTGAAGGAGAAGAGACTTAAGTTAGGAGGGATGTAAGAGTCCAGTGGAGAGGTTATGAAGGTTTGGTTGTACTAGCAGACCAAAGATAATGAATGCAAGAGATGTGGTACTGGTAGAATCAAGACTGAGAAATAATTGGATATGTTCTATAAGGAAGAATGAGGAGGATTATGACTTTGAAGTTGTGAAAGTTGGAAAAGTAAGAGGAGACCAAAATATTTTCCCTGAAAAAGAGGTCTTAAACTTTTTCCAAATACATTAACTTTAATGTGGCACAGCAACCTAGTATCCTAATTCAGGATATTAATTTATAAAAATCTAGAATTGTTTTTATATTTAGCTACATTGCATTTAGAATATTTATTAAGGCAGTAGATAACTAGTCCTTAGATTAAATTCAAGAAGCTGAATATTCAAGGCCTAAAAATTTTACAAAACACCTCTTCCTCATATCTTTGCTTCATGAATATTCTTTGATGATACAGAATTACATATTAAAAATAGCATGAAAATACTTAATAGGATTAGTTTCATTTTAGAAAACTTGGAGGGGGGATCCTCATCCACCCCCATTAAAAGAAAAGCTATTTTCTGCATGATATGAGCTAAGGTGTATAATTATTAATTTAAATTATCCATCTGATACATAGGAGAAAAAAGTTCAAAAGGGGAAACACATAAGAATTTTGTCACTATTTTGATACTGTTGATGGACACGAACCCATTAAACTTTCAAAAAAATTCTCCTAAACTGAAAATAATGGAACTTATGTTTTTCTGTACAGCTACATTTTTATATTTCAGCAGGTATATTTTTACCAAGTTTATGATAACCTCACCCCACCCCACTCCAGAAAAAGAAATCCAAAGTCATTGCATGACTTTCTGAATTGCAGAAGGGAAGGCTTTTACCCAGAATATTTTCTTTTCAGTAGGCCTGGTTTTTTAGATAGAACAATGTGATGTTTCCTCTTCAAAGTGGTATCATATGTTAAACTGGCTCAATCAACAGATCAAATAACAAAAGCTTCTCAAAAATGAGTACAACAAAGTGTTTTCACTTATATTACCACTCCCAATTCTAGTTTCCAAGGACAAAATTAACAAGTGTTCTTAGTGAAACAAGGGATACTTTAGAAAATGACTTTCAAAAGTTGATACAAGTAGATATTTACTTAAATTTTATACCTGTTTTCTTTCAACTAATTAATACTAAGCTAATAGCTTTTCAAACAGTTTCTATTTACAACTTAAAAACAAAACAAAACTAGAAACTGCAATTTGATACAAGTTAATCATTGTTCATATGGAAGATACTTTTTATTGTATCTCATTCTCAGAGTATCACCCCTTATACACAGAAAGCACTTGAGAATGAATACTCACTTACTTCAAAATAAAGCTAAAATAAATGAAGTTTTTTTACATGTTGTTGATAAAGTATCAAAGACACAATAATATGAAAGCACAAGTTTCTCCTCTTTTATTTAGGAGTAGAATAGGATAAATTAGTAAATACTGGAAAAAATGTGATATATGTGATTGATTTACCTCGTAAAAGTTAACAACCAAAATCATATTTGGTTTTTTTAGTACAAAGAAACAGCTATATATAGCTAACCAATTATTCCCCCTAAACGACAAAGACCACATTTTTCTTATAATTCTTTTAAATGAAAAGAGAAGGATGAGGATCAGATATTCTACTCCTATGCAGCAGACTGTAGGAGACTTAAAATTATTATAATGAAGCCTTCTGTCCAGATTACATTATAAAATCAAATGGACAATCCATACAGCCCATCTATTCACACACCTTGGACAAAAATATAGATGGGCAATGAGCTGGAACTAGAATTGTGCAGAAGGCTCAACAAAGGCTTGGATGGCATTTAGGAAACTTGCGGAGTGCTTTTTAATGACTCTGTGCTTCTTTCTGAAATAAAGGTTCATATTTTTATCAGCAATATTTTTCTGGTGATGCTTTAAATGACAGCAATTTAAGGAAAACCACAATCTCCAAAGAATTAAAGTTTCAGGTCATTTAAATAGCAATAAGACACCCAATAATGTAGGGGTGTGAACAGGTGACAACAAATTATAAGCAAAGTACCATGAAACAAAAGCCACATAAAAGATGCTTTAAGATAGATAAATAATTTTTGAAAAGAGAAGCAACAAGGGCAAGTCCACTGATAGTCATACAATATCAAGATATCAAGAGGAATGCCCCCCAGAAAGCTGCATGAATTCTCTATGACATATTACTAGAGGATAAGGATGGGAGTTAAAACAGCATGAGAAGAATGAATTTCAATTTGCACTGATAAGAGGGACTGCCCTCGACAGGATCAGAGATTCATCAAAATATCAAATAAATCATTATAGGAAAACAGCAAAAACAATGGATTTGGAAAACATTTTCAAGATTGAAATCAGTTGCTAAATCATATTTTCCATTTTTCTACCACATAAATATAAAACTCAGAGCAACTTGAAGGTCTCAAACACTACACACTAACTTTTGTAACATAGAGGAAACTAAGTTCCTTGATGCCAGGAATCCTTTATTACCTGAAGATACAATTTTGAAAATGTGGACTACTTGGGGAATTTTCCTTGGTTGCTTCAAGAAGTAATATTCTGTACATTTCAAATAGTTCAGTTAGGTGAAGGTGGGGGGGTGGTGGAGGTGGGGGTGGGATTGGATTGTTGTTTTTCCCCATTAGGAAAAAAAAAACCAAAAAGTACCCACTAAATGTTCAGCCTTGTGAATAAGCAGTCAACTCTATTTCTGGCTCTTCCATCTATTTCTTATAAGGCTAAATTTGATCTGTCTCCTACACTTTTCACTCAATACCTAGCATATCTAATTTGCCCTTCCCACTCTATGTAACCAATGTAATTCCTTTAAAATCAAGCTAAGAACTTAGTACCATCTCCATAAAGTCTTCTCTGAATATTCTAGTTCATTCAAAGCACTTACAGCACTCAGTCATACCTTAAAACTTAACAATTACAGGTATTCCCATCATATCTTAGGAGTTAGGAGTGCAGTATCCCCTTGATGCAGAAAATCTGCATAAAATTTTTTGGCTCTTACTTCGTACCAGAGAAGTCTGAAGTTTTTTCTTTTTCTTTTACAGGGTGTTTACAGTACTTCATAAGGGGTTAAATACAGGTATCTCTTCTGCATCACTTTAGCTTTATAAAGGAAACTGTATAAAAAATAAAGTATATTGATATTATACACATGTTTTATGCATTTCTGAGCTTCTAAATCTTTTCTGTGTTGTCTGCAGCTTCCACAAATTCCCCCGTAATTCCCATTTAATTTCTTATGCTGTGTCAAAACTTCAATGGGGAAAGTTGCAATGGATGGGATACCTGTATCTTGTTTTTAGCTTATCCTCCACAAGTGTGACGTCTTTTAATTTTGTCTTCCTATCTGAACTAAGCTTCTTATGATAAGAAACTGTCTTCTTATTTTTATATCCTAAGATGGCACAATAGATAAATTTGAGAGTTAGCAAGATGCTAATTGGCTATGTGAACCTGAGCAAATCACTTAACTTCGGTCTTAGTTTCCTCCTCTGTAAAATGGAGATAATAGCACTTACTTCACAGGATTATTGTGGGAATCAATGAAATAAAGTATGTAAAAGCATCTTGCAAACTTTAAAGTGACATGTAAATGCTATTACTATATTATTATCTCAAGTTTTCTACTAGGATTGTTACAATTGTTAAGGGTGGGAGATAACCAATTATCACTATGTATCAATTTACATTACAAAAGCTATCACCATAATATAAGTAAATTGATTAGGATTGGTAGTGATTCAGTTGCTACACAAGAATCTTAGATAAAATACTTTGTACACAAGAAAAATGAAGAATAGAATTCCATAACTAAGCAATTGACATGAGTCACTATAGTATAGTATTATGGACATAATTACCTTATGAAAAAGTCAATGAACTATCACACAAGGAAGCAGTATAAGAATCACATGAGGTTTTAAATAAAAAATAGGCAGAACCAAGAACATGTATGACTATAGGATCTCTAATCAAATATCAGATATTAACAATTGGTTAATTAATATATAAAGGTAATCAGACTGAGGATCTTGCCATTATTTACGGGAATGAGTTTTAGTATGTGTCAAGTAGATACTTGATTGATTTGTTCTAATAGAGAAAAAATAATTTTTGTTTTTTTTCCTCACCTAAGTAGACTATATAAAATGTATACATATTGTTTCTTGCAACAACAAAGGAAAATGTCCCCAAATAGTCCAGATTTCCAAAACTCTACCTTCAGATAACAGGATCCTTGGTATCAAGAATAGGGCTTTTTTGAAAGTTAGTGTCCACATTTGAGATCTTGTAGTCTTTCTAAATTTTATCCAGTAGGAAAAAAATGAAAATAGGATTTAAAAGCTAAATATTTTTATCTTGAAAATGTTTTAAAATCTGTCAGCCATTTTCTATAGGTTCTCTTTTGGTATTTTGATGAATCTATGATTTTGTATGGGTAATCTCTCCATCGGTGAAGGGTCCCCTCTTTGCCAAAGTTACAGTCACATTTGTTTATTTCTTCCTCCATGGATGGAATCAATAAGTAGCATTAGGAGGATGGAGAGCAGAGACTAGAAGGAATAAAAATACCTAAAAAAAAAATCAAGGCATTACATATTTTCTTCTTTAGGTGCCACTCTAACATATACTCTACTAGAATAGCATCTACTCTCCAGTGAACTTCCACTAACTTTTGAGGATTTCTACCTGTTTCAAAACTAACACAACCTCCATTAAATTTTATTTAGGAACACATATTTAAATTCGTATTTATTTAAATTGATTTTTAACCTCCAAATAGTAGGCATTTAAGTGTTTGCCAAATGAGCTAAATGGAAGGAAGCTCTGGTAATCAGACATACAGCCAGAAAAGATATAGATAGGCAAAGACTGTTAAATATTCAAGAATAATGACTTTCCCAAATCTTTACAATATTTACCATGAGATGACTTCCTCAGAATAAAATATTCAAATTCATAATATAAGTCACCTTCAGCAGAAATTTTGACAGAAATGAAAACTCATACTTTAAATATGATGCAAGTGATACAGTTTAAATATAGGAATATAATTCTCTACTAAAATCCTACTTTATTACCTTAGAGTGACATGAAAGCAACCTTGGGTTATCAAAGACTATGCTACCAGGCAAGTTCTGGTAGGTGCTACACTAAGTTCTAAGATATTCATGGCTAAGGTTGGCTGCAGAGTGATTCAATTTTTTGGTCACTGCAAGCTTTTTTTTTTCCTTTCTAATTTAACTACAAGCCTATTGTTAGATCCCTTCTCTCCTCAAAAAGAAAAATCTTTTTTTAACAAATATGCATAATCAAGCAAAACAAATTCCTACATGGTCATATACAGAAAACGTATCTCATTTTGCACCCAGAGTACATAATTTTTCTGACAGGAGGTGGGCAGCAGGTTTCATCACTGGTCCTCTGTAGTCATTACTGGTATAGAAAGCAAGAGTTGGTAAGTCTTTCTAAGTTGTTTTTCTGTATAACTTTGTTATTTTATAAACTGTTCTCTGCTCAATTCATTCTACATAGTTTCATACTAGGTTTTTCTGAAATTGTAACCTTTGTCATTTTGTACGAGATAGTATTATTTTCTCATATTCACATCCCATGTTTGCTCAGTATTTCCCCAACTGACAGGCAACCTCTCAGCATCCAGTTCTGTGCTATACCAAAAAAGCCACAGCAACTACTTTGTTGGAGATGTTACAATCTGCATCAGTATGGGTACCTACACTGATGAAATCACAGGCCTTCAAAAATAAACATATAATGCAATTTTTAAAAATACGATTTTTTAAATTGCCTCCCAAATCAAGTAATTTAACAGGCTTGCAAAGCAATGAATAACTATGGGGAAATTAAACAAACAATAAAAATTTTGAAATGCACACTTTAAAAAAATTATTTTAAATCAATACTTTTTGTTTTTTTATTGCTTTAATTTTCAAATATATCCCAATCCAGCCTCCTACTCAGAAAGCCAGTCCTAACAACAACTTTTGTTAAAAAGCTTGGCAAAATCTTTCACACTTCAACTTTTTACCAGTATCCAAAATTTTACGAGCACAGTCCCCTATATCTAAAGAGGAAGGGATATGCAGTGAAATGTATATTTTAAAATAAAAATTTGTAATGGTGCAAGAAAATTAGTGGCACAGCAGAGTTTTGCTACATATCATTTGTGCTGTTCAAAAGATTTAAATACTAAAATATAAAACTAGTCAAATATTTCAAAATCACATAACAATAAAAAATAGTGTTATTATATGAAACCTTTGAATACAATATAAATAACATACTGAATGAAATACTGTCTGGAAAATTTTGGTAACTATGCAAAACTTAAATTGTTCGAAGAAATAAGGCACATTTTATGTATGGAAAAAGCATATACTTTATGACATGCATAGAAGTTAAACTCCTACAAAAGCCAAGTTTGGTTTATCAAATTTTCTAAGGTTTACAAGTTCTTTAAGATCTTGACTTAGGTGAAGAATTCTTATATTTATTTCTTTATTAAAACCTTATATTCTCTCATAATCGACACTAAGTATCGTTTCCAAGGCAAAAGAGCAGCAAGGGCTAGACAATTGGGGTTGTGACTTTCCCAGAGGTCACACACCAGAAAGTATCTCTTTCCAGGCCTTGCTCTCTCTCAACTGAGCCATGTTTAACAAAATCATCCATGCTTAGCATCTCACTGGTTTAATCCAACCCAGAAGTCAGATATGGTTATATACTGGCCTCATATGATCTATGAACTAAAAAAATGTGCAACTCAATGGCATTACAAGTAAGCCAATGAGATGCCTGCCAAATGAAGGGATATGAAGAAAATCCTGATTCAAAGATTATCTTTGGATTGGTCTTCTGTTATAAATATTATAAATCTCTACTTTTTGTCAAATGAATTTTTCTCAAAAACCAAATCTTCAACATAATTTTAAAAAGATCAATAATATAAATTTTTAATAGTGAAGATCAATTCAAAACTGGCAACTAGTGGTTTTTAAATCTGCCTAAAGTTAATTATTGAATGAACATAACATAAGCTTTTGTACTAAAAACAAAAGCATATGAAAGGTTTTTACACATTTAGTGCAATAAGATTGTTAATTATCCAAAATAAGACACCAATTACTGAAAAAATATTTAGGAATAGAGAGAAGTTGCAGTAAAAATATTACACAAACTACACTGCAACAAGTCGTCTTCAAATAATATTTCTATAATATAATGTTTACAATGTTAAATGGTATATATTCCCGATTTAAAAAAAAATCTGTATTAAACAAAGTATATTGAAAACAATTCTCTTAGTTGCAAAATCCAATGGCTTCTTCTCAATCTTCATACTCCTTGCCCTTCTCCACCACTGTTGATCACTCACTCCTCCCTGATATGCTTTAGATTTTTGGGACACATTCTCTTTTGGCTTTTGACCTACTAATTTGATGACACATCTTTTGTCATCTTTGCTGGATCCTTTTCCAGATCATACTCCCTAAATGTAGGTGTTCCTCAGGGTTCAATCCTGAGTCTTTTCCTCTTCTCTCTCTAAACTATACTTCACTTAGTGATTATATCAGCTTTGATGTATTTAATTATATCTCTATGCAATGATTCTCAAATCTACCTGTTTTCAATCAAATTCTCTGTTGACTTCTATTCAGAATTTTATCTTAAACTGCTGTTCAGATATATGGAACTGAATGTCTAGTAGACATCTTAAACTCATTATGTCCAAAGTTGAAGTCATAGCTTTCCTTCTAAACTTCCCTACCTTCTACATTCCCTATTACCATAGAGGGCAGCAACACCATCTAATTCCTCAGCCTTAAAAATCTGGGAGTCATCTCCTCACTATACCCAATCTGTTGCCAAAATTATTTCACCTCTTCAACATTTCTCATATAGGCTTCTTGCTCTCCTCTAACATTGCCACCCATCTAGACAAAGCCTTATCACTTCATACCTGGATTGTTTTAATAGCCTGAAGGGGATTAGCCTCTGCCTCAAGTTTCTCTTTACTACAATTTACCCATTCAGCCACCAGAGATTTTCCCAAATGAGAGGTCTAACACCCCCATTCAGTAAACTCCAATGGCTTCCTAATGCCTCCTGGATCAAATACAAAATATTCTGGCATTAAAAGCCATTCATAACCTCTTCCTCTCTCATCTTTCCAGTTTTCTTACACCTAACTCCCAACATATAATTTTTCGTTTCACTATCAATAGACATTTCACCTCTTAGCTCTGGGCATTTTCTCTGGCTCTTCTTTCATGCCTGGAAAGCTCCCTCATTTGCTCTGACTAGTGACCACTCTGTTTTCTTTCAAGTTCCAATTAAAATCTCATTTTTTACTAGAAGGCCTTTCTAACCACTTTTCTTAATTCCAGTGCCTTCTCTCTGTTATTTCTTATCCTGTATTTAGCATGCTTTGTATACATTTACATGTCTGTTCCTCCCCCCCCCCCCCAGTAGACTGTAAGCTCCTCAAGGGCAAGAACTGACTTTTACCTCTTTTGGTATGCCCAGTGTTTAGCACAATGCCTAAAACATACTAGGCATTTAATAAATGATTGATGGATTTGTTAGATTTAAGCTCTTATATGAAAAGCTTGTTAGAAGAAAGCATGCCTCTGGGATTCAGACATACATTATTATTATACAGATATGCTGAAATTACTTCAACAAGTTGAGTACTTCATGGTCAATCTCTTTCCTTGTTTTTTTTAAGCTCCAGAATATACAACCAACCCTCTTCCCCCAAAAGCTACCAAAATTACTTGCTTCATAGAGTAAAATATTAAATAGGTCCATTCTAGATGTGTTATAGAAGATTTTTCCAGAGCAGAAGTAAGACTAAATAAGGAGAAGATACAATTTGGAAGAGTGGGTACTAATATATAGACAAAGGATACAGTTAAACAGTTTATCAACAGGATATTGTTATGAAGAGTAACATGCAGATATGGTTCAATGACAATATTAAACGTTTTTTGCAAGAAGAAACCACTAGAAATCAAAATGTGCCTTGCTTAAGTTAAATATGAATTTTTATGAAGTGAAACCTGAAGGGTATGTTAGATAATTCAACTGGATAACTATAACAACATCCACTAGCATTAAAGAGCATGCAGTGACAGAAAGGTCAAGTACTTTTAGTTATATCAGAAAACAGATTTTTAAAAATAGCTTGTTAATAAACACACTGGAAGGTGGAAAAATTTAAGAGGTAGTTGAGTACTTTTTTACAATCATCTTAAGTAGTGGTGAAAAGAAAAAGTTACTCAAGTTGTAAAACACCTTTCAAAGAGGCTGGTAAAAGAAAGTAAACTTATAACTTGATTTCATAATTAGGCCTTAATATCTAGATACTTGTGTCCTGGGTACTAAGACTGCTTCATTGACCAACAATAATAAGTATTAGATCTGGTGTAAGGAATTAATAAAGGAAGGAGAACTGAGAGGTAACTTCACTCTAAATGAATATTCATTCAATAAAATTTAAATGCCAAGAAGGTAGGCACTGTGGAAGATACAAAGATAAGTGAGATAGTCTCAGTTCCTGAGGAACTTAAAATCTAGTAGAAGAGATAATGCATGCACAAAAAACCCCAAAAATAAATAGAACATTACAAGTGCAGAAGAGAAATCAAGTATAAGAGTTGAGAACTGGAAAAAGTCTCTACTAGTGGAAGCCAAGATTTAGAACAGTGATTCCCAAAGTGGGTGCTGCAGCGATCAGGGGGGCTGTGATGGTCACACTTTTTTTCTATTACATTCTATTCTGAGTTCAATAAATAGTTTCATAATTTCCAGGGGGAAATTATGCTAAATAATATTTTTTTCTGGAAAGGGGGCGGTAGGCCAAAAAAGTTTGGGAACCACTGACTTAGAAGAATTAGGGAAAGCTTCAGAGAAGAGACAATATTTGGGTTTGGAATTTGAAAGTTGAGCTAGGGAAAAATTGGAGAGTTTTGACTCATTGATTTCTCAGTATTTTAATGCTTTAATCTGAAAGAAACAAGGATGAGAGAGAGTTGCTGCTGGAATGAAGATTATGGGGGAAAGTCTATATGACTAAAAGAAAAGCAAAAAATAAAAATATAAAAATCACTTGTTGGATCACCTATATATATTCACTCCCTTTGGCCAAAAAGTTTGAGGGTAGAGAATGTAGCTTTGATGTTGAAAGTATATTGTGGACTTCCAATAAATGATGATAAACTGTTCTCCTTCTCCAATGGTTGATAAGATACTATCTATACATTTAAGAAATATACATTAGGAAAAAATGAGCACTGCCTTGTCACTTACATTTAGGTGAGTGGGAAGAATAACTGAAACTAATATTTACAGAAAGTTCGACACAGCTATTTAAACAAGCTGTCCTAGGACCTAAATAATAATGCAAAGAACAAATCTTCACATGATAAATTAATTTGACAAGTACCAATTAATTTTACAAATCTGGCTGATAATTAGCTAGTAAAAATGATTTTTAAATTGTAAAAATGAACTTTTTTAAAAAATCCTACCTTCTGTCTTAGAATCAATACTGTGAATTGGTCCCAAGGAAGAAGTGTACTAAGGGCTAGGCAATGAGGGAGGGGGGTGGTGTTAAATGATTTGCCCAGGTTCACAACAGTGAGGAAATGTCATAGACCACATCTGAACCCAGAACTTCCATCCCTGGGCCTGGCTCTCTATCCATCTAGCTGCCCCCTCAAATAAACATGAATCACTATTTAAATTATCATTACCTTAACACACCAGAATGAAAGTGGGGAATTACCTAAAATCAAGACATTCAGCATCAGTCCTACTAGCATAAACCCACCTCACCACTTTTCCTAAACCCGAGGAGCGAATTCAATGGTCCTATATCTTATATGCCAATAACTCCAGCTAGGAAGGTTTAGAGGAGGGGTCAGCAACTTTTTTGGCTGTGAGAGCCATAAATGCCACATTTTAAAAAATGTAATTGCTTGAAAACCGTACAGTGCTCACAGTGCGCGCTCCTGTAACAGCGCCTGAAAAAAAAATTGACTTTATGGATCCTTCAGAAAGAGCCATACGTTATTGACCCCTGGTTTAGAGGTATCCTGGTTAACTTGTTTCTCAAATGAATGCAGAAAAGTGATTAATGCTGAAAAAGTTTTACCCAAATGACCTTTGAGAAGAGGAGGGTAAAGTTCCCCTTAGAAGCTCTAGAAATGGTGATGGAATCATATGTAATTGCCATTACTTTGGTAATCAAAAAGTGCTTCAATGAAAGACTATACTTGTTCCCAGTCTTATGTTCTCACTTCCCATGCTAATGAAAAAAAATCCCTCTAAGGTCTCAAAACCAAACATGGATATAGATATTACATATTAGTTTATGCAGAGTGTACATGAACTGCTCTCTGTCAGATGCTCAGATTATATACACAGTATTTATTCTGCTTCTGACAGGGACCCTATGGTTCATATTTTTAGAAGAACATGTTGTCCTTTCTTGAGATGAATTTCACAATTAGGGACAAATTCCAAATATCCTACTTTTTCTAAGTAGTTTCTTTACCTATAAAAGTCTAAACTTTTTTTTAAAACCTGTTTTCATCCAGTATAAATTCATCATTTTCTGATAATACTTAAACAAAGGGGCTCTCATATAAGATTTGATGCTTAACTTATTGATACCATTCATGATTTTGTAGATTTAAATCATAAGCATTTTGAGCATTCCTTAACACTTTATTTTCTCCTCAGATGGATGTACCCCCCCCAATCTATGTTCATTAGTTTTCCTCCTCTGGATCTTCATTAGCTCCAGTATTAACATTTTTAAAATTCATATCTCATGATTTCTGTATAAGAGCAGTGCAATACTGACATTCATAGGAAGTGAGTTTTCTTCCAGCAAATTGAGAAATGAGATATGTTATACCAAAAACTTTCAAATATTAATTTTAACTCCATGTTCTTGACAAGTAAAAGCTCATCAATACATATTTACACACCCCCACCCCTCTTAAACTAACACTCCAAACATACATACAAGAATTGCATTGAATGGATTGGGTTGTCTTTGAGAAATGTAAACCTGAAAGTTGTTGTTTTAATGGTCCCCCTAAAGAAACAAAAACCTAAGGCAAAAAGCCCATCTTTTCAATACTGATATTCTTGTAGGTTTACATGACTGTGAGACTTGGAGCAATATTAATCTCTAAAGAAATAACAAAGTTTCATTCCAAGAGCAATGATAACACAAAATGATAGTTGTGAGTAGACTGCAACAAATATAAACAAGGAATTATGGAAAATGTAGACAAATCAACAAAATGTTAAGAAAAAGGCTGGTAATATACTGAAAGCAAAAGGAAACTAATGGGTAGACCAAGGGTTCCACTGACATCCTTGAGATATCAAAATTTCTAGTTCATTGGGTAGATTTGGGAACACTTATCAGGGGACTATGAAAAAGCATCATAAAGGACTGGCAAACATGGATCAGTTGGGATTTTCAAAATTGGAGGGCCCACTCAGGACAATGAGATCTAGGTGAGTTCTTAGTTCTTAAATCATACCAACTATGTGCTTAGGTGACCACTATAAGTTTCTGACTGATATTTTTCCTTCTGAAATACTGTTTCTGAAAGAAAACTACTCACAAACACAAACATTTTTATGATAAGTTAACATCTCTAAACTGAATAGTAAAATGAAGAGGAAATAATTTCTCAAGAACAGGCTCTTTCTTCAGATAAGTAGGAAAACTTGTGTAAGTAACATTAAAGTGAAGCAATTACAAAATTATGTCATTAGGATACAAAAAACAAGTGGTGACTACAGTATCATAGATGTGGGGCTGTAAAGGATCTTATGTGCTCTCTAGCCTCAACCCTTAGTTTCACAAAAGAGGAAACTAAAGCCAGAGAAGTGTGACTTCCCCAAGGTCACACAGGCAGTAAGGGAGATGTGGGGATTTAGGTCTTCTGACTACAAATATGAAATAAACAGTAAAACATTACTGGCTAAAGTCTACTGAAAAACTAAATTTAGGTTTCCAATTTTACTTTTTTATTTTTCTTATCTTCTATACATTCCTTTGCCCTTTTAATCTTAAACCTTTCAACTCAAAATCATAAAGAATCTTTTAAAAGTCTTTCAGATTTAGATTGTCTATTTCAAATTTTAAATACTGCTTGCTCTAATGTATTTGTAGTACAGCATATTATAGTTAAAATAAAAATAGGAAATGAAGATCAATATTTGCTTACAGTCTTAGCTTAGTATAAACAAAAACAATGGGTAGATATAAACCTAAATCAAAATTTTCTTAAGTTTTACTATTTTCATGGAGTTGCTCTAATGTACACAGTGCAAATCCCTAATCCAAACATTACACAAAATATCAAAAATGGGTTTTAGGTCAAAGGATATTTCTAAAGAAAACCATATCAGTGTCATAAACAACACCAAGAATATTACTGTTTAATGATTTTTGAAAAATACCCAAATCATTGACTTTCTATATATTTATTTGTTTGTTTTAGGGTAGTTAGACAAAAACAGGCCAATTTTTAACCACTCTTACTTGCATAATCACTAAACATTCAAGAGGAAGGCGGCTGTCTAAATTTTCTAACTTTTATTTCCTGTTGGCCTAGAAAAAAAATGTTACTTAATTCGCCATTTTACCTAATGTGTTCTTTTAACGACCAAAGTTTTCCTAGTACACTATCAACCTAAAAATTCTAACTTTAGAAAGAATGAAAACTGTAAATGCTTTAGTTATTATAGATTAAGCTAGTTTAAATCTGGTTAACAGTAAGTTCTATTCTTTTTTTAAAAAATCCAATTGCCATTAATAACAAAGTACTTTCTGTTGTTTTTGGTGTACATTTATTTTAGGGGAAATTTCTCAGCGATTCCATTCCACAAGGAGGAAGTGGCACACCAACAGCTAAGTGTAATGGAAAGAGTAAAGGAGCAAACAGGAACAACAAGTTATGGCAGTGTACCTTTTCAAAGGTGTCACAAAAGCTTAAAAAAAAATCCAAAACACTAGAGTCAGCTTAAACTATACTGTCATCAACCCTCTCCACCGAACAACTTTAGACCATGACTTGAGTGGACCACCTGTTAAACCTACCACTAGTATTAGTAGACTCACTTTAAAAATAAAGTTTTTTTAGGAAAAGAAAACCAGGCAACTCGGAGAACAGATACTCTTCCAGGCCTCAGGTATCCTCCAATGACTGCTAATCCTTCTACCCAGTGGGGGGCCTGGGCCCAAAGTCCTGATTGTAGTGCCTGCCCCCGGCTCTCCCCCACTAACCCCTGGCCAGAGCTAGCCCACTCCGTGACCCCAAGGGGGTCAGCTGGGGGCGGACCTCGCCAGTTCAACTCTGTCCCCAGTCCCCTGGATCGAGGACTTCCTTCCTGAGGCGCCGGGATCGCCAGGGGACACTGGCTGCCCAAGGGATAACCCCGAGACGCGGGTCCGAGGAAGGAAAGCAGTCACTCCAGAAAGACTGGGGGACAAAGTTGTACCTCTGTATCCCTCCCGCCCCCACGGAGAGGGCCCGGAGGCGGGGAGACCAGCCGCCGCCATGATGGGACTGGATCAGCTGGAAGAAGTGGGGGGCGGGGGGGGGTTGGCCAGTGTGACGTGGGGAGGCCCCTGCGCGCGGATCCGGCCCGCCCCCTCCCTCCGCGGGCCCCCGACAACAAACTGCCCCCCGACTCTTCCTCTACTCACGCTTTGTCCACCAGCTCCCGGACCTTCCACATGTTCAACATCTTGCCCCACGGGAGTTGGGCCTCCGCCGCTTCCTCCTCCTCCTGCTCCCCGCAGACCCAGGGGCACTTGCGTGCGGGAGCAGGGGCAGGTCGGGGCCGGGGGTGATGTCTCCGGCGCCGTCGCCACCCGCCGCCGCTACCTCGAACTGGCCCCTTCACTCCTTCCTCTACCACAGCAGCGGCGGCGCCGGTGACACGTCGGGGACGTGGCGCTGCGTGAAGCGGAAGTGTTATCCGACACTCCCCCTCTGCCTCCGCTCTCGCGTAAGGCATTCTGGGAATTGTAGTTTTCTGTCCGGAAAGAGGGGATTGGTCTCAGTGGGTTAAGTAAGTTGCTCTCTTGTCCTGGTCCTGGTGGTGCTGCCTTTCTTTGCTAGTTGACATAGCTATTTTTGTTATGGTTAAGAAGACTTGCAAATTGAAAAGGCCATAAGTGGGAGCAGTCACTGTTGCACTTATATAGCTACTGCACAAGAGATCCCTTCTTTCAGAGGCAGTGGAGAGGGACCTTTTATTTTATAAAGGATCATACATTTAGAGCTGGAAGGGATGTTAGAGGTCATTCAGTACAATTCCTTCACTTTACAGATGAGGAAAATTGAGATCCGGGTGACTTGCCCATGATAGTATATAATTGGTGGACCTAAGTCACCTACCTCCAAATCCTATTCTTTCAGATTCCTGGGACCTTAGAGGTCACTTGGTGGAATAGAAAGAGTATTAGCTTATGTAACCAAAACAGAAGTCATTATTTTCACCCTTCCCTTTTCCTGAGTTCCCTTTTATTTTCCAAGAAATTACCTATCATCCTCGACTCTTCACTCTTTCTCACTCCCCTACCAATATGATGCCAAGGCCTTTGAGTTTTTACCTATGTAATGTCTATAAGACACCCTCTCCACCCATGTCCAGACCTTCATCACCACACATACAGACTTTGCAGTAGCCTTCTAGTTGGTCTCCCACCTTCTCTCTCCATTGTTTCCAGTCTCTCCTCCTCTCAGCTGCTAACGGGATCTTCCTGGAGTATGTGTTACCATGTCATTCACCTATTCAATAAGCTTTAAGTCATTTCCAAGATCATAATTTGAAAATCCTTTGTTTAAGCTTTTAAAACCCTTGATAACTTGGCCTCTTTCTACTTTTCTGTTTTCTCTGCATACTCTTAAGTGACTGCTCTTCTTGCTCTTTCTCCAGTATGACAGACACTTCATCTCCTAACTAGACATTTTTCACTTGCTATCCACTTTGCCTGAAATGCTCTCCTTCACCTCTACCTTATAGCTTCCTTGACTACCTTCAAATATCAGCTAAAATCTTACCTTCTATAGGAAAAATTCCCCCTTCTATAGAATGTTAGTGCCTTTCCTCTGAGATTATCTATCTATCTATCTATCTATCTATCTATCTATCTATCTATCCATCTCGTTCTTTATATGTTGACTACTTGCTTTAGATTGTGAGCTATCTGAGGGCAGGAACTATTTTTGCCTTTCTTCACATTCCCAACACTTGGCACAGTGTCTGGTATATAGTATTGTGTGGTATGAAATTTGTGCATTATTCCCAAATATACATTGATTAGAATTAGTAATCATAGACTGGTAACCTCCTTTAGAAAAATAGTAAAGTTAGGTACCCTCCGCCCTCCACTAGGAGATATCAATCTCTCTTTTTGAAGAGTAGAAGAAACCCCCTCTCTAAGCAGCTTTATATGCATATATATTAATATAGACCTTTAATGTACTCTTTTTTAAATGTGGCTGAGAGACTACCCCTCTTTTTCTATTCCCATGGGAAGAAGTTTAGGGGTGACCTAATTCCTAAGAGAAATCTCAAAACTTATAAGTTATTATCTTGACTACATGTCCCAAGAAATGTTGCAATGCTATGGCCTGAGTAATGTTTCAAAAAGTGTTTCCTGAATCTGATAAATCCTTGGATGGGCCTAAAACCCTGACTTACCTAAAAAATGCAAACCTAAGGCCTGAATTGTTGCAATCTGGTAAATCCTTGGACAGAAAGGAAGATAGAAGGAGGAGAATACAGAGGATGGGAAAGTAGAGATAGCATTGTGTTGAAAATCCCTATAAAATCTGAGCAAATCTAGGCATTGCTGCCCATTGTTTTGGGGACCTAAGACTGTGGAAACTCTCTCTCTCTCTCTCTCTCTCTCTCTCTCTCTCTCTCTCTCTCTCTCTCTATCTCTCTCTCTCTCTCTCTCTCTCTCTCCATTCCTTGTGTGAGGGATGCTGGCCATACCTGGTCAAGTATTCCCTAACCCTACACCCCTACCCCTTGTGAGCATGCTCCCTATACTCAGGTAGCCCTCCCTCCCCACTTCTGAGGATGCTGTCTACGGCCCAGACAGTGTCCTTCACTCTGTGCCCCCCCACCTCTGAATAAAGTCATGTAAACTCTGCCAGCATCAAGTCTCCTGTCTGCTCAATAGAATGATTTGGGGGGTATGAGCTCCCCCAAAATTTCACTCCAAATAGTATGTTAAAAATTGGCTTAATAAATAAAATTATTGGCTTGACTTGGGGTTCAGATCTCACCCCTAAAATCTATTACCTATGTGACTAGACAAGTTGGCCTCCCTTTGCCTCAGTTTCCTCTTTAAAACAAGGGGGTTGACATATCCTTCAATTCTAATAATTCTTTATGATCCAAACAAACCCCTTTGAGGTCCAGGGAAATTAAATTATTTGCTCATAGTAGTAGTATAAGCAATGAAATTCAAATCCATGACTTTTACTGCTTTTCTCTTAGCTATTTCTTGTTCCTTCAATCCAATATTAGGATACTTTGAAGGAAATGGGAATATTTAGCCTGGAGGAGAGAAGACTTAGCTGGGTATATGATAGCAGTCTTGGAGTATAGTACCTGAAATGTCATAGAAGAGGGATTAGGCTTGTTCTGTTTGGTCCCAGAAGGCAGAAAAATGAGCAATAGATTCAAAATTGACAAGGAAATGGGATAGTGAGGTGGCTTAATGGATAGAGATCCAGGCCTAGAGACAGAAAGTCCTGGGTTTAGATTTGACCTCAGACATCCTGGGCAAGTCACTTAACCCCAATTGCCTAGCTGCTTAAAGCCCCTTTTGCCTTAGAAATGATAATCAGTATCAATTCTAAGACAAAAGGAAGGGGTCTATAAAACCCCAAGGTAAATTGCAGAGACATATTTGCACTTAATATTGAGGAAAACTTCCTAACACTTAGATCTGACTAAAGTAGAATGGGTTGTTTGGAGAGCTGGTAAATAGGAAAATCTTGAAACTGAAGCTAAATGACCACTTGGATTCTCATCAATTCTAATGTATTTAATTTTCATCGTACTGGAAGTTCTCATATGTGATTCTCCTGCCCCAATCTCTTTCTGACTTCCAATTTTGCATTTCCAAGTGCCTTTCAGATATATTACACTATGTCCAGTAGACATAGTAAACTCAATACGTCCCAAACTGAATTCAATTATCTTTTCCCCGCTCAGTCCCTTAGGCCCCAAGACCCATGTGTGGGCCTCAACTTTGCACTATCTCAGCATCCCTTCCCCCTATAGTCTCCTTCCCTATCTAATCTGTTGCCAAGACCTGTCAGTTTCATCTTTTCAAAATCTTTCCAATATACCCTTCTGTGCCATCACTCTAGGGTAGACCCTTTTAATTTCATACTTTGTCTATTACAATGGCCTGGCCTGTGAGTGAGTATAATTGTCTTAAGTCTCTCCCCACTCTAATCCATCTTCTATACAGCCACTAAAGTGATTTTCCTAAAGTATAGGTCTGATCAATAATGACCTTACTCCCTCTAGTGACTCCCTATTGACTCCAAAGTCAAATTCAAAATCCTTTGCTTGGTAAATAAAACTATAACCTAGCCCCCTCTTACTTTTTCCATCTTCTTATGCTTTATTTCCCTTAAGTTTGTACTATTTGATCCTGTGTGCTGACCTCCTACTTGTCCCATGTCTTATGTCTCCTTTATAGAATGCTTTATTTCCTCATAGCTGCCTTTTATCTTCCCTGGTTTCCTTTTAAATCCCAACTAAAATTCCACCTTCTGCAGGAAGCCTTTTCTAACTTTTCCTTCTCTTAATTATATCCTATTTATTTAGTATATAATTTGTATGTACATGTTGTTTGCTGGTTGTCTGCCCCATTAGACTATAAGTCCCTTGAGGGCAGAGAGCTTTTTTTTTATTTTTTGCCTTTTTTTATAAGCCCAGCACTAAACACAGTGCCTAACACATAGGAAGTGCTTAGTAAACTTTCAATGCCTAACTAACTATATTGTTGTGGAATATACAACTGCCAAGATCCCTTCCAAATGTCAAAGTTTGGGATTCTGTGATTCTGTAATTTAGTGAACATTTATTAGGTATCTGTTGTATGCAAAGACATACAAGGCATAAAGACAAAAAGAAAAATAATTGCTGCCCTTAAGGACTAAACTTTGGAGAAGAAGGGGAGACAACCATTTTAGGGTATCAGTAAATAGAACATAATTTGGATAGGGGAAATGCACTAACAATTAGGGTAATCCTGAAAGACTTCCTTTAGAAGTAGGAAGTGGAGGTAAACTGAGAAGAAAGCTAAGGATTCTAAAAGCAAAAAAAGAGGCAGGAATACTCTCCTGGCCTGCAAAGGCACAGAACCGGAATGTGGAATGTTGAGTTTAGGGAACAGAAAAGGAGGCCAATGTGCCTGGTCTAGAGAGTTTGTAAAAGGAAGCAATGTGCAATAAGTTTGTGAAAGTAGGTAGAACCAGACTTATGAGGGGCTTTAAATGTCAAACCGAATTTAACCCTAGTGTAAGGCCTCAAGTAAAGGTAATGACATGGTTAGATTTGTTCTATAGGAAGATTATTTGGGCACTTATGTGGATGTTGGATTAGAGAGGAGAGAAAGGAAGAATGGAGACCCATCAGAAAGCTATGACATTGGTCAATTCCTTAAAAATCACTTATTGGGGAACCTACTTTAGTGTTTCTAAGACACTCCTATTCAGGGAAATTAGTAAGACAGAGCTTGGAAAACTTATCTTCCTGAGACTGAATCTGGCCTCAGACACCGGCTGTATAACTCTGGGCCAGTTATTTAACCATGTTTGACTCTGTTTCCTTATCTGTAAAATGAGCTGAAAAAAGTAATAAGAACAGGTGGGAAAACAGAGCTGCATTTCCCCAAAGAGCTTTTCTTTGGCAGAGATATGTGTTGATCATTAGGGGGAAACTGACCTATTTTGTGCTCCTTGGAAGTTAGACTGAAAAGTCTCTTCTTTTTTGAAAGCCATGTTTTCTAAGGACTTCTCCCTCTCCCTTTAGTGTTTCTGATGTATGAGGATTAACTTTCTGCCCAGGACCATTCCTGAAGTTACTTCCTCTGCTAATTTAGGTGTCCACCTTTCTAGTGCTGGCTATTGATGCTGAAGTGTCTCTTGTTCCTTTTGTAGATATTCTTTTGGGGTGTTTGAGGTATTTAGGGAGGTCTAGCACCTCTGGTCTAATTGCTTGCCAATCCCTTTTCAGGGCTGTTCATCCTTCTTTGGTATCTACCTCTCTCACCTCTGGCTCCAAGTACCTGTGTCATGCCCAGTGGCCACACCCCAGTAAAATCATGTTGGCAGATAGCTAGGTTAAACTAGTTTGAGGGAAACAAATAGATCTCAGACTCATAGGTGAGTTAGGAGGGTGTCTATCCCAAGCATGTGAAGATTTCCTCAGATGGAATAAGCAGATGAGAACAATTTGTTCCAGTGGCTGTGAAGGTGGCTGAATTGGGTATTGTGGAGTGCTTAGAGCAGTGATTCCCAAAGTGGGTGCCACTGCCCCCTGGGTGGGTGCTGCAGCGATCCAGTGGAGTGGTGATGGCCACAGGTGCATTTATCTTTCCTGTTAATTGCTATTAAAATTAAAAAAAAATTAATTTCCAGGGGGCTAAGTAATATTTTTTCTGGAAAGGGGGGCGGTAGGCCAAAAAAGTTTGGGAACCACTGGCTTAGACCTTGGATAGACATCGAAGACACCCAAGATCATCCATTGCATCCTGGGTCATCAGGAATTGTTTTGACTTTTATCCTGCTGCTGGACTTCAGCAATTCTGGAAGAGAGCTTGAAACTGCCAACTTTGTGCAACTCTGTTTTACTTAATATCCAGTTCACATGCAAATCAAGACATCTACCTATGATCTCATTGGCCCTCTTCAAATATGAAAGATGAACAGCAACAGATGCTATTTTGCTTCTTATTCTCCATCAGCAATTTATGGGACTTTTACCTCCTAAAAGATGACATCTGAACTTGAATGTAAGATGCTAGGCAGTGAATCTTTTCCCTTAGGTACAGTGGTCCATAAGGGATCAAGGTTCAGCCAGGATAAGTGGGAGGGGGAAGAGAATTTTACTTAAGATATCCCCTGACAAATGACTCTCTTTTGCACTGGGACTGCTCTACCTTTCTATCTAAAATCATCCAACAGATCTCACTTTCTTCTAACCCAACCAGACTCAAATCCATATCTTGAGTTCATTTGATCATCTCATTTATCATGCTGATCTTGGTAGTAATCTCCTTCACTGATCTTCATCCCAGCAGTGTCTATTACAAAATGTCCTTCTGTCACTGCTTATCCTAGATTCAAGACCTCTAACATAGTCTTTACTAGCTATTGCCACTGTATTAATCTTTCTTTCCAGACTAGTCCATATCCTGTCATGGGCCATCTTGTTATCAATCTAGATCATAACAACCATGAAACAGGTCCATAAAATTATCATCGGTCCTTAAAATAAGGATATCAACTGTATAAATATCCTAAAATCCAGGGTTTGAAATCTTTTGGAGGAATTTTAGGAGAAGAAGCTCACCAACATCTTGAACCAGGAAGACTAATCTTTTGAAGAGGGTGCCATGGAGATGCCTGCAGAAACCACACACTGCATCTGCATCAAGAGATCCACAATGAACTGAACTCAAGAGGGTTGAACACATTTATTTTAAATGTAAATTATTACGCCAAAGGGGAATGCCCCCAGTTGGTTTTTTTGTCACTGTATCTATTAATTTTTGTTTTCTTTCTCCTTCTATTCCCCTCTTGTTCCAGGTTACTGTAATTTCCCCTTTAAAAAGTACAATGTTTTATAAACCTTTCACAGAAGAATCCTTAGATGTATAGGTTGGTTATTTGAAATGATTCATTGAGGAGACTAGGCATATTAATCTTCCAAGACCTTCAGTTAGGGAGATTTCAACATGCTCGTCTCCCAATAGAATCACAAGGGGGATTTTGAGAAGGGAATTTGTATTTTGATTTGATCAATCAGAGATTTAAACTTCCCTTCCATTTGTTTTGAATTTGGGTCAATCAGCAACTATGAAATTGATCCCGCAGGCACTGACCTCCTGGGTAGTGCCAAGCTAATTACAGAACTGGGGTTGGTTCTTGGGGAGTGATGTAAAGAAAGTTAGTGGGTATAGAAAGGATATATAAGATGAGACCCAGCAGGAAGCTGAGGGTGATATTTTCTGAGGCTGAGATTCAGAGACAGACACTGAGTTGTTAGGATCTGGATTATTAGGCTAGGAAATTCTACAACTCCTTTCTATATTTCTCTCTTATTTTCTTTTTCTTAATAATAAATCTAGCTATTAACAGTCTTGTGACTTAAGGGTTAATTCCAATTTTTGGCAACTACCCATTCTAACCATTACACAACAAAGGTATCTGTGTCATAGAAATCCCTTTACACTGGGTTCATTTTGCTAGAATCTTAATTCCACTCTTCCTCATGGCCATCTTCATTTGATCAACACTAGTATTATTTTGTTACCTATAGACTCTTCATTAGACTCAAAGCATTGAGCAGAAAATCTGTCTTCCAATTTAATGTAGTCAAAATCTCTCCACCTTTCTGAATTGCTTACTTCATGTGGCAAAATGTTGTGCTGATATTCAATCTTCTGAAATATCCTTGATGGAATCCAATATGTCATAGCACAGTTACCCAAGAAAATTGTGGCAACTTGAGGAGATGGTGCTGATGTATATTAAGTTCTTGAGATATCCATGTAGCAATGGACATGTCTTAAACTTAGGATATCCAAATACGATCTCATTTATTTTTCTTTCCAAACTCTACTTTCTTTTTCATTTCCGTTTTAATATACTCTTGAAGGCTACACCACTATCCCAGGCATCCAGTTTATAACTTTGGTGTTATCCTCTAATCCTCATTTGCACTCCCTTGCTACGCACTGAATTTATTCAATCTGTTACTAAATTTGGTTTTAACCTTCATAGCATATCTCCGGTATGCTCTTTTTCTCTCCTGCCACTACCCTAGTACAGGCCTTCTTTACCTCATGCCTAGATTATTCCAAGAGCCTATTTGGTGGTCTCCCTGCCTCAACTTTATCCATATTCCAGTCTATCTTCCATAGGCTGCCCAAGTGATCTGCCCAAAGTGTAAGTCTAAGCATATTAACTCTTCAATGGCTCCCTTTTATGCCTCCAAGATCAAATAACAACTATAAAATCTTCTCTTTGGATTTTAAAGCCCCTCACAACCTAGTACTTTGCTATATTTCCTGTCTTCTTATACTTTACTATACTCCACATATTCTTTAGCCCTGCAATACCAGCTTTCATTCTTTTTCTCAAATACCATATTCCGTCTCCTGACTTCAAGTCTTTTTTTACTGACTGAAATGCTTTCCTCTTTATCTTCTGTTTTCCCTCACTTATTTCAAGATTTATCTCCAATCCTACATAGAAAGAAGTCTTTCTAGTCATTTCCAGTGCTAGTGCCTTCCTCTGAGATTACCTACCATTTACAATGAATATTTCTTGTATGTATAATTTTTTGCATGCTGTCTTCTCTAATAGATTGTGAATGCTGTGATCGCATAGACTATGCTTTTGTCTTTCTTTCTATCCCCAGCATTTAGCTTTCCCTAGCACATAGTAAATGCTTAACAAATATTGGATGATTGATTGATTAGATAGTGAACCAGAGATATCTTATACATATATTATCATTACTGTGCCAAATGATAGAAACATCACCTAATGGATCATCCATTTTATCAGACAAATTGATTAGTTTGGAAACTAAAGTGCTTCTTTTGCCATTACTGAGCCTAACAGTAAGGAAGTCAGTTATGGTGAAGGTCTTCTTTCTAGTTGAATGTGCCATATTGGAAAAGGGCAGCATATTTATTTTATAGATAGGAAGAAACTAAAAGTTATCTAGTCCAATACTCTTTAAAAACATTCCCAAAGACTATTACATATTTTTTTCCATTTGCCTACATACAGAGTATTTCAAATTTGTTTTTCTGACATTTTGAGATCCAAATTCTTTTCTTCTCTCCCTCTTCCCTCTCTTCTCCTCTGCTTAAGGTAGTAAGCAATATGATATAGGTTATACATGTGCTATCATGCAATACCAATTTCCATATTCTTCATGTTGTGAAAGAAGACATATCACACATACAAGAAAATACTTATGAAGGAAAGAAAGTTGAAAATTATATGCTTCAGTCTGCATTTAGACTCCCATCAGTTCCTTTTATGGTAGTGAATAGCATTTTTTATCATGAGTAGTTTTGGATCTTTGCATTCCTAATAGTAATTAAGTCACTCACAGTTGATTGTTGTATAGTATTGATGTTACTGGGTACAATGTTCTCCTGATTCTTCTCATTTTATTCTGCCTTGGCATTGGTTCATATAAGTGTTCTTATGAAAACCTCCTGTTCATCATTTCACAATATTATTCCAACAAAATCATATACCATATATATAACCTGTTAAGTCATTCTCCAATTGATGACTAGTCCAATATTCTTTAAAAAACAAAAACAAAAACAAAAACAAAACCTGTCTTAGAATCAATAACAAAGCACAAGAGTGGTAAGGTCTAGGCCAGTGATGGGCAGACTACTGCCCGCGGGCCAGATGAGGCCCCCTGATATGTTCTATCCGGCTATCTGACATTATTCCTAGTCTTGACAAATACAGTGAATAGGATACAATACAATGAAACTTTGAAAGAGTTGCCTTAGAAACAGACTGACAGATGAACATTTCCTTTCCTTTGGCAGCCTCTTTAAAAAGTTTGCTCATTACTGGTCTAGGCAATGGGAGGTTAAGTGACTTGCCCTAGGTCACATAGCTAGGAAGTATCTGAGGCCATATTTAAACCCAGGACCTCCTGTCTCTAAGCATTTCTCTAAATCCACTGAGCCACCAAGCTGTCCTCTAGTCTAGTACTCTTAATAAGGTTCCATGAGCTTATCGGACTTATTCCAGAGTTATACAGTTAGAGAGTGACAGACAGAACCAGGATTTAAACTCAATCCTTTTCAGTCTACATTTTATTCTCTTTCTACTACAGCAGTGATTTACAAAATGTTTCATTCTGAGAACCAAATGTTTATAATAACTTCAATAACTCTACCCAAAAGCTTTAAACTAAAATTTATATTCTATAATAAAATATAAAATGTTATTCTACCTGCAATTATAAAAACTAAATAGAAAATAATAAATCACAAATATTTTATGTAGGACATCCTGTAAGAATGAAAAGAAATAAAGATCTCATATGTTAACTATTATCTACAAGAATTAATTTTAAATTTCTTCACAAAATTTATTGAATATAAATAATATTTTAATGAAATAAGTCATAACTTGGAGGATATTTAACATAAAATAATAACCATATAGATACTTAATTTTGATGTTTGATGTTTTTATTTGAACAAAAGGTTTTTAATATTTTGCTTGATATCAGACAAATAAATTTGATTCTGTATTAAGTTTATATCTATATTTTTTTAAAACAAGAAAAAGTGAAAATGATTATACAAATATGTAATGGAAAATACGAGAATTTTTTTTAAATTCTTACCTTCCATCTTGGAGTCAATAGTGTGTATTGGCTCCAAGGCAGAAGAGTAGTAAGGGTAGGCAATGGGGGGGTCAAGTGACTTGCCCTGGGTCACACAGCTGGGAAGTGTCTTGAGGCCAGATTTGAACCTAGGAGCTCCTATCTCTAGGCCTGGCTCTCAATCCACTGAGCTACCCAGCTGCCCCCAATACAAAAATTTTAAAACTTTATTTTTAAGAGATAGAATTCATTCATTTAAAAAATTTCAACCTAACCAATTAAAAGACTAAAACCTTAGTTACAATGCAAAATATCACTTTTCTACTGGCTAATGATAAACATATTAAATTCTGAATGAATTTAAAATTCAATTGCATATAATGCTTCATTTTGAAAATATCTATATATATGAAGTAACTTTTGTTAGAAAAGAATCTCTTCAATCATGACTTTCTTCTCTCCTACAATTTACTTATTGGCTTCACTTTATAGAAACTTTGCTGAATAACTGACCAGTGTTGCCAACAAGTTAATTTAAAAACACACCAGATGGTTGTGGATTTTAAAAGTAATATCCAATAACTATGATGATTTATACATTTTATTAATAATAAACTAACATAAAAAAGCTAACTAAAAAGGTACTAACCCAGCCCACTCATGAGAGCAAAAGAGAAAGAGGGAGGAGTTACAGCAAACTAGATACAAACATGATTACACAAATGTGGACAAAGGGAAAAGCATTCTGGGTAATACAGAAAAGAAATTTGGGTAATGCACTTTTAGGGATTCAAGATATTTCTAACTATACATTCCCCCCTATGATCCTTTGGGAGACCAGTCTTCCCAATGAATCATTTAAACATAACTAACATTACTTTAACTAGAAGTAGATACAATTTTACAGTTTCTAATGGTAAATTACAACAACTTGGGGATAAAAGGGAAATAAAAGAGAAAAAGAAGAAAATCAATGATTACTACATTGACAAAACGCCAATTTGGGGGCAGTCCCCTTTGGCATAAGAATATACTTTCAAAACAAATGCTTCCAACCCCCCATAGTTCAAATTCACTTCCCAAAGTCCACTCTGGATCTTTTGGTGCAGCATGTGGTCTCTGCAGGTGTCTTCACGGCACCTTCTGGATTCTGGGAGGTAGTAAGTTTTTTATCCTAAAATTGCTCAAATTCAAATCAAAGTTCATAACAATAACACAGCCTCCCTGAGGTGGGTAATAACACAGGGAACACTTAGAGATGCATGGCTGAGTTATGAGGTATATGAATCAATTTGCAAAAGATTAAAAACATAAAAAAATAAAAAAAAACTTGTGGATGAAATATAAAATATCAAAGTCTTATGTCTAAAAAATCTAAGTAAAGGAAAAACAAACTCATAACAGATCCTTGAATCAGGGCCCAAATTAAAGTGATTTATGTAATTATGTAGTTGCCCAATCTGTAGCCACAACTACAGAAAGCTTGCCACACTATGAAAGAGAGAAAAGGGACTAGATTATGGAAGCCAGGATGACAGCCATAGTGAGATACTTCTTAGGGTTCAGAGAAGTCTGGTCTCTGACATATGTCAAAAAAGCTGCAACCACGAACCCCAAACAAATTCAAATCCTCTTGTCTTGGCTCAAAATTAAATCAGTCCCACTGGGATTGGTTGGTTTCTTTGACCTTGTGCTCAATTAGCACTATGCAGTGGCTCTTTTTGTAATCTCTTTTTCTAGAATCAGACAGAATCATTAAGCAACGTCCTATAATGTTTTTTTAAACAATCAGTAGCATTATTCTTCAGTTTAAAGCTTTTGGGGTATGCATTAATTTGAAAACAAATGTACTTTAAACTTATATTACTGCAAAATAAAAAAAAGATTGATATTGTTTATATGTACTTCAAAGTACTCGAATACTATATTGAAAATACAAGAAAAAAACAATAATAAAAATGTTTTAAAAATAAAAAAATATATAGCTTAGAATCAGTGACACACTGTATCAGCCAAGGAGAGGTAGAGTACAAAGGTTCTTCACCCAAAAATGAGATCAATTTCCTTTTTAAACTTGGCCATGATTTGCTGTGTGAGTGCAAATGATTTTCATAAAATAACAGATTTATAAAAACAGTAATATAGTAGATAATGCACATTCAAGGAAAGTATCAAAATTCTCAAAATTCCCAATAGCCCAGTTAATGAGAATAGCAAACAAACCCATTATCAAATAGGATTCACATGAGTTTCTATATAGCCACTTGTGTGATATTTAAAAAATCTTTGAACTGATCTGATGGATACTTGTCACAAATTCTACAGATGTAGCAAATCTTTCAACCTTGGGAAAGATATTTTTAACTGTTAATGAAATCCTTTTGGGATCTAAACATCACCAAGAAATTTAGATTGTTCTGGTGGAAGAATAGAATAAGCAGAAAAGTTAAAACTACTAAGTTATCCAGAAGCCACTTGATACCTAGGAAATGCTCCCTCTTGGGAGCCTTCTAGGGTTACCACACCCTAGGAACACCTTCCCAGTTCCTCTGGTATGAGACTGCTATATGTCTCATCCATTACATTTTTACAAATGCAAAGGTGGGGATATATAATAATCACTTCAGCTACTAAATGGACCCTTTAAAAACAATTGAGAAATTTATCTCATTAAATTCTCCAAAGCTTGGGAGGCAGCTGGGTAGCTTAGTGGATTGAGAGTCAGGCCTAGAGACAGGAGGTCCTAGATTCAAATCCGACCTCAGACCCTTCCCAGCTGTGTGACCCTGGGCAAGTCACTGACCCCCATTGCCCACCCTTACCACTCTTCCACCTAGGAGCCAATATACAGAAGTTAAGGGTTAAAAAAAAATTAATTCTCCAAAGTTTCTATACAGGTTGTAACCAGTTTGGATGGAGTCCTCCATCCATCATCATGTATGTGACAAATTAACAAAGGCAAAAGGAAGAAAAGGCAGTATGAGCAACACGTGACCTCTATAAATCAGGTGGACTTATGGGCTTTTACAACTTAAAAAAATATTGCGTAAGATGTTCATGTGCTTTTACAATGACATATTTTTCAATATAGTCATAGGGAAATGGTACAGATAAAAAATCATGTAACAGAATAGTATTGATTAGAGTAATACATGAACTTAAAAGAAACAAAATTAAAACTTAAAGCAATCAGGAAAATACAATAAGCCTTGACAGGGTACAGGTAGTGAAGTCAAAATCCTTTGGTCCAATCCGAATAGACTTGTTCACTATTATGGAGGGGAATAAATTCAAAATAGTTAGCAAGCAAACTCCCATATATCTTTAAGATTCATTCCCCTCCCCAGTATTTATCATACATTTGCATTTTGTTTGTCAGAACTCTGAATTTTGTCATAGCCAGGGAGAATTCTGCACTGAGCAGAATCTCCATTCTGCATGTTGAGAGCATTTAAGACTTTCAAAACTTTGTCAAAATATTTTTTTGGTCTGTTGCAGTTTAAGCAGCATAGGTTGCTGCATATTGTTGAGGAGAAGTGGGCAAGATGGTAAATAGCCAGTCAAAATACAAACTGCTATTAAAAAGGTTAAGCAGAGCCAATATGGTGAACTCAAGGAATTCATACTGCAGAGATTTAAGCATGCTTTGAAATAGCATTTTCTCCTTAAAAAGATGCCGAATGAGGTTTGTTTTCAGAGTAAAAATAAAGACAAAACTTTGTGAGAGAACAATAGGGTATTTGCATATGAAGGATTGGTTCCTGGGTATTCTGAGTCAGGAGAGAGAAGGGAAAAAAAATCAGGCTTATTTTCCAAAACTGACTTCAAATCTACTGATTTTTGGTCTGTTTGTCCTCAAAAGAAATGGTAGAGGAGTCCCCTTCTTGTGAAAAAAAAATTCCTGAGTTGCAAGTCCCTCTCAGCCAGGAGTCCAGGGTCAGCTTAAGACTTCAGCCTAAAAAATGGCTAGAGCAGGCTGGAAAACCCACATGGGGTGTGGGGGAAGGAATTGAAGTTCTCAACAGTCCATTGGAAAAAAGGGGCTTGAATTGGCAGGCTGCAGGCTGGGTGGGGAGCAGTGAGGAACACTGACTCAAGTAGATGGACACGAGAAGCAGCAGCTAGAATAGGAGACAGGCATCAGGGCTGATGGAAAGCAGGTGGATGGGTGTGGCCAGAGAAAAACTTCCTAACTGTACTGAAAATCTATCTTAAAAAAATATTTGAGAAATCTATCTTTGTGCTTAGTCAAAATGTGAATTTTAAAATTAATATCCAATAACTAAGTATTATATTTTATAAAATTTTATTAATAATAAAGTAACATAAAAAAGCTAACTAAAAAGGTACTAACCAGCCCACTCATGAGAGCAAAAGAGAAAGAGGGAGGAGTTACAGCAAACTATATACAAACATGAGGACGCAAATATGGACAAAGGGAAAAGCATTCTGGATAATACAAAAAGGAAGTTTGGATAATGTAGTTTTAGGGATTCAAGATATTTCCAACTATACATAGTGGAATAGTAGCATAAGTGAAGGATAAATTTAAATCAGAAGACAGACTTAATACATAAATGAGAGATGCTAAAAAGTTTATTTCCAAAAAAGACATTTGTGATAGTCCATAATGATTTCAAGATAAATTAAAAGGGGGCAGTGCTCAGTGATCATGGTTTTCTAACAATTTAACATTTGTGCCATAAGAACACAAATCTTTATTATATCTTGAGCATATGGTCACATAGCTGATGAGGAATGAATAGGATTATGGGGGAAAGGTAACTACTCTGGTGCTATGTATAGAATGCAAATAAAGGCATACATATACATCTAACCATCTGTTGTGTGAATACATTTGATCTCCAATCTTGAACCCTTGTAGTGTTTTGGAAACAATTTGATGATAGGCTGAGTAACTGTAAGGATACCTTATGCTTAATCAGAAGTTGTCAGAGTTTGATCACTGGACCACACACCAAAATCATTATGCACATGATCATAACAGTTTCAACTCATGGTAGAAACAAACCTGTAAGTGTCAAAATTACACATTCTTGCTTTCATGGAAGAAAAACTTATTTGTAACATAATTGAGTAATTATTTGCTGATGAAAGCACCATTAAAGAATTTTAGCATAAAGCAGTACCTGTGATAATTAGATTAAGTCTACACTGCCCATCTTTAGATTTAATCACCAAAGGTGAGAGTACCTCCAATCTTCGGAGGTCCTAACCCACATGTGCTGGAGTGAGTGATGAATCAGAATTGACTGACCCTCCCCCTAGTCAGTCTATGAGAATCATCTATTGTGATTAGACACACAGGCTAGGGAAAGGCACTGGAAGTGACACATAAATGACCCCTTTAAAAGAGGGAGTTGAGTGAGTGAGAGGGCTTCTGGTTTTGTGAAGGGGATCTGAGGGAGCTTTGCTGGTTAGTGACAGAGATTGTTCCACGTGGTGAGTTTAAAGAATGAATCTTCCTGAACTTCTATTAAGAAACTTCTTTTTACAGACTCTGTGAATGAAGTTTGCTCCATTTGCCTCCGGGCTTCTGGCCCTCTAACTCTCCACTGAGGGTTAAGATCTATTTGGATTAATTAGAGGATCATAGTAACTTACCTACTATGTTAGATTCTCATTTCCTCATTTCCTCTCTCCTTAATTGTAAATAAACTTCCACAAAAGTCAATTTTGACTTGAGATTATTCTTAATTGAGGATTGATAATAGTTCAGTCCTCTGGCGACCATCTTTTAATATATTGAACCCATAAACCCCCTTTTTCACCCTTTCATACCTTGACACATGAGTTTATTTAGTTCCATAGCCAAGCTTGTAAATCAATTTGCTCATGTTTCAAATCAAATTTCCCCATTTAAATGAACAGAAATGCAATTAATCCATTCCAGCCCCCAAAAACCACACAGATTTTTGTTTTATGTGCTTTTAATATGAAAATATACTTTATAAATAACAAATGTATTTGCAGATAAGAAAGGATGTAAAGAAATAAACTTGCTCATGAAATGTTATTTACTTTCAAAGTCAGGCAAAGACACTGATGGAGAAGGTTTTCATTTCGAGTGCTATCACTACTTAACATAACTTATGTTCTACACACACAATGCTCATTTAAATGCAAATTGACCTTATACATTACTTATGATATGTAACTTTATTGCTAAACTTAATTGCTATTTTTACTTTACTTATTATCATTTTCTTCATTGAATTTTGGCTGTTTTGTCACACTTTCCTTGATCTCATTTAGAGGTCGTTTCAACAAAAACCTTTCCATGGAAGTTTGTTTCTTCCTCCCTTTCAGAATGTTTTGATAATGTGTGAAAAAAGTGTCATCACATAGCTCCAATGCACAACCTGTTGCAACTCTTTCTGGGTGTGTCTTTTCAATAAACTGCTTAATTTTTTCCCAAATCCTCAACATTTCCTTAATCTTGCTTGTATTGATTACTTCATCTGCTGGGGGTGGGGGGCTCCTTCCCACTAATTTCCCGTAAAACCTCCGTATGCTGCTGCTGTAACACCACGGTCAGTTCCTTGCCATCTAGTGGAGAGTGGCAGAAGCTTATGATTCAAATATTCGCTAGTGACAAAGCAAAAAATCCCAATCGATCCTGACTGCTTGTATCTCAAAATGTGCATGACTTAAGGTCCTCGTATATCAAGGCACCACTGTATATACCACTGTATATCTCTTAGACCATTGTTGAGGTTCACAATTAAATAGATATCACTACCTATATTTAATAGGTGCTTAATTAGTGCTTATTAAATGAATAAATGAATCTTTTAGAGTCAGTAGATGTAAAATGACTCCATATTGTCTCAAGCAGAATAAATTTGCATCTCAGCTAGTCAGAGGTTGTTTCTAGGCATAAATTCTACCATTGATTAATCATTCTACTCAGCAAACATTTCTAAAGCACTTACTATGTCCTGGGTATCATGCTAGACATTAAGAATAAAAAAATACAAAAAATTAAATAATCCCCATTAAATAACCCCTACTCTCTAGTAGCTTGGCCATATAGTAGGTTTATTACTGGTTCTGGATTTAGGAAGATCTCAGTTTAAATGAAGCCCAAGATACTAGTTTATTTTGCAACAATCGCTTTTTAAAAAACCCTTACCTTCTGTCTTAGAATTGATATTAAGTGTTGGTTCTAAGGCAGAAAAGCTCAAGTAAGGGCGAGGCAATTGAGATTAAGTGACTTGCCCACAGTCACACACCTAGGAAGTATCTGAGGTCAGATTTGAACGTAGGACCTCAAATCTATAAGCCTGGCTCATTCATCTACCTGCCCTGACAAGTCACTTTAATTATCTGCCTGGTTCTTTATTTGCAAAACAGTGATATTAGCACCTGCTTCTCACCTTGCAAGGATAAAATGAGATAATGCTTATAAAATGTTTTCTAAATCCTAAAGTACTATGTAAGTGCTAGCCAGTATTATTGTTATTGTTTTTGCTGCTGTTGCTGTTACTTATTTAAACAAACCCCAGATAACTATCAATAGCAGATCTATAAGTCCAGTAAAGATTATGGGAAAAAACGAGAAATATAAAACTTGATTATTGCCTTTAGGAATTTAGCCTAATCAGGATGATGTGAGACTTATATCCAAAAAGAATAACAAAGAATACACTAACTAAAAGAGTAACTAAGCAAGACAAGCTTGATGAAAGGCAAATGAAAGCTTGGACTAACTGACTAACTGCTATGGTATGGTCAGAGGAAAGAGAGACCATTATGTAATGAAATGGTCAAGAAAAGCATCCCGAAAGAACTGTGGGAGGAGAAACACAGAAAAAAAACAACTGCTTGAACACATGGGCTGTTGGGGATATTATTGGGGATGTAGATACTAAACAATAACTCCAGTCCAACTATAAATAATATGGAATTAGGCCTTGATCAATGATACATGTAAAACCCAGTGGAATTGTGTGTTGGCTAAGGGGGTGGTTAGAGGGGTTTGGAGGGGGGAAAGAACATGAAATATGTAACTAGGAGAAAATATTAAAAATAAAAAAAATAATTCCAAAAAAAAAGAAAAGCATCCTGAGTAGTGGAGGTTTTGATGAATGTTGGGGAGGAATTTTATATGGATGAAAGCAGAAAAAATTCCAGGGGACAAAGTCCTGGAGCTTAGCCAAAGGAACCAAAATATAGCAGAAAGAATACTAGGTTTGGCATAAGAAGACCTGGAAAAATAACTTCTCCAAGTTTTAGTTTTCTCATCTATAAAATGTACTTTGTTTCAAAGGTCACTTTCAGCTTTAAATTCTGTGATTATGTGATAGTCCCTATATTTGTCATCTTCCTGAATTAGAGAAGACCGTTTCTCTTGAAATCTAACAATCTAATCTATTATTTGTCCCCCTCGTATGTCATAAACATTACTCATTATCTTTTCTGCTCATGTTTTTTCCTCAGGCATCCCGGGATTCCCTTTCCTCTCCTCTTTACTATTCATATTATTTCTGTACTCTGAGTTCCCAGCTCTAGTCCTGACATTTTTTATAAGCTACCCCTGGATTACCTTAGTCTAATTTAGTAAACTGAGATTATAGGTGTGAAAACACTTTGGAAATGTCAAAGTGTTATAAAATAGGAGATAGTATTGTCTTTTCTATTAGGTTACCCAGTGAGTGTTAAAGAATATGAACTTTTTTTTTTAAACCCTTACTTTTTATCTTAGTATTGGTTCTAAAGCAGAAGAACAGTAAGGGCTAGGCAATTGGAGTAAAGTGATCTGGCCACAGTCACATAGCTAGGAAATGTCTGAAGCCAGATTTGAGCCCAGCGCTGACCATTGTGCTAACTGCCCCTAGATGAACTTTTGTAGAAGAAAGAAACAGGCTAAGTGAAACTGTGTAATTTCTCATGTGCTCTCAAGTTTAATCACGTCTTACTCAATTTATTGTTCATCTGCAGTATCTGTAGATGATGTGTGTACCATTTGATTAATTCAATATGCTACCTATCCACCTGCATGTTGTTGTGGCCTACAAAGGATTTTCATGCACTTAATTTTTCCAGAATGGATGCCTAGGCCAATTTCTTTTGAATAACTTTGGATCTCTTAAGGGAGGCTCTGACATGGTTTATCCCTGGGTGCAGGCAACAAAATATCATCCACAAATATAAGCATCTGGGGGATCTCATTATCCACAGGTAACTCTAAATCTAATTTATTTCTAATTCAAGATATCTTCCATAACACTATGTGATAATATGGCTGTAAATCCTGGTATACCATAATTGCAGAAGAATCAGATTCGCAGTGATCCACTAGAGAATAGGAAGGTAGAGTTTTGGTGTTAGTAGGCTGCTGGATGTTATCAATTATAATTAATGCTGAAAATGTGGTATAAAAATATCAGTGAGGATATGCACATCTAGAAAAGGGGGAGACCCAGTCACATAACAAAAGTTGGAGGTAATGGATAGATAGCTCAAATGCTACAGTGATACCCACAGTATTAAAAGTCCTTTGGTCTTCAGCTTATTGGAGACCCCTGCTTTAGAAAAAGTGGAACTGTATTGGTGATGGCAAACCTGTGACGCACATGTCAGCACTGACACGTGTAGCCTTTTAAAAATATTTTTTTTATTTTGAATATTTCCCCCTAGTTACATATTTCATGTTCTTTCCCTCTCCCCCAAACCCCCTTGCCCCACTTAGCCAAACGCGTAGCCATTTTCAATGACATGGGCCGCATACATACAGAGAAGTATGGGGCCACGTGCTGAGGAGGAAACATTTGCTGTAGTGTAGTGTAGACACTCTGTGCACTATAGATGACAATTCTACCTATATTAATTTGCCCATTTTGGTTTATTAAATACAGGTATATATTACAATTATACATTTTTTGTTATTTAAACTATAAATATTGCGAAATTGTGTTTTTTTTCTCAAAGTGACATACCACCTGAATTATGCTTGTTTTTTTGGTGAATTTTGACACACCAAGCTCAAAAGATTGCTCACCACTGAACAACTATTTGCTGAAGTAGGAATGATAGGAACCCTAAGAGGAAATAACCACTCCATATTCTAATTTGTGATAGAGGAGAAAAAAGCCAAATGTAGTCTGGCATGCCTTAGATTTTTAGAAAGCAGATTTCAAAGATTTTAGAGAAAGGATAGATAGGTTCTATAACTTAAAAGTTTGCAAAGAGGTCATCCCAAAAGTGATAGGAAGATTCCAAGAAAATAAATTCTAAAGACACAAAGATAAATTTTTCTGAGGAACAAAAGAGAATGGTCTTAGAAGATTCAAATGCACAGAGAAATTCGAACTTAAATTTTTAAAGAAGACATTGGAAATGGAAATAAGTATAGATAATTGAGGGTGAATACAAAAAAAGGAGCAGTCTTGTAAGAATAGTGTCAAAACTATTAAAACCAAGTATGAGCTGAGGCTGCCAATGAATGCTAAGGACAATAAACTTTAGAGACAAGAGGAATATCAAAGAAAAGACAGGATCGCCATTCAGGGAATATGGGATAATGATAAAGATGACAAAGAGCAAAGTGAATTACTCAACTCCTATTTGATTTCTGTTTTCTCTAAAAAGGAAAATGATTCAGGCCTAGAATCCAGAGGATCTGGATTCAAATATGACCTCAGCTATTTCTGAGCTGTGTTGTATGACTCCTGAACAAGTCACTTAACTCCAATTGCCTAGCCCTTGGCTCTCTTCTGTCTTAGAACTGATATCAAGACAGAAGAGAAGGGTCATTAAAAAATAATTAACCTGCTTGAGCTGGATTTATGCCCAAATTGGTATCCCTAAAATTGAGAATTAACAGTCATTTTCCTATCAAAAATATTCAGTGGCTCCCAAATGCCTTCAGGATAAGATACAATTATTTAACCTGTAACTTAAAGCCCTTTAATACCTGGTTCTCTTCTCTCTTGTCTTATTTCACATTCCTCTTCTTTATGTACTTACCACTCTAGTCAAACTGCCCTATTTGGAATTCCCTCTACATGGCATTCCATATCCCATCTCTGTGACTGCACAAGTTGTCTCCTGCATCTGGAATGTCTTCTCTTCCCCTCTGACTTTCTTGATTCCAAGGAATTTCTTGCTTCCTTCAAAGCAGAGGTCAGGTTCTATTTCTTTCTTACAAGAAAATCTTTCCTGATTATTAGCAATTCCTACCTCCTTTTGTAATCACCTTGATTACTTAGTAGATACTTCGTATTTATTTGTTTTTATGTTATATACCTGTAAGATAATAGATAATAAGGTATTAGTCTATTGAATGTGCAATAACATTATGTCTGAGAAAAATAATGTATATATCATTTAAAAATACTTTATTTCTAAAAAGTGCTAACCATTATTTAAACCTTCTGTGAATTGGCCATCCTTTTCCTGGTGGAAAGTCTTGCCTCAATGTTACTGGCTACAACATTGTTCAAGGTTATGATTATTTAAGGTTGGAATGGCTGTGGTAATTTCTTTTCTTTTTCCTATTTTTTTATTAATATTCGTTTTTAATCTGTTTACATACTTTATGCCCCTACTTTCCCCTTCACCCCCCCGCTTTCCCTCCACCCATGGCCAACACACTTTTCCACTGGTTGTAACAAGTGTCCTTGTTCAGGGTCTATTTCCCATTCATGTCTGCCTCAGTCCATGCATTCAAGCAATTGTTTATCTTATATGTTTCTTCTCCTGCAGTCCTTCCTCTGAATGTGGGTAGCATCTTTACCATAAATCCCTCAGAACTGTCTTGTGTCATTGCAGTGCTGCTGGTACAGGAGCCCATTACATTTGATTTTACCATAGTATATCAGTCTCTGTGTACAATGTTCTTCTGGTTCTGCTCCTTTCGCTCTGCATCACTTCCTGGAGGTCTCTCCAATTTGCATGGAATTCCTCCAGTTTATTATTCCTTTTAGCACAATAGTATTCCATCACCTGCATATACCACAATTTGTTCAGCCATTCCCCAATTGAAGGACATCCCCTCATTTTCCAGTTTTTTGCCACCACAAAAAGCACAGCTATAAATATTTTCATACAAGTCTGTTTATCTATGATCTGTTTGGGGAACAAACCCAGCAATGGTATTGCTGGATCAAAGGGCAGGCAGTCTTTTATAGCCCTTTGGGCATAGTTCCAAATTGCCAGCCAGAATGGCTGGATCATTTCACAGCCCCACCAGCAATGCATCAATGTCCCAATTTTGCCACATCCCCTCCAACATTCATTACTCTCCCCTTCTTTCATTTTAGCCAATCTGCTAGGTGTGAGGTGATACCTCAGAGTTGTTTTGATGATTTGCATTTCTCTAATTATTAGACATTTAGAACACTTTCTCATGTGCTTATTGATACTTTTGATTTCTTTACCTGAAAATTGCCTATTCATGTCTCTTGCCCATTTATCAATTGGGGAATGGCTTGATTTTTTATACATTTGCTTTAACTCCTTGTATATTTGAGTAATTAGACCCCTGTCAGAGTTTTTCGTTGTAAAGATTTTTTCTCAATTTGTTGTTTCCCTTCTGATTTTGACTACATTGTTTGTACAAAAGCTTTTTAGCTTAATATAATCAAAACCATTAAATTTACATTTTTTAATTTTCTCTAACTCTTGTTTGGTTTTAAAATCTTTCCTTTCCCAGAGATCTGACAAGTATACTATTCTGTGTTCACTTAACTTATTTATAGTTTCCCTCTTTATATTCAAGTCATTCACCCATTCTGAATTTCTCTTGGTGTAGGGTTTGAGATGTTGATCTAAACCTAATCTCTCCCATATTGTTCTCCAAATTTGCCCAGCAGTTATTGTCAAATAGTGGATTCATGTCCCAAAAGTTGGGCTCTTTGGGTTTATCATACACTGTCTTGCTGATGTCATTTACCCCGAGTCTATTCCACTGATCCTCCCTTCTATCTCTTAGCCAGTACCATATTGATTTAATGACTGCTGCTTTATAGTATAGTTTGATATCTGGTACTGCTAGGCCCCCTTCCTTCACATTTTTTTTCATTATTTCCTTTGATATTCTTGATCTTTTGTTATTCCAAATGAAATTTGTTATAGTTTTTCCTAATTCAGTAAAGAAATTTTTTGGTAATTTGATAGGTATGGCACTAAATAGGTAAATTAATTTGGGTAGGATGTTCATTTTTATTATGTTAGCTCATCCTACCCATGAACAGTTAATGGCTTTCCAATTGTTGAGGTCCAGTTTTATTTGTTTGGAAAGTGTTTTGTAGTTGTTTTCTTATAATAGCTGTGTTTGTTTTGTTAGATTGATTCCCAAGTATTTTATATTGTCTAGGGTGATTTTAAATGGTGTTTCTCTTTCTGCCTCTTGCTGTTCTAATGTGTTGGAAATGTATAGAAATGCTGATGATTTATGTGCATTTATTTTGTATCCTGCCACTTTGCTAAAGTTGTTGATTATCTCTACCAGCCTCTTAGTTGATTCTCTAGGATTTTTTAAGTATACCATCATATCATCTGCAAAGAGTGATAGCTTAGTCTCCTCATTGCCTATTTTGATACCTTCAATTTCTTTTTCTTCTCTAATTGCTATTGTTAGTGTTTCTAGTACTATGTTGAATAATAGAGGTGATAATGGGCATCCTTGTTTCACTCCTGATCTTATTGGGAAGGCTTCTAATTTATCCCCATTGCATATAATGCTTGTTGATGGTTTTAGGTATATATTGTTTATTATTTTTAGGAAGGGTCCTTCTATTCCTATACTTTTCAATGTTTTCAATAGGAATGGATGCTGTATTTTGTCAAAGGCTTTTTCAGCATCTATTGAGATAATCATGTGATTTTTGTTTGTTAGACTGTTGATATGGTCAATTATGTGGATGGTTTTCCTAATGTTGAACCA